>NC_049223.1:59595595-59924167 GCF_011100685.1 Canis lupus familiaris | reverse complement strand
AGGCAGAAAGGAAATGAGGTGTAGGATTCCATCCTGAGTTTGTCTTTTTTCAACACACGTGCTCTTAACCTACCAACAAGCTACACAGACTCTCTCCTAGGCAAGTGGCTATCTGTAATCAATGACAAACATGGCTCTCTATCTGTGATCTGTGAGCAATTTTACTTACAAATGTCCTTGTCCTTGATCTAGGGGGAAATCAAGCCACTGTTTGGCTTTTTACCTCTAGTCATCAGAACCAGCAGGTGTCCGATTCTATAGTCCAAGTCTGATGAAGGTTGGATTTCCGGCTTGCTTCTGGCTCCAAGAAGGGGTCCCTGGTTGCCCTGCCAAGGCCTCCAGCTGATGGCAAGTAAGACAAGTGGGACGCTAAGTCCATGCTAAGTCTCCATTCTCTAAAGCATTCAGTCAACGGCAGCTGCCATGCAGGAACACATAAGAAACTACTGACATGAGTCCTCGGAAGGACAGGCCCCTTTGACTGATGGTCACAGGGCGTGCTGGGGGGGTGCCCTGAAATAATAATGATAATGCATGGTTTCCTGAAAGGCACAGAGGATTAAGGGGCCAGAGCAAAGGCAACCCTGGTAAGCATGTCTCTCAAAGTCAACACCACCAGTAGAGAGAAAACGATGTCCCAGGACCTCAGTACACTTGAGTTGAAAATGGGATGAACTGACATTAGAATCAGCAAGATTTGCGTTCTCCACGGTGCCAGCATGTAGCCACAGAAATCCACTTTTCTTCTATCTCTGCAGACAGCGTTGCTCTCATGCTCAAGATCTCTATTGGCTTCCCACTATCTCGTAAACCAAGTACAAGTTCAGGTTCTTCACTTACTGGTTACATGAATTTGGGCAAGATCTCAACCGTCTGTAGCCACAGCTTTGTCATTTATAACATAGAGTTAATAATAATAGCAGCTACTTGTGGTAGATCGATTACAATGTGATTTTTGCAGCAGTTTCCATAACAGAGGTGGAACCTGTTTCCCCATCCCTTGAATCTGGGCCAGCCAAATAAAATAGTGACTATGTGCCAACTCCAAACCTAGGTCTCAGAGGCTTTGCATCCTCTTGTTGCTGCCTCAGTGACCTGCCACTTGCATGTGAACGAGACCAAACTAGCCTGCAGAAAGGGTAGGAAAGCATTCGACAGAACCTGTCCAGCTTAGGCCTTCTTAAACCAGAGCTGTGAATCTCTCTAGATGCATGGTAAGTAATAAAGGATTCTTATTTTAAGCTACCAAGCTTTTGGAATAATTTGTTTCACAGTGACAACTAATTGATATACTATCTCATTGAGTTTATATTGTCATTAAGTGAGATAATTTATCCAAATTGTTTAAAACAGTGAAAATGCTCAAAAATACCACTTAGTACCAGTAATCATACTAACCGTAGTAGCACCAGCTGAAGAAAATACTCTAAGCTCTTCAAATGTATCCTGTTTATCTTACAGTACACTGTATCTGGATTTAAGCCACACTAAGATATTCTCCATACATACTTTGTACATCCCACATCCTAAATTTGGTTACACCCTTCCCCTTACCTAGAATGTTCTTTACTGCATTTATACCTTCTAAATCATCTCTGACCTTGAATCCTTAGCTGAACTGCTACCAGCTCCAAAAACCTTCCAACAATGACCATCAGTCAGAACCAGTTTCTCATTTGTGTGTGTGTGTCCTTAGCACTTTGATGATGTACCGTAAGATCATACTCTGTCTTGTTTCGGAATTATGTCTCTTAGTCCTGCATGACTTTAGGCTTTCTGAAAGCAAACCTGGGGATATATTCATCTCTGCTCTTCCTCAGTGGACCTAAATCAGGAACAGCAAAAATAAAAATGATGAGTGCCAGTTAGTTCTAACCAGTTGGTAGTCTTCTGGGAGCGCTAAGTTAAATATTGTGTCCACCTCAGCTAGTGAGGTCTTCATGTGCATGAAGTGGGAAAGGAGCTGCAACAGAGCAAGCACTCAAACGTTTGCTAATTACAGTCAGTTTTAAAACTCTCTATTTAAAAAAAAAAATAAATAAAAAAAATAAATAAATAAAACTCTCTATTTGAGGGAGGGGAAAATAAAATAAGATGATATCAGAGAGGGAGATAAACCATAAAAGACTATTAAGTAAGAAAACAAACAAGGCTACTGGAGAGGAGGGGGTAGGAGGATGGGGTGATGGGCATTGAGGAGGGCACGTGATGGAATGAGCACGAGGTGTTATATGCAACTGATGAGTCACTGAACTCTACCTTGAAACTAATGATACACTATATGTTAGTTAATTGCATTTAAATAAAATAAAATTAAGTTTAAAAAACTAAATTTTAAAAAACCCTCCTATTTGAAACAAACAAAAATGATACCATGCTACATTTCTCTTGTATGCCTGATTGTTAGCTCATCTGACTCTCACGACAACCTGGTTTTATTATTTTCTGTTTTATAGCAGAAGTTAAATGGCTCAGCTGAAGTCACTCAGTGAAAACCAGAACCCAAACTCAAATGTGAATCGCCTGCCTTTTAACCCAAGACTTTTACTGTGGGATATGAATTGTCCTAATTGACAATCATAGCCCCGAGTTCATATTTTCATGCACCATGGAAATTCACTTCAATTATGTAAATTGGAATATTTATTTAAAATACAGAAAAGTACAATATAGCCACAAGCGCACATGCACATGTGCACATGTGCATGCATCCACACAACAGAGGGACATAACAAATCAAAGAACTTGCTTTTAGTTCTTTCCTCCTGTAATTTCCTGCCATAATTCTCCATGTGGACAAGTAGGCGTGTGCCATTGTTACTGCTGTAATAGCATCAGAAGGTCACAATTTAGTGACTGATTTACTCAGTGCAAAATGAAGATAATATTTCTTGTATAGCAGTCTTGGCTGTGGAATAAAGGCGTTCTGGTAAATCCAATTTTCTGGTTAATAAAAAGTGACTACCTGGAATATTATACAGTCATGAGGAACAATGAATTAGAAGTACTTACAAGAATGTCAACAGGTCACAAAAACAGAGAACACTTCATAAGAAAAGAAGGAAAGAAAGCCAAACCTTCTACAGTCCAATTCACATAAATTAAGCACACATATACAGAGCCACATTCACCTTTGGCAGATAGCACCCCTGTGCTTATCAGGGGAAAGGGAGCAGAAATGGAAAAAATCAAAAAAGGAAGAAATAGGGGCATCTGGGTGGCCTCAGAGGGTTAGGTGTTCGACTGTCCATCTTGGCTCAGGTCAAGATCTCAGTCATGAGATTGAGCCCCAGGGCTGGTGAACCTGCTTCTCCCTCTCTCTCTGCCCCTCCCCCTGCTTGCACACACACACACACTCTCTCTCTCTCTCACTCAAATAAATAAATACATAAATACATAAATACATAAATAAATAAATAAATAAATAAATAAATAAATAAATAAATAAATAAATCTTTGTTAAAAAAAAAGAGAGCAAGAAGGGGTTTCACTCAAACAATGATGATAAGTGGCCAAGAATTGAAAAATGTGAGTAACAAATTACAGAGGTCCAAAATTTATTAATTAAAAGTAAGTTAATTAGTTTCCCCCAAAAGTACTTTACTGTGGAAAATAATTTTCTCTGCCTGCCGTTCCATAAATACATACAAAACACTTTTTATGGTCCAGGGGTTGGGAGTATGGAATAATGTAGAATCTCAAGGAACAGCTGATATTTTATTGAGCATCTATAAAATGCTAAGAGCTGCCCAAGGTGTGTTACATATATTATAATTAATTTTCACACCATAATACCAATTATTTCCTCCTTTTTAAAGATAAGGGAGCCAAGGCTAACAGGTTAAGAATTTTACCCAAAGGCATGGCTACAAAGTGACAGAGCTAGAATTGAGACTTATCCCTTTGTCCACAGAAGCCCAAACTCTTTCCATGGTATCAGGCTACATACAAGCTGGTGTTGGGGCAAAGTGGGGGTAGAGATATAGGACATACATTCTTGTCCTACAGTAGCTCAGCGTAGTTATAATAAAGACCATATGGACTGAGAGCTCCCTGAGGGTACACACCTGTTCCCATTCATCCCATTCATCCCTCCAGCACGACACTTTACTTCACATTCTTGTCAGATGAGAAAAGTGACTAACAGTGCTAAGAATATAAGTGTGCTTTTCTGGCTCTACTCTCTACTTAATAGCTTTCCAAGGAAGGCATAATTTTATTGCATTTATCCTTTTATATATAGACCAGGAAGTTGTATAGGCAACCACAGATACACTAAATTGGTATTTCATAATACAATTAACCACATACTGGCATGTGCCAGAGAAGGTTCTTACCCACTGCCCAGAGTTAGAGGTTATGTGGGTTTATCTACTTAACTAGGAGGTTTGAATCCAGCTACCACAACCAGCTTGCAAATCACCATCGTCACCACCCTCACCATCATGCCATGACATTATCATCATCACTACTGTCACTGTTCATTGAACATATTCTATGTGCCAAAGCCTGAACTAATCATTTTACTTGAGTCCTCTCATTGAACAACCTTCTAAGTTAATGCTAATATCCATCCTATTTTATAGATAAATTAAGACTCAGAGAAGTCACTTGCCCAAGATCACATAGATAGTAAGCAATTGAATAGTATGCTAGTTGGGATAGAATGTGCTTCAGTGACAAACACCTCCCAAGTCTCAATAGCTTAACTTTTTTAAAAAAGAATTTATTTATATATTTTTGCAAGAGAGCAAGCTAGTGAGCATAAGTGAGGGGGTAAGGGCAAAGAGAGAAGAAGACCCCTTACTGAGCAGGGAGCCTGATGTGGAGCTCAATCCCAGGACCCTGAGATCATGACCTGAGCTAAAGGCAGACACTTCACCAACTGAACCACCCAGGCACCCTCAATGGCTTAACATTTGCAAGGTTTGCTACAGAGCTGAGAACCCCAAGACCAGCCATCCTCCATGGAGTGACTCCGACATCCAGTGGCTTTACCATACCAGCATGAGTACTGCACATTCACAGAGGCAAGAGGAGAGGAACATGAGCATCTTGCACAGAGACTTCTCACTGCCTCAGCCCACAAATGACTCACATCACTCATAGTTCTGTAGCGTGACCTAGTAACATGGCCCTGTCTGACTGCAAGGAGGCTTGGGAGTATTCTTTCTAGCCAGCATGCTTAGGAAAGAAAGAAGTGTATATAGGTGAGCACTAGAAACATCTACCACAGATAGGGACTCTGAAGACCTCTTAGTCCCTGAAGAGACCTGTATCCACCAAGAATGTTATTTTGGCTTCTTGAACACTTCTGTGGGAGGAAGGGGTGATTATCATGGGCTGTGCCCTGACCCTGTGCTCATACAAGACCACTTGCATGCATTGTCATTTACCCCCCAACACCATAAGATAGGCACTAAGTATCCCCATTTTATAGATGAGGAAACTAGGTCTCAGACACTAGGTTACTTTCCCAAGCTAGAGCTGGGACCCACAACAATTGTTTTCTACCTCCCAAACCAAACTCCATCCAGTAGCATTACGAAACAGTCACGTTCACTCATTTGTTACTTTACAAAATACGCTGAAGTGCGTTCTGCATTTCGCATTCATGCCAGTCTTCTGAGATGGTTTGGAACCCCTCCATTTCACAGGTGAGGATGCTGGAGCTCAGCAAGTTTAAGTACATCACTCAAGAGGTCATGGAGCCAAGTCCATCCATGGGCAGAGATGAAACACCCTCCAGGGAAAGAGTTCCAAGCTTAGGAGAATGAAAGGTAGGATCCCCACCCCCCCCACCCTACCCCAACCTCATCTTGGCAGCCCCAATCCCTGGAGAGAGAAAAGGCAAGAGAAATTCCAACCCCTGCAGAGTTCATGCTCTTAAACACTTATAAAAGCTTTAAGATCCAGACAAAATCCAGACCTAAGTGCAAAGGTTACCGGAGTTGGGATTTTATTGCCAGATGTAAATCCATCTTCTCTAAGACCTGCTCCAAGTCCCTTGTGCCTCACTTGAAATATTTCATGTACGCTGAATGGATTTGTTGGCTCCCTGTTGCCTTCGTAAATTATGAAGTCCAAGTTTCTTAGGGCCTGGATCCAGCAGGGGTGGCTCTAACTGCCCCGTTCCAAGAACTGAATGGAGGACAACTTTGGTTCTTTTGTGGGGTTGTCCTGATTTACTCTTTGATCCACCATTTTGGATTGAAGAGGGGAGCGGTACCACTTGGCTCACAATAAGTATCTCCCCAACCCAGAGCTGATTGGTCCAGCCACCAAGATACTGGACCAGAAGTGGACTGGACCAATTAGATTCTCACTCTCCCTTTCTCTCATGTAAGAATACGACACTTATTAAAAGGGACATAGTTGTTGGAGGCCGAGACTCCTTAATGGCAGCCCCCTGGGGAGAAATCCCCCCAAGTTCTCTTGCTTTTAATCTATAAATATGGCTCCCCGAGTTTGGATGTCTAACCCACCCTTACATTCTACCATCTTTTTACCTTTTTATCCCACCTAACAGGGGCCATCTGTTGCAGCAACTGAAAGAATTTTGACTAATAACGTGTGAAACCATCCACTCTCAAGACGGAGACACATCATCTTCAGCCTTTTCATCACCCATGACCTACTTTTCTTTTTTTTTCTTTTTTTTTCTGACCTACTTTTCTGTATTTCTCCCCAAAACTCAGCAACTTCACCTACTTTCCTTTGGAGTCCCCATGGAGTGGTACAGCTGGGTGCGTAAGGCAGAGACTCTGAGAGTACATGCCTGGGCAAGAGTTAGCATTCTAGGGGATTCTACATCTCATTGGCATCATTATGCATGATACCGCTAGAACCCAGAGTCACCAATCATAGACTCAGTGGGACCCAGCCTCCTTCTCAATCTGCCCCTGACCACCTTCTCTAGCCTCATTCCATTCATCCCTTCCCGTCCATCCTACTATAATGATCCCCTAACAGCTCCCTCCATGGCTCCGCATATGCCACTGCCTCTCTTAATCTGGAACACCTCCTCCTTCCTTCATTAAAACCCCAGCTTGTCTGTCAGAACCAGATTATTTCCTGATCTTCTGCACACAGCTATAAGGCACAATTGGCTACGATTAGTTACCCCCATTGCCCATTACGCTTATTCTCCCTCATTGCACTTAACATGTTGTATTATTATTATCTGATTTATTTCATGTCTGTGCCCCCCTCCTTGGACTACTTGTTATTTAAATACCTCCTCCTTCACTGGACTAATGCCGCCAAATTAGCTCTCGTGTGCCCCTGTGTAAAGCAGACTTTGGAGTTTGTTTCTTTTTATTTATTTTTTTTTCGAAATCCTTCCTAAAGAGATGCAGCCTCCTGGGAGAAAAGTCTACAAAGATCAAGTTCTCAAATGTTGAGGCAGAATGTATCACAAATGCTGCCCCTGTGAGTGTGCGTGGCCCTACACAGAACTGAAACAGAAAGTGTACAGTTGGGGGAGGGGGCAGGTGAGTGAGCAGGAGACAGTGAGCTGTGTAAGTGGGAAACAGAAGAAAAGAAGGCCAATCTCAGCAGATGCTCCTTTTGCTGTTAGCCAGCTCTGTGCATGCACAGATCTTTTTAGAACACGGTCCTCCATCAAGGATGCTCATCAAAACATCCTCTGGATATTCGGAGAAAAAAGTACTGAGCACGTCCACACTGAGAAATAGTACCCAGGTGTCACAAAAGGAGGAATATCTGTGTGCCGATTGGAAAGATGTGCAGTGGATTGTTAAGCGAACACAGAGATGCTCATTGTCTGTGACATACCTAACAGTTCTGGGCGGTTACAATGTGCCAGGGTTTCCATAAAAATTTATTAGAGCATCAGAAGAAGCTTGTGTGGTAGGTTTCTTATCCCCATTTTACTGATGGGGAAAATTGGAACACAGAGACTAAGAACTTGTTCAGGATGACATGCTGGTGAGGGGTGGAGCCACTCTGCAGGCAGCCTATATATCATGTTATGCTACATAGGCTGCTAACACCCAGGCTCTCAACCACCATGCTATATTATCATTAATTATGTGTGTGCGTATGAGAGAGAGAGAGAGGGAGAGAAACTTTATATATAGCTTATGCTTATATGGCTTGTATTAACATAGAACATTTCTGGAAGGCAGCCAAGAAACTCTTAGGAGTCCACGCCTCTGGAGAGTGGGAATGAAATAATCAGATGACTTATGTGTCTCTTGTACCCCCACGACACTGTCTTAGGAATTCATTCAGCTGTAAGTAATAGAAAACTCAATTAACAGGGACCTAAACAAAACCAGTTTACTTGTCTGACATAACTAGAAGTCCAGAGCTAGTGGTTTATTGGCTCCCTGATACCAGGGCTACTTTTGAGGAATTATCTTGGCTTCATGCTCATGGAAACTCCTCTTCCTTACTTTATTTATTTTATTTATTTACTTACTTACATACTTATATCTTCATTGAACATTTCTGTATTTTACCTACGTCCCTTGAACATTGTCCATCTTCTGGACAAGAATGTCAGTTCCATGAGGATGGGGATATTGTTTGGTTTACAGCTGTATCTCGGCACCTTAGAATCCTACCTGATACAGAGTAAATGCTCAATAAACATGTGTTCAACCGAGGAATGAATGAATATTGCTGCTTCAATCATCACGTCCATATTCCCTGACCCAAAAGATGGAGTGGAGGGCACCACTGCCTCTGACCTCTTTTATCAGGAAAATAAATGTTTTACCAGAATCCTCCATGCAGATTTCCTCTAAACCTTATTAGCCAGAACTGGTTTACATGGCACCCTCCTCTCCCCCGGCAAAAGATGCTAGGAAGCCAGGAACGAGTGGCCATGACTCTAGATGGCCACCCCAGACCACATCAGAATGTGCTTAGCCAGGAAGAAACAGTGAGTGGGCATCAGTTAGACAATCAATCATTTCACCCACAGGTAGTTTGGCTTTTTCCCAGGTGCATGTTCTATTTTTATTTTATATTTTTTCTTGAATTCAAATGTCCAGGCCCCACTATCGGCTTGGTCAGAATCTCAGGGGGTGAGGCTGGACATGTGTAACTGGACATGTGCCCAAGATATTTTGATGTACCATCCATGATTTAAAAAAAAAAAAGATCTCTCCAGAGAGTCTTTTAAGGTAGCAAGGAGATTTTAAAGTCCTTGAAAAGGAAGAATGACCTGATTCCCATAAAGATGTAAGCCCAAGAGTCCTTTATAGATCACTGAGCTCAAGCTCTCCATTTTTCAGATGAGTAAATTTAGGCTCCCGGAAGCAGAAAGACTTGTTCAGCGCCTCCTAGGCAATCAGCGGCAGATCCAGGCTAGGTTCCAGCATTGTCTCTCAAACCAGTGTCTTGCTCTCTTCAGTTCTTGGCCATCTTATTCTCCATCATCAGGTGTTTAAAGCCAGGGGCAGGACCCTCCCATTACTTACATTTAACTTTTTACAGAGAAACAGTCAAATATCAATTTTGCCTTTCCCTGTTAACTGTGTAATCTAGAGTAATAAATTAGTCCCAAAGCAAAAAGATGTCCTTAATCCCCGTGCTGCTTTTCCATATCCCTGTGGTGTTTGTAATGTAAAAGGAGTTTTAGTGGTTCACATCCACTCTCAGCCTTCCCCTTTATATATGTATAAATTTATATCTCATAATTATAGTTGCAGGTTTCCCCTCTGCTCTGCCCTTGCCCTTGAGCTGGAGAGTGGTACAGGAAGTGGTTTACATTCTCCGGTCTACACTGACAGTATAATCCTGCTCGTGTATCTCATGCTGCCTCTGTCAAGTCCATTTTCCCTCCAATACAAGATAGACACTGTGTCTGATGCCCTCATCTCCACAGACTCAGACCAGTGTGTGCCTGGAGCAAACCAAGGCACCCCTCTGAAAGATCTTACGAGTCAGCTTTGGGACAGTTTCAGAAATGCAGACGAGGAGACACACACCAAGGTCCTGTTGATGGATTTATTATTGTTGATTGGGTGTGTCATACTCAGCATCGTGCCTGTGTGATTGCTGTGAACATTGCAAACCTTTCCTTCTGAGCTCGTGGCTAGAGCAAACCCGAACCACCAGAAAGCAGAAGCTTGTGCATAGCTTTAAAAGTGCCAGAGGAAATCCAATCACAAAACCAAAATGAAAGAGCAAGGAAGGTGTCCCCATCCCAGAGATGGGAAGACCTGCAGGGCTACACCTCCCACAGCCTGTATGGAACTCCAAGGACAGACTTTATGCTTTCTTGCAGAAGGTGCTGGAGCCCGTAAGTGGACTACACAGAAATCCAAAGACCCAGTGGTACCCAGGTTGTCTCAAATGCTAATCAGCTACATTACCTGAGCCAATGGCTTAATCTCTCTGAAACCCAGTTGCTCATCTGTGGAAAGAGGGTACGGAAATGTACCTACTCAACCCCCAGTATGGCTGGGAAAATGAAAGAGAGCAAGTTATGAATGTATAATACGTTAGTCAGTAATGTGGGTAGGTTTGAAGCAACTGAGTCACTTATGTCCTAAAGCTCCAGCCCAGCTGTATTCCATCCCAGCTCCATCAACCAATATTTATGGGATGTTATTTTCCCAGTCGTTCAGATGTTATATATGGCCCTAGTCATCAGTCAAAGGCAAATGTGAAAAGTACCAGCTGAGAATTCTAGGTGTTAGTGTCCAAGAGACCAAAACATCTACCTGGCTGCCCTGATTTTTTTTTTTTCATTTCTATGCAGATACGTGGTATTGTGTAGACATCTAAGGGTAAGAGGAGACAAGAACCAAAAGAGCTCGGATCAACTACATGTTAGGTGAGGTGGTTATTTCTTGAAATTGCATAGTGATAATTAAGCTCCTACTGTGAGATATGTTGTTCACCCACGACTTTGCAGCCAGCAACCTGAGCCCAAATGCCAGATTTTTAGTACCAGGCCTCTGACACCAGACCAGATAAGCTCTCTTAGGCTCCAGCTTCTGTAAAATGAAACAAATAATATCTAATCTCAGGTATAGCTACACTGTAAACCACACGGGGTCAGAGATTTTCATTGCCTTGCTGACCACTAAATCCATGTTTATCTATGATACCTGATTTTGGGATGTCTTGAGAATATTTACCTCCTTAGAATGTAGCCTGCATGAGGGCAGGAAAGATTTTTGCTCAGTACCCAAACTTTTTCTCCTAGAACCAAGCTCAGCATTTAGTAGCCACTCAATATGTGTCTGTTGAATGAATGACATGGGTTGTTCTTCCTAGATAGAATAGGAAGTGTGATTTGAAAAGAAGCACCAGCACTCTTGGATTTTCTTCTGTCTTCACTGGCACCTCGTACTCTGTGTGTGTGCAGAAGATATTCGACTATTTATAGTATGTAAGGACTGTGGACTAACTGGGGGGGGGGGGCAAGATTGCTTAGAAACCACCACAGTCTGTCAATAACAACCCATGTAATGGGGAGACCATACAAATAGCTTCGACCCCAAAATAACAGAATCATCTCAGCTGCCTGTGAAAACCCTTCCTGCAGACCGAATTTCAACAGAACATTGCAATAGAGAATATTCACTGCGAAATTCCACAACTTTTGTCACTATGAAAAATGTCATGGAAAGAGATTTTTCTTCTAAAACAGCAACATGCAAAAGTAATCAGCGCTGGAAGACTCAAGGATGGATGAAGAAAACAAGAGGAACAGATCCAATAGCTCTGGCTTTATGAATAACCATTCCACCACCCCACTCATTTGTAAGACCCTCATGAGATCTTTTTTTACGGCAGGTTATGAATCATCTTCATGATATCTTTAAATGGATGATCAATACTATATTTTCCCATAAAATGTTTGGTTTGAAATCCGATTTTAAGTGCATTAGAGTTTTTGTGCACCGAATCGGTGAATGCCATAATAAATTGTCATCAAATATGAAAGAAATATAGCATAGATTAATTGCCGTATTTATTTATGAGTCTATAAAATACCTTGTGAAAGTCCTGGCACATTTTTGGGATACCAATTTGAACCTTCAAGAAAGTTAAAAGCATTCAAAGAGACTGCAAGGAGATTTATTATCGGAATGTTTTTAATTGCAGACCCAAGCAGACACGCAGGTATTAGAATGGCTATGCCCTTAATGGGCATGTCTCATGTGTTTCTCTCTCTTCTTTTTTTCCCTTTAAAAATGATATACTTCCCATATTTTTATTGATTTGTGAAGATTTGCCGTAAATTATCGTGGCCAGCACGTGACATCACAAATGGTCCCAGCTTCCCTAAAGTAGTGGGCCCCAGGTGGCACAAAAAAGAAGGCTCCCAGCCAGTTCTAATGCTTGGCTTGAAAAGTAGGTGAAACCACAGTGAAAGAGAAAACTGAGGAATGTCCCTAAGAGGACAAATGTGTATATATAGCTTGAAGCTGCACATATTTTAATTGAAGCCTCAAAGTCGACAGCAATGCAATACTTTAGGGGAAAGAGTAGCAAAGTATCGTCCTTTTAAACTGCCAGTTGACCATGTTGGAGTCAGAGAGCTAGATGCAAAACTCCACAGTTCCTGGCGGTCCTCAGGGCCAGGATCTTGGCAGCTAGCTGCCTTTCCCATTTGCCCAGGCCATGAGACTATTCCCTAACTGTCCACTCAAGACCACCCCTAGGTCCTGTCACAAAGGGGAATAGGACATGGCATCTTATCCCAGTGGATCCTTGCATACTGTCCTTTTTTTCTTATACGCATTTCTTTCCCGTAGACTTTGTCTTCAAAAGCTGTTCCCTGGTTTTCAAATCCATACATCTGTTGTTTACGTTTCATTTTGATTCCGTGAAAACACGAGATGCCTTAAGCTTATCATTAGAAAGATGTTACCCTCTGTAGGATAAAAATAATCAAGACTTTTCTGTATACAAAAACTGCTTTGCAAGCAAGAACTTAATGCACTAAACCCCCTGTCCACTGACGCAAAAACAAAGCTTAAAAAAAAATCTCGTCCTCACAATAGTCACTAACTACTAAATTCCATTGATTTTTTTTTTTTTAATCAGCAGAGATATAGAGCCTTAAACTTAGCTGGATTTTTTACATTTTTTTTTCTGGTTCTTGTTGGTATTTTTAGTTTTTGGGATACTTATCAGCCACAGCTGGTTCTGCTTGCTGTTTTATATTTTAATGGATGATCCACATCAAATTGCTAAAACCCCCAAATTATTATGTAAGTGCTCTCATAATACAGGCTAATAGAAAAGCATGTCGTAGAGATCTGGAATTTGTGTGCTTCCAGTGGCACCTCTTTAGACATTTTCTCTCCTAAATTACCCTGTGTCATCGCAAGGCACTACATGTAAATTATCAGAGTCCAGTTGGAGTTCACCCCATCTCCTTGCTGTGCCCGGCTTAACTTGTGTTTCAAACAGGGCCTTGTGGAAAGACCCAAAGTCAGGGAGTCCAGGGTCCAGTCCCTCCTCTGTCATCTACTGGGTTATATGATCTTGGACTTCTCACCTCTCCAACTTCCTTGTCCTAAGCCTTAGAACAGATAAAGTGGAGGTGTTTAAGATAGCTCTCCAAGCACACTAGGAATGCAAAGGAATTTTATTATCGACAAGCTATGATTTCTAATTCTAAGCTCAGGTTTGTACCTGGTTTGCTGACACATCAAGACCTCTATATTAGGTCTTATTGTTTTACTTTATTCAGAAATCCATTCTTTCTATTTGCCACCTTCCTGACAAATGACATCAATACCCTCACCTGGGAATGATTGCCTTTTTATTTTTTGCTTCTGATGCTAAGGTTGCTGTTGACAATATGTACTCAGGCAAGGCAGGGATTCGCTGCCTTTCACATCAGATGCCATGCACACCACTTCCGTCAGAACAATTAGTGTTCATTTCGGCTTTACTCAGGGAGACCTGCGGTGACTGATCAGTATAAATTATAGATGCATCTGTCCAGATGCACTTGTCCATTCATGCATAGATTTGAGGAAATTTTATTCTTCTCAGTTCAAAAACAGCCACTAAAAAAAAAAATCCATACTTAAAAAATAGAATTTAGCACATTGTCATCTATGTTGCTATGCCCATAGATTCACACATTCTCTCTGTGATTTGAGGCATTTGAACTTGATTTGGGGCATTTCTGGGTTGTTATTCACCTCCCCCCCCACACACACACACACACATACACTCCCTGTAAAATCTGCTGTCTTTATAAAACATCAGGAAATGATGGATATTTAACCTGGAATAATACAATATGATTCCTGTGTGTGTGCTGGATTCAAGTTTATTGTCAAAGATGTATCCCTATCCCCCCCCCCTTTTTTTTAAGTTTTTATTTGAATTCCAGTTAGTTAACATAGAGTGTTACATACAATATTAGTTTTAGGTGTACAATATAGAGATTCAACACTTGCGTATATCACCTTGTGCTCGTGATGACAAGTGCACTCCTTCATCCCCATCACCTATTCCCCCGTCCGCCCCCCCCACCTCTCCCCTGGTACCCACCAGTTTGTTCTTTACAATTAAGAGTCTGTTTCTTGCTCAAAGGTACATCCTTTACCCTGCCTGCTTAAGACCATCAATGAATTTAAAGCAAGGCAACATGAACTTCAAATAAACAACATGGATGAGTACTCTCCATAATCCAAATAGGCCTTTGACTATTTACTTTATTCATATTTGTTTTAATGAGCAGCTAGAGGAAATTTCAGGGCATGTTGCATAATACAACAAAAGGATCTGTACCATTTGTATAAAACACTTTGCGCGGAATGACTCTCAAACATAACTGGAAAGATCTGCATTTCATAAGTTTGTCTACTTGCTTCAGTAAAATTCTATGTGGACACACACACACAATTGGGCATTTTTCCCAAAACTAAATTAATCAGTGCTAAACAAAGCAATGAAAAGCCAGAGCCTTCAGCTGCCAAATGAGTGCCTATCCACAGTCACGAGGATGAGAACGGATTCCGTGGCTGCTTCCCTGAATCAACCTTTTCCAAGAAAGACTTCTTTTTTACCTGAGGTCTCTGCCAGACAAAGGTTCATACCGGTTTAACCCACTGGCTCTGTTTTGTTATGAGGCTCTGAAAATAATGGGAAGAGGACACACTTCATAAGAATTGCTTTTAGGGAACCCCACTTAATGCTCCAAGGGGTCACAATCAAACCCCAGGGGCACCAGGTAGGTTTGCTGTGGGTCTAGCAACTCCCTGAGAAAGAAATAAGAAACCAAAGTCTCCCACGCCTGCAAGTGGCAGCCTTCCTCCCTAAGACACTCAGTTACTATAAAGTAACTTTGAAGACAACAGAAAGGTGCCTTCACATAAAACCTGCTCTTTTGTTTGTTTTTCTTTTCCACATAAGAAGAAAAACACCCAGGAACCTTCATAGCCCTACATTCCAATTTCCTTCACCGCTGCATTTCCTCTCTCTCTCTTTTTTTTCCTCTTGAAAAATCTTGTTGCCTTTTCTCTAATCCTAGAGAGCAAAGACAAGAGGTAGGCCTGGAGGGCCTGCACACAGCATTGATACCGCAGAGGTCTTATAAATCAGCGAAAAATCAATACATTCTATATGGTAGCTTCTCCTTTGCAACCAGATCGCCAGGGGACAGAACTAATGCTTTTTCTTCACCACTATCCCATTTTTCTGTCATAAAAAAAAAAAAAAAAAAAAATCTGCTTGGGAACGAATGGGCAATCAAAGTTGCTGAGTAAGTATTTCAACTACCTAATTTTATTACTTTACAATTGACATACTTTCCCTCTGGAAATGTTTGCAATTAATTAATTAGCAGTAATCTTCCCCAAGGGACTAATTCAATGAATTCTCTCCAATTCTTACTTTAAAAAAAAAAAAAAAAAGAAAGAAAGAAAGCTTAGATATACCCAAGCTGCAAATGTGTGGAGAGCTCCAAAGTGCATTTCGAAAAATCAAGGGATCTATCTATTACGGGGACTTTTTTTATCACTAAATCAATCCAGCGATAACTGTAATTCTTTTTCTAACTGGGAGTTTCCCCCGGTTGAACGCAAGGTTTCTCCAAGGTAACGATACTCAGCAGCAGCAGCCAGGAAGCCTCCCTGGGTCCCTCAGTATTTAGAATGAAGGCTGTCCTCGTATCAATAATCGTGTGCGGTTTGCGGCGTCTGTAGGGCCTGGCTCCTTCTGCACAGTGTGTACTGGGGGTGGGGGGGTGCGGGGGGGTGCGGGGGAGGAACCACTGTGCTCCCTTCCAAGGGGCAGCCGGCTCCGGGCCTACGGTTCCCTCTGCGAGGTTCCAGGGGGAAACTCGGCGGCCAGGGATGGGGCCAGGGCCCTAGACCGTGCCTCGTTGCTGGGCTTCCTCCTCGCCTCGCAAGAACGCAGGGCGGAGATCCGGGCCTGACTTCTGGGCCCCGCGCTCTGCGTTCACACTAGAAAAGGCGACTGGGCCCTTGGGCCAAGGGTTCCTCCGGGAAGGTGCAGCGAGGGCCTGGGAGTGCGTTTTGTGAACTGTACAGGGCCCTGACCCTGTGCGTGAGAGGCCAGACCTTCGGAGGTTTCTGGCCGTCGTTCCACGCGGATACCGACAGCATCCCCCGCAGACCTCCCCCTGCTAGACTGGACGCCCCCCTCCGGCCCCACGTCGCGGCCCGGCGGCCCTCGATGGGCAGGCTCGGGCCTGGGGACTGAGCCTTCGGGTGCGCGGACTGTGCCGCGCGCACACTAGCCCCCTCCCGGCACACGCGAGCCCCCCGCGCGCCAGCGCCCCTGGGCGGACCCCGGGGACCGAGGGGGGCGGTCAGATGGCCGGGCCCAGCCCGGCGGCGTCGCGGCGGAGCGCGGGGCACGCGCCGCCGTCCCGGCGCGCTGAACCGCGGCTCGCCAGCGCCACCCCCAGCGGAGCGCGGCGGCTGCAGCTCGTGCCGGCGCCTCGCCGTGGCTCCCCCGCTCCCGCGTGGACGCGGCGGCCGGGGCGCGGGGGGCAGCCACGCCTCGCCTCGGGAGGACATGCCGAGGGGCGTCCCCCGCCGCCTGCCGAGGGCCGGGCCAGACCGAGCGCGCTGCCCGGCGGGTTCCGAGGGGAGCTGAACCTTGGCCTCGAGGGGGCGCTACCCGGCCCGTCCCAGCGCCCGAAGGCGGCGGAGACGCCCCGGGGTCGAGACCCTGGCCGAGGCCGGGGCGCGGGCAGCCTGGATCTAGCCAGAGTCCTGGGGACGCGGGGGCGGAGGGCCAGATTCCGGGGGACAAAGACGGGCGGGCCAGGGGACCCTCCGACGCTGGCCAGCCGCGGCCCCAACGAGCGCGGGGCCTGTGGCGGGAACAAACTTTCCGGCGGCGGAGGGGCGGGGGAGCCGGGCCGCAGGCTTGTCCCTCGAGCCGCCGCGCTCCTCCACCTGCCAGTGTTCAGCCTCCGCCCAGCCTGCGCCCACCCCGGCTCCCTCCCCTCCCCCGCGCCCGTTCGCTCCGACTCCTCATCTCGCTCCTCTCCCCTCCTCCTTCTCCCTCTTGCCTTTCTCCCCCACTTTTCTCCTCTTTTTCCTCCCATCTCTCCTTTTGTATTCTCCCCCCCCCCCCCCCCCGCGGCCCTGCTCGCTTCTCTCCTCCTCCGGGCCGCAGGGGAGGAGGTAAACGAGCTGCGCCCGGGGCCTGCGCGGCGCAGAGGAAGGCGTTTCTCCTACTTCTCCCGGGTAATTTGGAGAGGTTGTATGTGCGCGCGCGCGCGTGAGCTTAAGGCGAAAAGGGGTAGGATCCGGCGCCCAGCAGAGAGGGTCGGGGTCTTTGACGTTCCTCGCCAGCTGCATAAACCTCCCGGAACAAGTCTGAGTGTGGGTGAGAGTGCGCGCGCGCGCACGGGCTGGCTGCGCTTGGCACGCCTGGTGGCCCGGGGCCCCGGGGCCCGGGGGCCCGCCTGGCGGCCCGGGATTACCGTGACGTCACATCGAGCCTCTGGCCACCTTGGGCTGGGACACCTCGGGAGCCGCACAGCCCCGCGCCGCGCCGCACCTTGCCTCGCCACCGCGCGACTTTGGGAACCCGCGTCCTCTCCCTTTCCTTGCCCATCCATGGGCCCTTCTGTCTTCCGGACCACGCGGGCCGGAGGGGCGCCTTCTGGAGCGCAGGGCTCGGCAGCGGGACTGCCCCCGGCTCTGCCTCCAGCCGCGCCAAGCGGGCGGAGGACCCCGCGCGGGGCACCCGCAGCGGCGTGAGGAACCGAGGCGGCGCTCGGCCGGGGGCGCAGAACCGCGGGGCTGAGGCGGGAACTCGCAGGAGGAGGAGGAGGCGGTCCAGGGACAGCCACCATGTCCTTCCCGCACTTTGGACACCCGTACGGCAGCGCTTCCCAGGTAAGAAGTGCCTCCGGGGGGTGGGGGAAGAGCCGCCCGGGCGGGGGTGCCCAGGGCACGCGCCCGCGGCTCAGCGCCCTCCTTTCGCACGAGTCTCTGGGGAAGCCAGACCGAGCAGGTACGATGGACCACAGACCCCTCCGACACCCCCAAACCGCTGCCGAGAACATTCCACTCCCCCAGGGCAAGCTGGAAAATCCTGAGACCCGAAACTTGGGCACCGACCGAGCGCTCGGCGAGATGGGTGGGATCTCAAGATCTTCCAAACAGGCCGCCTTATTGTACAAATATCCGAGGTGACCCCGAGAGTCCGCCTCACCGTTTTCCAGTTGTTTGCATGTGGACTTCCGCTCTTATCCTCTCTCCCTTCTTTGAGTGGGTCCAAGCTCTCTGCTTCCGGTACCTTCGATTTTTTTTTTTTTCCAGATTAGGGTGGGTGGTCTGGTTGTGCAGTGACAAAGGTTTCCTGGGGGAAATTCTGGGGGCACCCACCACGATCTCCAGTTTCTGCCCAGACTGTGGGGTCTGGTTCCAGTTTGACCTCTGAGCCCGCCTTGTGATCTGGGACAAGTCTCCCTGGTCCTCATTCCCCATCTATAAAATGGGAGCAGGAGTGAGACGTGATGGTGGTCTCTGTGGCTAACTTCTAGTTCTGCCTTTGTAGGATCCTGTGATGGGAGGGCGGGAGGAGGGGTCGGCGGCAAAACGGGGAGTTGGGCTCCTGTAATTCGCTTCTCAGAACGTTCCCGTCGCCTGCACCCCTGGGACTCTGGAGCCTTAGCAGCGTTTTAGGAGTGTCTGTAAGGGCAGTTTGGATAAATTGCGTCTTCAGATAATTCCCACCCCGGCCGAATGCTCCGCACACGGTGGCATTTAGTTAATGTGGAATAAGGGAGTGATCGGCCGCGCACCTCTCTCGCCCCCCACAGTTTCTGGTGTCGGCAAGTTCCAGCGCCACTTGCTGCGAATCCGCCCCGCGCTCCGTCCCAGATGTGGCCCCAGGCTCCACCCCGGCGGCGGCTCTCTGCTGTGCATCCTACGAGAGCCGGCTGCTGGGCAGTGCGCGGCCCGAGCTGGGCGCCGCCTTGGGCATCTATGGAGCCCCCTACGCCGCGGCAGCTGCCCAGAGCTACCCAGGCTACCTGCCCTACAGCCCAGAGCCCCCCGCGCTGTACGGGGCGCTGGTGAGTACACCGGAGGGGGCCTGGGTGTGGGAGCCAGAACCCATCTGGCCTGGGGGCAAGAACGCAGCAGCGGTGACATCTACTCTGACATCTCCAGGGAAGACCTAGGAAGGAAGAAAAACTCTCAGGAAAGGAAATGGGTAGGACTGTGTATAGTGGGGAAGGGGGAGCACATCCTATGGCATTTTACACTTTGCAGATCTCCATTCTGATTAGAAAACATTTGGGCTTCTATTAATTCTGTGAGGTAGGCAAGTCTCCGTTTACAGCTGAGGACATTGAGATGCAGAGGGGTTCAAATCCCTTGTCCAAAGTCACAGAGATCCAAAGGGTCAGGGAATAGCTCTGCAAGGAGAGTAAGGCAGTGAAGTTCCCCAGCAGGTGGGGATGGGGTTTGGGAGGAGTCACAGGTAGTAAGGGCACTGGTAAGAGCTAATACTTAATTACTGTTTACACCAATAAGTCTGCCAGCTGGTCTTCTTCAGTACCCTATAGGTACTACTGTTATTCCCAGCTACCAAAGGGAAACCGAGCCATAGAGCAGTTAAACAACTGTGCCCAAAATCACATAGCCAGTGGGAGTGGTGGTACTGGGATCTGAAGGAGACTTTTATTCCAGGGTTCACACCCTTAGCTGTGATACCTCCCAGCATCTTCCCCAAATGCAGTCTTGAATTCTCTCTTCCCACCCCACCCCCACCAGAATCCACAGTATGAGTTTAAAGAGGCTGCTGGGAACTTTACACCTGGCCTGGCGCAACCAGGAGCCTATTATCCCTACGAGCCGACTCTGGGGCAGTACCAGTATGATCGGTAAGGCACAGGGTGCACTGGTAGCTGGCATTCCAAGTCCTCTCCCCTCCCCTGCCTTAGGAACCATCTGGGAAGAGCCTGGGAAGGGGGAAGGGCATGAGGAGGGAGGAGCGCTGAACCTCATTTCCAGGCCTCAGACCATCTCCTGCCTGCAGCCCCAGGTTCTCAGACCCAGAACTGTGAGCCAGGTTCTCCCCCCAGGTATGGAGCAGTGGAGTTGAGTGGCACTGGCCGCCGGAAAAATGCCACCCGGGAGACCACCAGCACCCTCAAGGCCTGGCTGAATGAGCACCGCAAGAACCCCTACCCCACCAAGGGCGAGAAGATCATGCTGGCCATCATCACCAAGATGACCCTCACCCAGGTGTCCACCTGGTTCGCCAACGCGCGCCGGCGCCTCAAGAAGGAGAACAAGATGACTTGGGCGCCCAAGAACAAAGGTGGAGAGGAGAGGAAGGCTGAGAGTGGAGCAGAGGAGCCCCTGGGCTGTCTGAATGGTGACACCAAAGGTATCAGAAATGCTCATCACCCCACCTTGGGGATTTTCCAGCCATCTATTGGGTTGCACTTTTGCAGCTGCCTTGTGGAACAGCTAACTAAAGTGGCACTCCCTTACTTACCCTTGCACTTGTACCCCACCCTCTCCCCTCCTCTCTCCCCCTCCTTCTTCCCTCCCCAAATGGGCAGTCATCTGGGCCTTGGCCTGCACAGTTCCCTCTGCCTGTAATTCCCTACATAACTGACATCTTGACTTCTAAGGTGTGGGCTGGAAAAAGTCTTTTCTGGCCACCCAAGCTAACTTAGCTCCCGCCTGTTGTATTTCGTTTGCCATACTTACCACTATGAGAAGGTACTTGGGATCTGTCTACCTCTTAAACAGCAGCTCCACAGGAAAGTGTCTATCTCGCTGCTGAATTCTCTAAATTCTTAATGCCTAAATGCCTAATGATGTCTGGCACATCGATGGCACTCAGTAAATATTTGCTGAATTAAATAATACACACCCGCTACCTATGGATGTCAAAGTGGGGTGGGGGGTTTGGGAAATGCCCCCTTGGGTGTCGGTTTGCTTTGCAGTGGAGAAAGTGAGATCCAGGTCTTGGGCGATGAAAAGGTGGTGGTTTCTTTCCACCAGAAAGGAGGAGACTTCTAAGGAGTGGGGGCAGGGCTGGGACCTAAATTCTGTCCCTGGGGCAGCCTGCGGGGGCCCTGGGACAACTGGAAGAGAAGGTTTCGGCCAGCCTGGCGAATAACTCCAAGAATGCCCTAAGTGCTGAGCCATCTTGCTAAAAGCTTCTCAGGGATAGGCACTCCGGCGGATTTCCCTTGGGGCCTGGGGCTTTTCTCACCCGCTCCTGATTTCCTCATTTCCTGCAGATGTTACTGCAAGCCAGGAGGCTCCAGGGCTCCGGCTGAGTGACCTGGAAGACCTGGAGGAAGAAGAGGAGGAGGAGGCCGACGAAGAGGAGGCAGTGGCCACAGCTGCGGACAGGCTGGCCGAGCTCCACAAAGACTCGCAGTCGCTGCGGGCGCCGTGCGCGGCCGCTCGGGAGGCCCGGCTGCAGCGCGGGGAGTGCGGCCTGGCGGCGCGCACCTTTTCTTTCCGTGAGCCCCCCGGGTCCGGAGAAGCTGACTTCCTGCGGGCCGAGCCGGGGGGCCCCACGATGACCATGCACTACCCCTGCAGCGAGAAACCGCGCATCTGGTCTCTGGCGCACACCGCGGCCCCCGGCGCGGTCGAAGGTGCGACCCCGGCCCCTCCCAGGCCACGAAGTCCTGATTGCCGTCTGATTCCAGGACAGCCCCCGGGTGCGGGCGGCCGACCCGCGGTCCCCAGAGACTCCGGGTTGGAAGCGTCTTCCCGCGTAGCCAAAGCCTTTGGAAACCGCCCGTTTGCCCCGCCGGGGCTGCCGATGAACTGTGCGCCGTGCCCGCGGCGGAGGGAGCCTGCAGTGCACTGCCAGTACCCGTCTGGAGCAGAAGGTAGTGGGTCCCAGGCGGCGCCGGCGGTGTCTGTCCCCAAGACACCTGTTCACTGTGCCACCCAGCCAGCGCACGGCGTCTCAGCCTCTCGGGCATGCCCCGTTCAGACCCGGAGCGGGATTGTCCCACAGCATCCCACCAAACGGCAGCTTAGAAACAAAAGTCCTAGTCTCCCCTCCTTTCAAAACCAAATGATAGTCATAAGCTCAGGGTGAGGCAGTAACTTATCTAGGATCACTCAGAAAGTCATGGAAAAGATGGACAACCAGCTCTCTGCACTGGTGCCCTGTGTTCTACCAAATGGGCCAGGTGGGCACCACCTATGATCTTCTGGCACAGACACCCTTGTCGCCTGCCTGCCTTTCGGAGGAGGCCAGCTGGCCCCCGCATGCTTGTACCAAGAGTTTGCTAGGGCTGGGTAGGAACCAGGGCTTTCCAAGGAATCTGAGGGGACGGGCCAGATACATTCAATTGGTTTAAGGCCAGTGCTCAAGTCCAGCTGGCAGCCCTGCCTGCGGCCCACTAAAACCCCTGGGGAATGTCGCCCAGGCTTGGTGCTGTCCCTGGAGAGCACTCACCCCACAGACTTCACCCCCAGCAGGCTGTGACTGCCAATCAGCTGTGCCTGGTGGAAGGGAATTGTCCCACAAAGGGACGTCCCCCAAGCATCAGGCAGCCTCCAGCAATTACTGTCAGATTCTACTCTTTGTAGTAATTTCTCTCAGGATTAGCTACTGGCTGAGAAAATTGGGTTACACTGTTATTTGAATTTACACATAACGGGGTCCGAAAGTTGCTTCTGGCAAGCAAATCGCTTCTAGACCTTGGATTGCCTTTGGATAAGCCGCCCTCAACCTCCGATTTCCTAGAAATCGCCACCAAGTGGCCCTTCGGGTTTTAATCAACCTTTCCTCTCTCAGCAGGTTAGCGCAATGGCTGCGATTTGCAGAAGAATCTTGGAAATAAGCCCTACTTTTCGAACTCACCTCCATGCTCTGAAGCTGGGAGACCTTGCCAGGAACTGGGGACTCTCACTTCATCTAAGAGACAAACACACAGATACCCTTATACAGGCTCTTCTTGCACGCAGAGCTGGGAGTGGCAGGCGGACGTGGGCTCCTCAGACCCTCTGGAGGAGGTGGCGGCGGGGCACCTTGGGGAAGGCCATGGGGAAGGCTGGGCGAGTCTGCCCAGTGCACCCACTGGGTACACCAAGTCTCCCTCCCTCCTCTTGATACAGGGTCTGCAGCATCTCCTTCCCCTGCTCACCCCCACCCCGCCCCCTTTCACTGTGTAACTTCAACGCTGACCCAGCCCCTCAGGACCACCTTCGTCCCCATTCCTTGTGTCCTCAAAAATAATCAAACCGAACCCCACCTGTGTGGTGTGTCTGTGCCCGGGGCGCTCGGAGAGGCTGGGGTGGAGGGGAAGCTGGGATGCAAACAGGGATTCCGGGGACAGGGCGGTGTAAGCTGCAAAACCTCAGGCCCTTTCACAGCAGGGAGCCCAACTGGCCAGGTTTCGGCCAAGGTCTCCGCGCATAATGCAACTCCTGGAGCCGGTGCCGCCTGGCGGATTCTGTGCAGTGGAGGAGAGGGGCGCAAACGGTGAGGCTGGAGGTGGAGGAGCAGCGGAGGTTTTTGGACGCTGCATTTGTTTCCGAGCTACTACTTGGGTTTTAGTTTACTGGGAGAGGGGCGATGGGGATCATCTTGACCATCCCTTGGCATCCAGCCGGGATCCCCGCGCACTTCCCCTTGGACAAAATGGCAAAGCGTGGCAGCTTGCTGGGTCCCTAAGAGGCAAGTGGGGGCATTCTTTCCATTTAATCCAGTGTCAGCAATCACTTCCGGTACAGGCCAACCAATGGGAGCTGAAGGGCGGGGAAGGGGACTTGGCGCCCCCGCAACGAGCAGCGTCTGGAGCAGGGCTGGGGGAGAGGGGATGGAGAGCAGCCTGCGCCTGGCCTGAGTTCGCGCCCCCGGGCTGCTGGCCTCGGCTTGAGCCAGAGAGCAACCTGGCCGCTGCTTGTGGGGAGAGAGGGAGGTGAACCCAAGCTGGGGCTCTAGAGGGGAGCTGTGGAGAGCTGATGCGGGTGGCAAGGCCGAAGAACAGCCAGGATGTGCACCCACAGACCGGATCCCTGGGGACCTGCGTCTCCACCGCTGGGCTCCAGCTCGGGCTGCCCAGACCGGGTGACGGCTGGCACTGATGTTGGGGGCAGCAAGGGCCCTGTTCTCACCTCCTCGTGGGAGATTGTAAGACCCCTTGGAGGCTGCAGAGAAAGAGTAGTTGGAAAGACTGCCGGGGAACGAGGGGCCGGCCACCTCCCGTCTCCACCCAGTCTTCTTTTTTATAGAATGACGGGGTCAGAAGGGGCTTTAGAGATCACGAATTACAAAATAGAAACCTCTTCCTCTGATGAGGAAACTGAGGCCAACCTGAAGGGCAGAAGACTGATTCAGGGTCACAAAGGATCCACAGAGGAGAGGGACCCCAGCTCTCCACTCGGGGTCCAGAGCTCCTTTCCCTCGCTTCCCCTGGGTGATGCCTTCCCTGCTTTAGGTTTTCTTCTAGGCAACAGCTGCTCCTACCCCCAGCTCCCCGGGGACCTCCAGTCGCCCACACTGACCCGAGGCTTAGGGTCCGGGAAATTAAACTGCGAAAAGATAAACATTATTTCCAGTCGGCTTTGCAGGATTAACGCTTGTAATAAAGAGCATTAGCTGGAGGTTTCTTTCTAGGCGCTCTCGACCCCACCCCCTCCTGGGGGACCAGGTAGACCCCTCCAGAGGCGGCAGAGTCCACAGAGGCACCTTCAGTGGGCCTCAGGCTAGGAGGGGGGCTCCAGCTACCCATTTGGTGGAAGGGAGAGGGACCCTTAGCACCACACTGAGTCTGCACCTGGAGTCCACCCTGAAAACCAGAGAGCAATGATGCACCCAAGCCCCAGGTCACGTGGCTGATCCAGAGAGCGCAAGCTGCCCCTGGGGGAGACCAGAGTTCTGACCTACACTCTGCCTCCTGCGGTCCAGCCTTTTATAGAACAGTGAATCCCTGGAGAGGAGGCTCACCTGGATCTGCCTCCCCTCCCACCCAGGATCTCAGGAAGTTGTCTCCCCAGCCCCTGTCTATGAGACCTAGCTGCTCCTCACCTCTCCCAACCCAGAGCAGGAGCCTGCAGCCCAGGGTTGTCCCAGAACTAGCCCTAGATCTTGGCTGGATATGGTATAGAAAGGGTAGAAAAGAGTGGCTGGAATCCCAGGAAAGAGCTGGAGTGTCTCAGTGCCATGACTGCTTTGCTGTAGCTGTGGACAAGCCCCCCTTCCCCTATCAGGTCCCCCAGCTGTAATATACAGGCATCCCTCTAGCTCTCTATCCTGGTGCAGTGTCTGTGCCAGCACTGGTGGTGAGCACCCAGGAGTAAGGGTGAAGGCCTGAGAAAGGTACATCTGAGCCTGCGATTATCCGAGCCTTGGGCCCCCGGCAATCTGTTCCCACCATCTCTGCCCCCACTGACAGCCTCCTGCAAATCTCCCAATATAATCTCCCAGAATCATATTTTGAATACTGTTTTGATTAAACACCAGAGCAGGGGGAGGGAGGACACAACCCCCCTCTCCCCAGCTGAGCCCGCTGGTGCCCACAGGCAGCTGGCATGTGAGCTCTGCGAAGGGGAATCGGGAAACAAAGGAAGATGACATTCCCAGGTTGGACAGTCTCTAGGAGCTGGACCTTCAAACTTCCTTGATGGTGACAGTGCCCCGTCCCTCGGCTGGGGAGCACCGCACTAGGAGGCTAGGTTGAGAGGAGAGGCTGGACCAAGGGAATGTTCTTCCTTTACTGATCCCTCTCCACTGGGAGTCACTACATGGCCACCGGACTCACTCCATAATCTCAATGATCACTTCTGGCTCTAAGATCCTATGACCTTGCTAATGATAATAAGAGCATCTGGAGCCCTTACCATTTGTCAGACTCAATGCCATGTCCTTTACACGCTCTGACTCATTTATATGTCACAACAGTGCTAGCACGCATTATATTGTACTTCCTAGTATGCCCATCCCATGAATGAGGAAAGAAGCTCAGAGAAATGAAGTAACTCGACATTAGTTATTTAGCTAATGAAGTAAAGTCAAACTCTGAATACTACTTATTCTTAATGGCTAAGTTCTGCTGCTAATGCATTCTATTATATTTTTATTACTTTATTTTTTTTAAAGTAGGCTCCACGCCCAGTATGGGGCTCGAACTCACAACCCTGAGATCAAGAGTTGCATGCTTTCCTGTCTGAGCCAGCCAGGGGCCCCCGCATTCTATTATTTCAAGATTCTTTATTCCATTATGAAAGAGAGCCTATGTTTTTGCGACTCCAAATGTCTGTGAGTCTGTGATCTCATGCCCCTGGAACTCCAGGCTGACCTCCATCCTTCTCAGGAAGGTCTGGTGGGAAAGGACCCCTGGTGCCTCCTGGGCACACTCCCATATCCTGGCTGAGAACATCCTTCACCTTTCCCCCTGCCCATATTTCCCTGGGACACTCCAGATCAGTGTTCGGCAAAGTGTAGGCCATGGATCTCCAGGAGGAGAATCAGCACAAAGTTGAAGAATCACACAGGGAGATCTGCCTTTGTAACAAGCACCCTATGTGGTTTGATGGGCTTCTCATCTAAGTAGCTAAGCCTTAAACTCAGCATGAGGGCTTAGGGTACCTGCTGCTGGCCCAAGAGTAAGTCACATCCCAATAGCAAGTGTAAACATTTCCTCCGGATTTAATCTGGATTCACATTCAATCTCCTCATCCGGTTCAGTTCCCCCTACACCCCCTTTCCCCACCCAGAACCATCCCAAAGCTCAAGGCTTGTAGTGATTGGAGGGGGAAGAGGCCATTTAAGAAAATAAGTCGCCTCTGCCAGTTGTCTGAAGACACTAGGATTTCAGGGTGGAAGCATTTTAGGAGTCACTTGTACCTTAGTGAGTAAGAGAATTCTGTCCCCAAACATGAACATGTAATCAAGAATCCCTACACAGTTGGAAAAAGCCAATACCAAGAAGGAAAGACTGTATTTTAAGCAAATAAAAGAACCTATGGAGGGGCGTAAGCCTCTTGCCGTTTTCTGACATAGCCACTTATTTGCAGCCTTGGCATTAGAAAGTTCTTCCTTTTTTGAGCCAATTTCTTTCCCCGCATAACCCCTGAAATATGTCTCCTAAACCAGTGAGGCCTGCTCTTCTCCATGACATTCTTTCTCCTACCTCCTATGTCTCTTCTTCCCTTCTCCGCATCTGTAGATATTCTCCAGTTATATGGCAGAGGACTCCACTATCAGTGTGATTTTCTTCACCGAGTGTTAAGTTGGAGATGAGAAACAATGACTTGAGTCCTTGGGCAAGTGACCAAAAGTCTCTGAGACTCAGCTTTCTCCTGATAAGTTGGGGTCATCGTAAAACATATGGCTCCTTCACAATTCCTCTTAGTTCTCTCACTTAGTTGCTGTAGGAACAAAGATTTAGAACAGTGTTACTTGAATTTTGGTTGGTGGCAAACCAACTCCCTGATTTCTGCCAACAGCTGGAGAGGTGTTAAAGCCAAGCTAGCGCCATGCTGGAAAAATTTCAGTGTTTCCTCCTGCATTTCTCCTTTACTCCCTCACCACCTTCACAGTCTTCACTTCTGACACTTCTGGTCACCAATTTTGTGTGAGGCTTCTCCACACCAAGCAATAATCTGTGACACCAGCTGGGTGTCCTACTGTTTAACTCAATTCTGACACTGTCTACCTAGAGATAGTGCCAGGTGCTGCAGGTTAAGAGCTCAGTCCCTCAAGACTGCTCTCATTTCAGATGCCAGTCACAAGCAGTGGGGCCCCGAGTTCCCCACAATATCTGACAACTGAGGTCAACTGACAACTGACATCAACTGACATCTGACAACTACAGGTCAGAGGTTCCTACAAACCCATTCTCAGGTTTAGTTGATCTGCTAGACCAGTTCATAGAACTCATGGAAACACTTATGTTTACCAGTTTATTAAAGGATGTAACAAAGAAGACAGATGAACAGCCAGATGAAGAGGTAATGAAGAGGTAAGAGGTTCAGAGCAAAGGAGCTTCTGTCCCCTTGGAGGAAAGGTGTGTCACCCTGCCTATATCTAGATGTGTCCACCTGCCTGGAAGCTCTCCAAACCCCATACTTTGGAGATGTTTATGGAAGCTTCATCACATAGGCATGATAGATAATTAACTCCATTTTTAACCTGTCTCTGGTCTCTGGAGATTGGAAGGTGTGGCTGAAAATCCCAAGCTTCTAATTATGACCAGTCCTCATCCAGGAGCCCACCAGGAATCACCTCATTAGAATAAAAGACACTCCTACCACCCAGGAAATTCCAAGGGATTTAGGAACTCTGTATCAGGAACTGAGGTCAAAGGCCAAATATTAGAACAAAAGGTATTCCTAGTGTTCTTATCACTAAAGAAATTATGTGGGTTTTAAGAGCTCTGTGCCAGGAACCAGGGGCAGAGATAGATAGATAGATGATAGATAGATAGATGATAGATAGATAGATAGATAGATAGATAGATAGATAGATAGATATGATTGATAGATAGATAGTAGAAAGATAACCTATTATCCTATATATGTATTATCTGTTATCTTTGTGTAATCAGAGGATTGAAAGACAGTTGAAAAGTGGGTAGTAGTTTGGGTCATTCTGAGATCCAGCATTAGTTAATGCTGTGACCAGCGTTGCTGATACGCTGGTGGTACACGTTCTACTCTTTGGTAAACTAATCTGTATTAGTGTAAAGGGTGACTATTAGGAGATCATCAGAGACTGGTGACTTCCCTCATTGCCTGGGACTGTCTCCAAATTCCAATTTAGCTTTTTTAAAGTCTTAGAGAACCTGTCCCAGAACAATGATGCCAACAATGATAATGGTGGTGAGTCTAGAGCAATAGTTCTCAAACTTTGTGGTTTATAAAATAAGTCAGAGAGGTCTTTTGTTTTGTTTAAATTTTTCATATCCATACCTGGGCTATCCCAGGCCAATAAAATCCAAAACAACAACAGTCATTGATTTTGTTGATGGATCTGCTTCTTGGGCAGTGTTCAGTGAGAATGGTTTGTTGCGGATCCATGTGGTATTAGAAGAGGCAGCTCGACTGGAGCTCAAGTAGCCACTTCCAAAGAGGATCTGGGGCTTTACCACCTGCGGAGATTTCTACCGTCTCTAAGGGCTGCTTGAGGTGCCTCATATCATGGCAGCTAGGCTCCAGGAGCAAGTATTCCAGGAGGTCTGGGTGGAAGTCACCAGGTCTCTTATGACGTATTTTCAGAAGTCCCAGAGGTTACTTCCACTGTGTTTTGAAGGTTAAACAAGTCACTAAAGCTTGCCCAGAGTCAAGAGGAGAGGAAATTAATTCTAACACTCAACAGAAAGAGTAGCAAAGAATGTATCACCATCTTTACTGGAATTGGAATCCTCAGCAAAGGTACAGTTTTAAATGCATTTCCAGACTTTTCTCTCCCACTCAACATGAGGACTTGGGGCTCTATCTTAGTCATCATGGGCTGCCATAACAAAATACGATAAACCAGATTCCCTAAATAACAGACATTAATTTTCCACAGTTCTGGAGGCTGGAAAGTCCAAGATCAAGGTCTGATTGATTCAGTTCTAGTGAGGGCTCTCTTGCTGGCATGCAGATAGCTCTGTTTTCTCACTAGTGGAGATAGACCGTGTGTGATGTATCTGTCTCTTCTTATAAGGGCACTAGCCCTATTGGATTGGGGCCCTATCCTTATGATCTCACTTAACCCCAATATCTCCTCGCAGGCTCTGTTTCCAAATACAGTCCCATTGGGGCTGAGAATGTCATTATATGAATTCTGGAGGGAATAAATATTTGGTCCATAACAGACTCTAAGACAGAAACCAAGATGGAGAAGCCACTTAGGGAGCAAGTGACTGGGAAGAGGCTGCTGACTCTATGGCCAACAGCCTGGGCTGTCCCTTAGCCACAGAAGCTCTGGCTGAGGCAGGCATCCTGCCACCCACCCATAATCGCCCATCAGTGTCTTGGCCTGGCAATCAGTGTCTGTAGCCTTGATGGCGAAGAAGAAGACAATGCCATATATATTCAAAGCCCTGTTACCTGCCTGACCATATAATTGCATAACAACTCTTCCCTCCATAAATGAAAACTAAGTCTAAAGTAAGCCAAGTCCCTTGTTCAAGGTCGGACATCTAGGAAGTGGTAAAATTGTGTTCAAATCTAGGTCTGTGTGACCTCAAAGCCAATGCTGTCCCCTAAGTGAAGGCAGAGAGAGGCTGAGAACATCTCCTCTAAGATCAAACTGTATCAGCAACATGGTAAGAGCACAGCCTCTACAACCAGACGACCTGGGTTCGAATCCCAACTCTGCCATTTACTAGCTCTGTAAGCGTGGGCAAGTGGCATAACCTGCCTGGATCTCGGGTCCCCCAATTGTAAAATGGGAGTGAGGATAGTGACTGCCCACAGACAGTGATGAGGATTAAGTAGTTGCCATGTAAGCATCAGACTTGTGTGGGGTTCCTGGGAAGCATTACCTCAAGTGCTGGCTGCAACCTCTTCTACTGCTAAACCCCAGCCGCCCCTGCCTCCCCATGCAGCCTGGCATGGCTGCTTGTGTCCCCACCCCCAGTAGCACCATTTGCCTCCCTCATTAGGCCACGTCCGTGTCACAGCTCACGCTTGTGACACGTCTTACCTAGAGTAAAGACATGGGGTCATTCACTCGGGTGTCCATTTAAGGAGAAACCTCACCAAGTGGATTTTATGAATTGCTCACACTTCCCCTTATCAAGATTAATGGCACCATTGCCCACGGTCAGTCCTTCTGTGGTCACAGCTAATGACTTCAACCCTCAACACGTTTCCTCTGCATTTGCTTCAGAAAATCATTCTGAACAGCAAGACTGCTTTAATAGGCACTTGGTACTAATGATGCCTTTTAAGTGCATAAAGAGAATCTCTAAGTACCAAAAGGGAGGCCCATCGACTGGTGACAACAGCTATTGACATTGACATTCGAGGCAAGGTCAGAAAGCTGCCGACCAAGGGACTGTTACTAGGCCTAACAGTGGAGGTTTTTTTTTTTTTTTTTTTTTTAGTACATTGGAAAATTTTTCATTCTGCCCTATGGCTCCTCAAACACGCTCCCTACCAGCACCAATCCCGGAGCCTGTTATGTACATTTCAGCGTTTCACAGCCTCTGCTAGTCTTCATTTTACCTGCAAGATTCAGGTCATATCCGAGCTTGTGCTGTTTTCAATTGGTAGTTTTCTTTAAATAGACTCACTTTTATATTTTTAAATAAATGCATTTGAAAGGAAACATGGTCTTACTATCCACTCTCTATTTCTACCCTTCCCTCACTGCAAAGTCACCATGACATGCTCAGCCATTCAAGAGGCAGCTTAGTGGTGTGATTAAGAATGTAGAAATAGGGATCCCTGGGTGGCGCAGCGGTTTGGCGCCTGCCTTTGGCCCAGGGCGCGATCCTGGAGACCCGGGATCGAATCCCACATCGGGCTCCCGGTGCATGGAGCCTGCTTCTCCCTCTGCCTGTGTCTCTGCCTCTCTCTCTCTCTGTAACTATCATGAATAAATAAAAAAAAAAAAAAAAAAAAGAATGTAGAAATAGGGGCACCTGGGTGGCTCAGTGGTTGAGCATCTGCCTTCAGCTCACAGCGTGATCCGGGGGTCCTGGAATCGAGTCCTGCATTGGGCTCCCGGCCTGCTTCTCCCTCTGCCTGTGTCTCTGCCTCTCTCTGTGTGTCTCTCATGAATAAATAAATAAAAATCTTGAAAAAAGAAAAAAAAGAAGAATGTGGAAAGCTGGGTTCACATTCTGCCCCACCACTTTGTATCCGGGTGGTGGCACAGAAGTGTCATAAGCTCCCCAAGGCTCAACTTCTTCATCAACAGAATGGAATAAAAACTAGCACTTAGCTCATTGGGTGATGGTGAGGACAAAGTTGGTTGATGAATGTTAAGTGTTTAGCTCAGGGGCTATCATGAGTGCTCCATAAATGTTGTCTATGACTGTATTATCTTCTTCCGCTACAGGCAATCTTCCCAGGAAGTGTCACACAGCCTCAGCTTACTGTTCTTGTCCCTGCTGGAATGACGACATGGACTGTATAGTCACTGTGAGGTCCCAATTCTCTTAGCAAAAAGCCACTCCCCAAAGATGGAATCTGGGCATGTGGAATCACTCATGACCAAAGCTTTGTTTCACTACCACACTTTTCTTCTCCTTGGGAACTGACTCCTCCCTCACCCAGGAGTGTGTTCCTTTTTATTCCCAGCTATTATCTCCACAGCAAGATCCCACCTCCTCAGGAACCTGATCTAGTGCATGGTGTCTGCCATCTTGTCTAGGCCTCCATCATTCATCTCATTATTTCACAGGACTCTGAGTTCAGTTCTGAAAAGCATGGATGCCTGCTCTCACTTTCTGCTAATTTTTTTGTTGGTGATGGTTGTTGGCATGAGGCTGGGGCAGAGCAGTGGATGAGGTTGCCCCCCAAAAAGGGAGTTCCTGAGAATGGGTTGGCACCAGGAGGGGCCTTGCAGGAGGGTGATCCATACACCCCTTGGAGAACAAGAGAGAGTGTGGGAGGGGAGCAAAGGGGAGCCTGGATTGGGGTGAGGAAATTGAATGAGGACATGAAGAACAAGCACTGAGGACATCAGCTCAGAGACTTCAGAGTGTGACGAGCAAGTTGTAGGGTGAGCCAGCTTGGGACATTTAGAAAATTAAGTCTCTTAGCACCGGACATCAGTGGACTTTCTTCATGGGCAGCATGCTGTGCTTTGAAGAGAGGGAAGAAGGGAGTCTGGTATTATTACATTCGTTACAAACTGAATTCTCAAACGTACATTCAAGCTGAAGCACAAATACTTCAGATCTGGGGTGGAAGCTGTGCCGATCTAACTGGTGGGGGGCGGGGGGGCAGCCCAGGGGCGGTGGGGAAGCTCGGCGGTATGGATCCTCGCACACTCTCCTGGCTCCTTCTCAGCTACTGCGTGGCCCCATCGCATAACTGTGACATTTGACATATGACACCCATGAGTTTCACTTGACCCCTTTGTCGGGTGCCATTAAATGGCCTGAAGTTAAAATGTTAATTATCATTAATCATTTTTTATGAAATGGCTTTGCCAAGCCATAAATTCAGCCGAGAGAGGCCTCACGTGGGGCTGGCAGTTTATGGAATACTGACCGTCAGAGAAGGCACCGGAGTATGTGGAGGTTTCTACAGGTGTAGGGTACAAGAGAAAAGAATGCCTACAGGTGGGATGGGATGCTAGTGCCTAGGCACAAGGAAAGAAAGAGATAGCAACATGCAATCAACCAGGAAGGAGATATTGAACGTGGCCAGAGCAGGGAACTGAGTGTTTTATCCACTATGCTCCCTACCCCAGGCTCAGGGGCTGATTCAAGGTAGATGCCCCAAAACCCCCAATGTGGAAAAGTGAATGAATGAGAACAGAGAGAGGAAGATCAGAGAAGGAAGAGAGGAAAGGAACAAGGGAAGGGGACGTTTTGCAGAAAATCAGACAATAAATCAAAGGCATGTGAAAAGAGCCCCAGATTGTGCCCTGGAGTCCAGATCCTGGGCACCTCAGTATTTATGCGTATGCTTATTCCTCTTTGGTTAGATATGCTAAAGGGTGATTTATCTATTTCATTTCAATTCCAGAAACCCCTGCGCATGGTTAAGGATACTGTGCTGTGCACTTGAACGTTTGCTAGGAGGGTAGGTCTCCTGTGAAGTGTTCTTACCACAAAACAAAACAAAACAAAACAAAAACAAAACAAACAAAAGAAAGGACCCAGGAAACCTTAGGGAGGTGATGGGTATGACTATTACCTTGGATGTGATCATGGCTTCACTCCCGTAGGCGTATGTCCAAACTCACCAAATTTTATCCATTAAACCCGTGCCGTTTTTATATACCAATTATGCCTCACTAAAGCTCTTAAAAAATAAGCTTTTTCTAAGTACAAACATGCATAGAAAAATAGGGTACAAGGTCATATGCCAAAATGAGAACAGTGGTTATCTCTGGAAGAGGAGATTATGAGTATTTTAACCTTTCTTGTATTTACATTTGCATGTTCTGCAAGATTGTGCTTTATAATGAAAAATATGTAATAAATCTGTGTGTATGTGTGTGTGTGTGTGTGTGTGTGTATGTCTCCAAGAGAAGAAGCCCACAAGGCCCTGCCACACTAAATGCCAAGCTCCTTAACTGAGTGTCCTTTTGGGTGACCGGATGCCAAAGTAGCCTCAAGATATTCTAGGATAATCCTTGAGTGAAGACATTCAGAGCCAAGAACTTTCCCCCTGGACCCATAGGTTGGACTTCAGGGGCTCTCCGAACCCTAAAACTGTTTGCAGAACTGTGGGTACACATGCAGTGTTCTGGGGAGATAGCATCTTTCCTGGTCATCAGACTCTTAAAGAGGGACCAGTGACCTCTTAAGAGGTTCTCTTCTCTAGACTAGAAGGTGCATATTACTATTAGTAAAAATTTTTCTAAGGTGCATCCCAAATATAGGCATTTTTTGTTCATAAATTACATGCCAGCACTATGATAGAACTATATACAATATGAATATATTAAAATACTTATTTTTAAAAGATAGAAAGTAGATGGAAGCTCTAACATTTTCATCCCGTATCCCAAAGGATCATATCCAGCCTCCCCCCCTGGAAAGCACCAGGGCACTTTTGGAGAAAGCCAGCTCCAGAATCAACAAGGAGCTCCCTGGCCAAACTAAACCCTCTCTTGGCTGCCAGGTTCCACGAGTGGGGAGATAAGAACTCTGGGGTCGAATCTGACATCTGTGAAAACATGCCACAGCATCGTGAAGCACGTACTCCCTCCTGGCATCATTTTTTCCTAGCACCTGCCGCTTCCTGGCTAAAGTCTTCACATCTCCAAAGTTGTGCCGCAGTCTTGGCTTTCAATTCGAACAGCAGTGGTTTTACTTTTAGGGTTTAATCTTATCAGACAGATGGGGATCACAGTATGGATGATGATCCAGAGTACATTTACCTCAAGCCCACCCCGAAATGACCGTGGCTCTCACCTTCCTGACATATGCCAGGTCCCTGGTAATTTCAGACCATCGGGGGGCACCAGCAACTCAGCCCCTTCGTCAATATGAAATCAGTCGTCATTATTGAATGGATACGCACAGGAAAGTGACTAGATAAGTCGATCTGGACCCACCTCTGTTCCAGGACCTCTCTGGACTTAATGTTCTGTGCTTTCTTTTTTCCTAGGATTCTGGTGCCCACACCCGTTAGAGAGCAAACGAGAAGTAAAACTCAGCTGAAGTGCATGTATTTGTCTCTCTGTTTTCAGTGTCTGACACAAATGTAAATTACCTCATGGGCACGTCCTTTATAATTGACAAAGTTCTTTCCAATTCAAGGTCTCCATTGGTTCCCTCCCCAACCATAGGACGTAAGTATTGGAATAGGTGGTAGATCTGGGGTGCATGTTCAGACCCCCCGTAATGACTTAGGCACTCCTTCCAGCTGCGACCAGTGTTGGCTGCTGATGGCTCTCAGGTGTCAAGGTCAAGCAACACTCTGCATCCAAACCCTGGTCTATTACTGGTGGTTGCGAAGGCTTGGCCACTTTACCCCAGTTGGGGACAACTCTAAAAGCCCATCCCATGCTCCTCAGGGAATCATGAGGTCTTTGTTTCAACCATATCACAATCCAACTTCTCCCTCTGCCCAATCCTACTTTCTTCACTTCTCACCTGTCAAGAACACTCACTCCGCAGTCAACCTCAGAGTCTCAGAGGCTGCTTCCTGGGGAACCCACCATAAACATTTGGGAAACCGAGGCCCAAGGAAGGGAAGTGCTTCATTCAAGGCTCCACTGATGGTGGAGTCAGGAGTTAGGGCTAGAATTCAGGTTTCTTGGCTCATGCCCTTCTAAAATGGAGAGTGAATTTTTCTGGCTGGTGCATGGCAGGACTCCACTTGGAGCCTCGGGATTCCAGAAAAGCATCCCCTATCACTTGCACTGAATCCTGAGTCCTTCTCAGATTTGCTCTTGCTCCATCTTTGAAAAAGTTAATTGCACAAGTGATATATGAATGCACTCTTCTTTTCTAAAAAGTAAAAACACTTCAATTAACACTAAAATCTCAACGTTGATTCGGATAAGGCTAGTTCCCAGCACAGAAAAACATCGATATCTCAGTGGCTTAACAGAGTAGAAGTCTATTTCTTGCTTTCATGAGATCCAATCCAGGGTTCCTCATCTGCGGGCAGCTCTCTCCCAGGCCGAGAGGTCCAGGAACTCAGCTTCTTCTCTCTGTGGCCCTGCCATCTTGAAAAGTAGCTTCCAGGTTGCAGAGGAAGGAAAAGGCAAGGAGGGCTGCCTTTTGGAAGGTGGTGAGGAGTTCTTCCCCTGTTTTCCAATGGCCACATTTTAATCACACAAGAACACTTAACTACAAGGGAAGCTGGGAAATGCCATGTAGCTGGGTTATCAGGAAGAAGGGGAAATGGGATTGACCATGAGCCTGTCAGTCTTGGCCACAATCCCCTTTGACCATATGAGCCTCCCCCAAAAGAATCCCGGTCTCTTATTCCCCAGAGGTGGGCACTTCAGTCAATTTGATGTGGTGTCTTCTAAGCCTTTTCTTTGCATGACACAAATATGTGTAAGCCCATGCAGACATGTGGAGATAGCATTGGTGTTTGTGTGTTTCTTTCACAAATGGTATCAAGCTCCTGGGACACCTATGCCCATCCATGAGAAGAAATGTAGCCCATTCCTCTTCATCAATCACCAGTGATCCAAAGTGTGAATTCCTCACTGTGCATTTAGCCCATTCTCCAACTGATGAACATTTGTATCCTCGTGTTCAACACCCACCCCCACCACCAAATTTAAGCTTTATAAACACTGATGAATTAAACATACTATACACATCTCCCTGATAGCATTTCCTCAGCCAATTTTATACTCAAGAGCTACAGATGCCAACTAATTTGAAACACAGTCTTTAAGTATTTGCCTTTTTTTTTTTTTTTTGGTATGGCTCAGGTCTGGAGGTCCTGTACCATTACAAAGAGGAATCACAGGCAAAAATTAGCAACTCCAAAAGGTGGGGTAACCTGGAAAGTATCAGGAGAAGCCACTCTCATAGAATATGGGTGTGCATGTGAATAGCAAAGAGGAAGCTATCCAAATGCAGTGAGTAGCAAGTGCAATCACTGAAAGGAGGCAAAAGGATCAATTTCCCCAACAAGGGACGTAGGGAGGGCCTCTAGGTAAGACCATACGGATGCTTGGGGAAGGCCACGGGTAGAATAAGCTGCTTGGGAAAAGCATCAGCAAAGATTCTCTGGGGGGTACACAACAGAAACCTACACTGGTTCACTTGAGCAAAATAGGGAATTGATTGGAAGCTTCTGGAAGGGGTCAGAGGATGAGGGAGGCAGGATTGCAGAATCAGGCCTAGAAAAGCCACCCACCGGAGCAGCTCAGGAAGTCTGAGCAATAGGGGTTTCTCATCAGCCATTTTGAAGCTTATTCCTCTGGCAGGTGGTTACACTGCTGTTGGTTGAAGTCCCTTCTGGACTTGCTTGAGCCACGTGGTCCTGGCTGAGGAAAGGCAGGGCCCCTTCATTATGATGTCCCACTGTCTCTACCCAGTGGGACAAAGGTGATTTCTCTCAAAGAGAAATTGGGGTGCTGCCTCAGCCATCAGGAAGCAGAGGGACCCCTGGGCTCCTGCTAATACTGTCCGGTGGAAAGCCAGAGATCAAGGGAGCCTGGTGATGCAGACTATAGATGCCAGTCTCCAGGGACACAGAGAAGGGCAAAGGACAGGAGCGTGAGGTTAGCTGGGCAACACCAGACACGGGTGCTATTTTTAGAAGAAGCCCACACAGGTGCCAGGCAGCCCACATACGACCCACAGCAGGAGGTCATGATGAGGCCAGAAGAACAACACCAGGCAGGTGACAGGAGTTAGAAGAACAGGGCCCACGGTTCCCCAGCCTGGAGGTCAAGAGAAACACCACAGGAGAAGAAACCACAGGCCATATTAGATGAGAATTTCAACTGCCTGGAAATAGATGACTTTGCTCCTTTTTTTTAAAACCTGGCTTCATTAAGATGATGGTATCCAATGTACCCAGGTGCCTTTGTTTTTTGCCTCTATGGAGGAAATGAGACCAGGGAGTAAAGATGTTTGAGGCAGTCCCAAGAGTCTCCAACTGAGTACCTGTGACAGAGAATGAACTGTTTATCTTTGTCAATATAGTGAATATGGAAAACTGTAATGCAACAGTGCGGACCATTTTATCACGGCCACCCCATCTCTAAAGAATAATAGCTAATTGGAATCCTAGTGCAGTAATGGCCATAAAAGCAAGGCTCTTAGCTGAGATTGAGGGAAAGGAGCACTTTAGCAATTGTACTTCCTTTACTTGTCAAAGGAAGGGATCTCTGCCCAAAGACTCAGTCCTTGGCAAGTATGGGCGAAATTACAGAGATGGAATCCAAACTGATGGGTTGGGTGAAAAGGCACATCGTGTTTTCCAGCCTACATTACCCCAGTGTCTAGTTAATGCTTTGAGGTTTGCCACATGTTTACATGGATGTCTCTTTCACTGACCTTCCCAACGGGACTACCTGAATGAAGATTAGCATCTCCCTTCCAAGGCTGGAAGAACTGAAGTTAAGGAGCATTCACGTAGCCAGTATCATAGGCCAGAATGTGCCTGGAAGCTAACTCCAAAGCAAGACTTGAACACAAACGATTTGTTTGGAAGGTGATCCCAGTAAACATCAGTGTAGGGGTGGAGAGGCATCACAGAGAAGGCAAGGAAGCCAACTCAGGGTCTGTTGACAGATGAGGGACCTCTGTGGGCAACTGGGTGGCTATCCCACCAGGAGCCACTGGGACCAGATGTGAAGTATGCCTCAGGGTTGTCCCACTCGAGGGGAGACCCGGGGGTTCGAGTCCCCAGCACCAAGGCCTTGCCAACTTGCAGCCAAGAGAGAAAGCCCTTAGCCACTCACAGTAGAACATAGCAACGGCATGTCCACAGAGGGAGAAGGCCAAGGGGCCAGGGGCTGGGCATTCTGCTGGCAGACCAGCACGTGGTAGGCACCCAACCCCTTCCGTCCTTGCCAGCCTGTCAGCACGAAGGCTTTCTTAGCCACCTCTGCAGCTGAGGTTGGCTTTGTTGAGATGTCACAGAACTACCCCTGGGGCTTTTGGGAAAGCTTCCTCATGAAAGGGAAGAGATACATAAGGCAACCCCTCACCTCCTGGCCTCCCTGCATTTCCTGTCCTTGGACAGGTCTCATGAGGCCATGAGGTAGGGGGCAGTGGCACCAACTATCATGACAACTGTGACCCTGACGTCATTTATATTCTGAACTGATCCTAACACTGCGCCTATCCAGACTTAATGTAAAATGAGCAATGACTAGTCCTGCAGTTTAAGCCATGATTGGTCAGGTTTTCTGTGACTTGCGGCTAAATGCATTCCCAAAATGTGATTTTTGTCTCTGAACACAAAGTCTATACCATTGTCCATTTTACTGCTTTTCTTCAGTCTGCTGGGAGACGTAAACTATAAAGGTGGTCTTTGCTTTACATGTTTTAACAGTCAGAATAAGAGTGGTGGCTTACACAGATAGAAACACACCCAAACTTTTTAAATTGTTCAACTAAAATAACTAAAATAGAAAACAAGTGGCTGTTTTAATCAGTTAATTTCTTGTTGTTGTTTTTTCTCTCAAAGTTATTTTCAGCTTTTCTACTCAGAAGTTGTCCCAGATATGATAACTCTCCCAACTCACTCCTTCTCCTTACTCCCCTGCCTAGAGAGGGTTCATGAATCAGATGTAATGCAGACCAGTCATTTGTGGTGGGCAGAGAGGAAAGAGGGTAACTTTTGGAGAAAATCAAGTCCAAGGTGGATAGAAAACAGACAGAAGTATGAACAAAGCCTTACCAATAAACAGTAAAGAGCTGGCGACCTAAGAAACATAGGGGCAAACCTTGAAATGAGAAAGGGCTGGCGGACGGATCAGGGAGTCTTGGGTTTGGTTAGAAGCTCAGCCAACCACAGACATTGGGCTCTTGGATAAGTCATTGTTCAGTTCTCTCCCCATGAAATCAAAGGCTTTTAAGGAGCACCTGTGATACACTGGGATTGCAGTGTATTTCTGTGATTTACCTTTATTTTCAGGTTCAATTTTTGCAGATCTACTTTCCTCAAAACTGAGCACTTCTGCAATTGGAAGCTGCAACCAAAAGCATCACATGCCACTTTCAAGCCTTTATTCCGAATATTAGTTAGGGAAAAGGTTCTAGAGGCACACACACACACACACACACACACACAAAAGAATCGACCATGCCAGAAATGGCATCCATATATTTTAAAGTCTTTGGGTGCTACAAAAGCAAGCAGCATGTTAATATGACATTTACAAATCACCCTCAACCACTCTCTAATTAACTTATTGTGTGCCTTCTCTAAACTAACATACGCAGAATTAGAGGAGAAACACTTATTTGTTCTGTTGCTAAGGAACCGATATAATTTGCATAGTGAAAAAAATCATTAGTATATTTAAGCTGAAATTCTATCTATTTATAACAGCCAGATTTAAAGCATGAGATCAAAGTCTCAGTGTTATTTTTTTTCTCTCCATTCTTAAGTAAGCAGCCCAAAGCAGCAATGTGGTTGTACCTAATACATAATATTAGCAAGAAGTTCTGGAGTCTTTGCTGCTAATGACCCCTGCATAGTTGCTTATGGGAACAAACCAGAGAAAGGGCAGCATTGAATGGTATAGGTGGACAGGTGGCCGCATTTGACATGATGCGTTGCAGAATTCAACACACACCTGGATTCCAAATGAATTCAGCTTGGCTGATCTCTTTCCTGGCTCTCGATTTAAATGACTATATTTTTTTCCTCACTTTTCTTAACTGGTTCCTTCATCGATAGTTCTCTGGAGATGACGTAAAGAGCTCTGGATTTAGAGTCATAAAAACTTTGGGGAAAAATTTTTTTAAAAATTTAAAAAACAAACAAACAAACTTTGGGTTTCAGCCTTAGGACACTGCCCCTGTGTTAGCTAGGTGACTGTGGGCAAGTGTCAAGAGTGTGATAGGTTTGTTTTCTTTTTAAAGATTTTATTTGGTCATGAGAGACACAGAAAGAGAGAGAAAGGCAGAGACACAGGCAGAGGGAAAAGCAGGCTCCATGCAGGGAGCCCGACGTGGGATTCGATCCCGGGACCCCAGGATCATGCCTTGGGCTGAAGGCAACGCTAAACCACTGGGCCACTCGGGCTGCCCCTGACAGATTTTTTTAAACCTGTACAGGCGGCCTTGGATTACCGGCATCATTATTAGGAATAAAATGAGAAAATGGGTCAAAAGAACTTTTCAAAGAAGGAGGTGAATTTTTCCAACTTTATTGAGGTATAATTGACAAAACTGTAATATTTAAAGTCTACAATGTGATGATTTGATACACACACAATGTATGAAAGGATTCTCCCTACTGAGTTAATTAACACATCATCAAGGGGGTGTTATTAACTTAAAATTTCATAGGCATTTTTTGGAACAACTTGACAAAAGGATATCAAAATTCATATGGAAAGACAGTCTTATAGCCAGGAAAATTCTGAAAATAAAAATAGTGAAGAGAAGCATGACTAGGTATTAAAATATATTTAAAAATTGCAATAATTAAAATAGGGTGGGCCTGGTGCAAAGCCAGGTGGGCAGGTCAATGAAAGAGAATTAAAAGAGATCAAGCCCGGGGTGCTGGGCTGGCTCATTTGGTGGAGCATGCAAATCTTGATCTCAGGGTCATGAGTTCAAGCCCCATGGTAGGTGTGGAGCCCACTTAAAAAAAAAAGTCATCGCCAAAAGAAGCCAACCTAAATACATATGGGGACCTTACACATAATAAAAGTGCCATGTCAAACTGATGGAGAACTATGGCTTATTCAATAAGCAGTGCTGAGAAAACTGGCTATTTGGGAGAAAAATGAAATTAAACATTAATGAGCTTTTTTACAACTATTACAGATGTCTCGGATACTCAGCTATAAAATATGAAACCATAAAAGAAAAGAACTGAAAGGGAGCCTAAATAATTTTGTCTTACCAAAAGGACAATATAAGGCTATTCTCTATGTAGCATGCCACCAAGAAATTATTCAATAAAAGATAGATAAATTTGGGGACCCCTGGGTGGCTCAGTGGTTTGGCGCCTGCCTTTGGCCCAGGGCGCGATCCTGGAGTCCCGGGATCGAGTTCTGCATCGGGCTCCCGGCATGGAGCCTGCTTCTCCCTCTGCCTGTGTCTCTGCCTCTCTCTCTCTCTCTCCACTCTCTGTGTCTATCATAAATAAATAAATAAATAAATAAATAAATAAATAAATAAATAAATAAATATAAATCCTTAAAGAAAGATAGATAAATTTGACTATATAAAAATATTTTGTGTGGCAAAACAAGAAGACAAACTGAAAATATGAAGAAAAGAGTCAAATACAGTAAGTAAAAGCAGCTTACTGACCAACTCATAGAGAATTGGAGTGGGGAGAGAAAAAAATGTGACATCGGCATAGAAAGGTCTGAAAGACATAGAAAACCACAGCTGGGGAGTGGATGGAGAGAGAGATGATTCTACTTGTCACTTCCCATCAATCTTGGTTTTGAATTTCTTAAGCTGTAAGCACGAATTACTCTATTTGTTTAAACAGTGGTTATAGACTTCCCCAGGGAGAGCTGGCCACAAACCTCTGCCTCTACTCTCTCTTTTGACAACCTTCTCACCTCTCTCTTTCTTGTCTCAGCACCTGTTGACTTCCACCTTCTTTTCAGCAAAGAGGGAACGTCCACTGGCTCATTTACTTCTGCTGCAGAACGACCTGCCATCCAGCGAGGCATCCGACGATGCCAGCTCCAGCTGAGTCAGAAGGCCATTTCTCAGATGGCAAGGTCTCCATGCTGCGCCCTTCCTCACTGATGTTTATCTCCTTCATGCAACTGTGTGTACCTGAGTGCTCCTCGAGGACTGAGCTGTGACTCTTCCACTGGGTTCTCTGATTGCAGTCAACCCAGTGACCCCGCTAAGGGTTCAGGGATCACCTAGAGTGAGTGACTCCGAAGGGCAGTGCCAGGCAGTGGTGCCTTGGTTGCATGACTGGTAGGCTTTCTAGGATAGAGTAAAGGGAAGCCCTGACTTCTAGCGTTGGCTGATTTCTGCGGTGTAAATACTGTCATGACTGATTTCACGTCCCCAGTATGCCTTCACCGAGCAAGAAATCGGAAAGAGACTCACAGTTGGAATAGGTGTATGGCATTTCCACCACATGCACACAATACATGAAAACAATCTCAAGACCATTGACATAGTACAAATAACTGAGAAGCGATGAGTTTTAAGTATATTTAGCTTTGTTTTTAGTAGAACTTACTCAACTGAAAGGTTATATTTAATTTTTAAATTTTAAAATTAAATTTTAAAGTTTAATTTTTTAAGATTTTATTTCTTAATGAGAGAGAGAGAGAAAGAAGCAGGCTCCCCACAGAGCAGGGAGCCCAATGCAGGACTCGATCCCAGGACCCTGAGATCATGACCTGAGCCAAAGGCAGATGCTTAACTAACTGAGCCACCAAGGCACACATATAGTTCAATTTTTAATAATGATTATGTTTTACAACCAACTCAAAATTCCTGAAACTTTAGCAATTAGCTCTTGTGAGCCGTGTGAGGTGGCTCGGGCTGGTATGACTGCTCAGGTCTGCTGGAATTGGAGCAAGTTTAGTGATTGTGAACAAAGATTATTTCACTTTTGAGTTATTTTCTTTTGGATTTTCCACTTACTGAAAGTCAGATTAGACCACAACCATTATGTCCTAAGGCACAAAGAGCCATAAGTTCCAAGATTCCTTTCCCTTCTCAGCTCTGTTGTCAACTCTTCCAGGAAGCTTTCCTGACCTACATGCTCATGGTACCACCCAGTCTTCTTCATGGCACTCACGCCTGTCCCAATATTATGCCTATATTATTAGTATATTATTGGAGTTCCTATATACTGGTTCAATATATATTATAACATATATAATATATTATATATATATAATTCAATATATATATTGAATTGAATATATATTATATATATCCATTATTTATGAGACTCATTTATTACCTTCCCCTCACCCTCGACTAGACTGTAAACACTTAAGGTCAGAATATTTTGTTTGTTTCAGCTTTGTTTTCAGTGGGATTAGGGAAGACTCAGGAAATTTTGTCTCCAGCTCCTACCCTCGTTTCCTGGCACAGAGAGAGACCCAAAGCACATTTGCTGAATGCCTTCTCAGAAAAATATGTCAGTGCTGACCTACTAGGAAGGGTTTCAGAACTGGGCATGATGTAGGTTAGAAGTGCTGCAAGTACTTGTCCTTTTTATTTATTTATTTATTTTGGTTCTTTGTGTTAGTTTGTTGATTTGATTTGTTGAATTCACAGTTGCCAGAGATTGCAGGGGCTTAGAAGGGGGCTGTGTCTGCTTACCACCCATTTCAGAACCTGGAAAACAGAGGACTGAGCCCCATACTTGTCACTTCCCATCCATCTTGGGTTTTTTGAGGATACTTTTTTTGAGGATGTCATTTAGCAGGGGTGCCCATTCTCCTGCGTCTCAGTCTGGCGCTTTTCCATCACAGCATATTGTCTCAAACAAGTTATTTACCCTAGTCCTGGTCATAAGATGAGAATTACAAAAATAAAGGCAACAGGAATAGCATCTCCTCCCATAGGACATTCGGGCTAAGGAATACTCTGAAACTCTCATATATTTGAGTAGAACTTGAATAATTCCCAATGGCAACTGCTCTAGTGTTTGATTTGGGTTTTTTTCTACATGTTTTCCCCAAAATGCCCAATCACAATGCATTTCTGACCTCCCATTTCCTTGGGTACAAAAGAGAGCAATTATGCTTTTTTCCCCCAATATGTGAAGACTGGGCTGGCCCTGGCTAACACCTTTTAAAGGCATGGCTGAGTTCAGGTGTTGGAGAGAGAAAAGAGGAAGGACATAGAGGTCTGTGTTTGCTGGGTAGGCTCTACATTTGGTGTCTTAAAACAAGGCAGTATGTTAAAATGAGACGTGATGCTCTGGTTATAGCATCAGGAGACTCACTTGGTGTGAATTAAAATCTGGATTCCCAGGCCGCACCCAAGAACTACTGAATCCTGATGGACAGGAGAGACTCCTGGGAATCTAGTTTTCTTCAAGACCACATGTGTACATCTGGGAGAGGGAGCCTGGCAGAGTGACCAAGGTATGGATTTGGGAGTTGCCAGCACTGGATCTCACTAGGTGGCTAACCCTGGGAGAGTTGCTTACCTTCTCTGGGTCTCAGCTTCCCTATCTCTACAGTGGAAATAATGATAGCTACATGAGAGGGTTTCAAGACTCTGTGTCTGCTCTAGGTGTTGAGAAAGAATCTTTTTTTTTTTTTTAAGATTTTATTTATTTATTCATGAGAGACACAGAGGACCTGGGATCACTCCCTGGGCCAAAGGCAGACACTCAACCACTGAGCCACCCAGGCGCCCCTGAGACTTCTGTTTTTTAAACTTACTTCTTCTAGTGAGTGTTGGCTCTGAAATCCACACTCATATTTCTGGACTCCCACCCATGCTCTTGCACCGAACCCCTCTGCCTGACCACACTTGCACTTGCTCTTGAGCTGCACCCAGCACGACGGCATCCATTACGGCAACTGGGAAAAACCAGCACCTCATTCCATCTCACTGGCCGGGTGGCAGGACCCTTTCCCGTTTTCCTGTATCTTTATGCCCCCTAATAGCCTCTGTGTCTTAGTAGCAACACATTTAGCTATCCTGGCTATGGAGCTCACCAGAGAGCTCTTTTTAAGATTCTTTTCTCAGGGCGGCCGGGGTGGCTCAGCGGTTTAGGCTGCCTTTGGCCCAGGGCCTGATCCTGGAGACCCCAGATCAAGTCCCACATTGGGCTCCCTGCATGGAACCTGTTTCTCCCTCTGCCTGTGTCTCTGCCTCTCTCTCTCTCTCTCTCTCTCTCTCTCTGTGTGTCTCTTATGAATAAATAAATAAAATCTAAAAACAAAAAAAAACGAGAAGTCTCAGGAGCATCTGGGTGGTTAGGTCAGTTAAGTGTCTGCCTTCAGCTCAAGGTGAGATATCTGGGTTCTGGGACCCACTCAGTGGGGAGTCTGCTTCTCCTTCTGTCCCTCCTCCCCCCAGTGTTCTCTCTTTCTCATGTGCTCTCTCTCTCTCTCTCTTGCTTTCTCAAATAAATAAATAAAAACTTTTTAAAGAAAATCTCTGAGCCTCAGTCCCATTGTATATATACTGGGGGATGATAAAGTGTGCTTTACTGGGCTTCTAGGAGGCTGCCATGATCACACAAGATAATATATGGTGTGTGATTTTTCTTTTGAAATAAGAGGTGGGTTTTATAATAAATGCTCATTAAAGAAATGAATAGGGACGCCTGGGTGGCTCAGTGGTTAGGCGTCTGCCTGCAGCTCAGGGTGTGATCCTGGGGTCCCAGGATCAAGACCTGCATCAGGCTCCCTTCAAGGAGCATACTTCTCCCTCTGCCTGTGTCTCTGCCTCTCTCTCTGTGTGCTTCTCATGAGTAAATAAATAAAATCTTTAAAATAAAATAAACAAATAATAAGCTCCCCAAAGCAGTTTTTAAAAAACCCTTACTATCATCTATCTGATCCAAGACAATCAATGATGTGGGGTTTTTCTAGCTTTTTGACACTCATGACTTGGGGTCAGGTTTTTTTGGGGGGAAATGCATTTTCAGGTTGTGATCACACATCATTGAAATGGCTACACGAAACCATCATTTCCTTCAGCAGCCCCCTGTGGTTGGACCTTAACGCTGTTACGATCCTTTCGCCATTATAAAAATCACTGTTGTGAACATCTTTGTGCTTTAATATCTTAAAATATTTTTTTACTATATTTTTTCTTCTTAAGTCATTTCCAGAGAATGTGGATTACTGAGTCAATGACACACGACTCCACTTTGTAAAATGCTTTTTAAAAGCATAATACGTAATACAAATGTAAGGACTGGTTTCAGCTCATGTTTAACAGGTTCTGCCTAAAGCAGAGCACGGACTGTACTAAAGTGCCCAGAAAATAACTCCCAGAGCAGCCCAGAATCCTTGTGTCAATCCTAAGGACCCTAATAAGTTAATAGGGATAACAGAGGTGAAATCAGCAGAAACCCAGCCCTCAAGGAGCTCCCTCCCTACAGAAAGAACATTATCTCCATAAATTACATCACCAGCTCAAACCTCTGCTAAACCATTTACCGAGCTGTGCTATGTGGGGCAAGATACTTTCTTTCTCTGGGCCTCTACTCCCACCTTAAAATGAGAGCCTCCATCCAGATGATCTTTTAGAACTTCCTAGCTCTGGAAATTCTGATTCTGCCCCACTTGTGGTCCGTGTCTGCTGGCAGGGATTCCAAATAACTCGATGCTGCACAGACTGACCGCTCACAGCTGGAGCCTGGGGGGGATGCTACTCACAGTACAGTGGGCAGAACAGGCAGGATGATCTGGCTGCTGCTGCAGACTTGGGACAAGCTGCCATGCCTGGGGCGGGGACGAAGGGAAGGTTTGTCTGGCAAGGATGTGCTTGATCTTCAGACTCTGTGGCCAAGGCCTTTCTCTGATAAAGCAGGTCTCAATCCTTGGTATTTCTTTTTTTTTTTTTTTTTAAAGATTTTATTTATTTATTCATGATAGTTACACAGAGAGAGACAGAGAGGCAGAGACACAGGCAGAGGGAGAAGCAGGCTCCATGCACCGGGAGCCGGACGTGGGACTCGATCCCAGAGCCTCCAGGATCGCGCCCCGGGCCAAAGGCAGGCGCCAAACCGCTGCGCCACCCAGGGATCCCGGTATTTCTTTTTTTTAATAAACATGCTGCTTTCTTTTCCAGCTTTGGACAGAGTGAACCCTACCAAAGTGAAATCAACTGGATGTCATCAAGGAAAGAAAAAAGAAACCCCATCAAGTCCTAAAATGAAAATGTTGCCATCTTTCGAGTGTAGCATATTTGAAACGACACGATGTAAATGATTTCACTAATGCTTTTGCTTTTAAAACACTTTAAAGCAGTACAAATCAGTCTCCAAAATCACTAGCTTAAATGTAAGCCTGTGTTCATTGGTAACATCTAGTTTCAGTTACAATGAACAGATAGACCCAAAATATCTCTATAGTAACTTCTCTAAACATTTTTATTGTGCTGCTCTTTTAACTCAAATAAGTTATCTTGTTCTCTGTGGAGTTCAATAACTCCCTTGTTTACTTGAAAAAAGCATCAAGAAAAATCTCACTGACTCTGACCCCATTGATTTTGCAGAGCGGGAGGTAGGCGAGGCAGACAGGAGTGGGGGGATCTGGGTCTGGTCCACCCTCTGCCACTCATTCATTCTCTGACCCGGAAAAGGCATTTTCCTCTCCTTGGACTTGTCTCTCCTTGGAGTTTCTTCATGATAGAAACCAGCAGAGCTGCATTAAATACTTAGGAATTCTAACATCCACCATTCTGTAGCTCATATTCTTGCCACTGAACAGAGGTTGGACTGAGATACTCCTTATATTTAAAAGGATAAACAAGTACCCATCAAGTTAAAACTACAAACAGGAGAAGGATATATTCCTGTGCTTAAAAAGAGGGAGGAGATTCTGCATCATTGGCCTGATTCATCACCCCTCCCAGGGTCCAAGTCCTTCATCATGTATTTATTGTGTAAATCCCTGCCCTTTGGCTTTGGATTCAGCCCCACGACTTGCTTTGGCCAATGGGCTGTTCATAGCCACAGTGTGACTAGTGGCTTACACGGGCCAGTGAGCCTGTGCTTGCAAAGAGAGGCTTGCTCTTCTGCTGCTCTGCCATCATTCTGAAGTCATACCCCGGAAAGCCTGCTGGTCCCAGGGGAAGGATGAGAGGCAGGTGGAGCAGAGCCCCTGGGCAGAGGATCTCCAGCAGACTCTGATGTATCAGCAACTATAAATGATTGTTGTTTGCCAGCCACTGAGTCCTGGCCTGGCTTGTTACACAGTATCATTGGGGCAATAACTAACCAATACAAAAGACCAGGTGCTTTTCTAGAAGGGAGCCCATATTTGCCTACAAACCAAATACCAAATATAAATAAGCATTATTTGATATACATCGTAGACGCCAAGACTTTCACCTGTTTGACTTTGGGCCTGCTAACTTCTCAGTTTCCACATCTGTAATGTGGGATGCCCGTGTAGTTAGGTTTAGTGGGAGGGTTCAACACGAGGGCCCATTAAAAACATTTAGCGTGGTGCCCTGAAGGAGCACTCAATAAACAGTAGCTGTTAATCAGCTTTTCTAAATTCCTATGGAACTTAGGTGCATAATACAAAGTTCAGTATGTATCTAGAGAAATAATATAGATGTAGAGATCAGTTCTGACGGAGAGGTATTTTTTCAGCTGGCACACAGAAGCCTCGGAAGGATAAGACTGGTGACTAGTTCCAAGCCCGGAGAAATGGAGCCACCGTGGGCCTTTTGAGTCAAATAGGTTAGTCCTTCTTCACTGCTCTTTACAGCCTTCTGATTATCAAAGAGTATTCTCCACTGGCACCAGCATAACACCTTTCTGACACAGGAGAATCTCCCTTTTAATGAAGAAAGAGAAGGCCTGAGGCTCAGGGAATCCTAGGCCAGCAACAATTATTTTAATGGTTGCTTTGTATAGGTGGTAAGTAATGTCCTTGTTTTTTTGTGGGCCTTTTTTCCCCACTTATAGAAGTGATATAAACTTGCTTTTTAAAACAAATATTATCTAGGGGCACCTGGGTGGCTCAGTCAGTTAAGCGTCTGCCTTAAGCTTAGGTCATGATCTCAGGGTCCTGGGATTGAGCCCTGAATTGGGCTCCCTGCTCAGTGAGGAGCCTGCTTCTCTCTCTCCCTTTGCCCCTCCTCCCTGCTCATGCTTGCTCCAGTGCTCGGCTCTCTCTCAAATAAATAAATAAAATCTTTTTAAAAATTATAAAAGTAAATAAATAAAAAGTAAGTCTGTTTGAACAGAAAAGTAGGCAAATGGCAGCATAAGAGGTACTCGGATGTACCAAAAAATCATACTTATATGATGTTTGGCAATCACCGAGTTAATAAATAATTACTTAACTGATTAAAGCAGAAGTTCTGTTGACAGGTGGAAACCCAAAATTATATCTGCTCTGTTAAGGCATTTCACTAATTCCAACTTGATTCCTTTACTGATTGGCTCTATTTCCCCATCCCTGAACTTCGCCCAAATAGCTAAGTTTTTGATGTGCTGGTCTATAAGCATAAGAAACACTTCTAAAAATGAGCATAACATTTCTCATTTCAACACCCAGGGCACTGACAACCAGCGTCTTTCAATAGTCTGAAGGAAAAAAAAAACACAGATTTTGTGTTTTCCAATTTGATTGAACCTGGCAGGAACCATCTGCACACATGGAGACATGTGGGGTGACACCCATGACTCCACTAGGCTGGCAAATTAGGCCAAGTGTATCTTTGTGTCGACAATTATCAATTTCAAATCCTGGAAAGATGTCTATGGAACAGAATCAGAGGGAAACGGGACTCTGTCTCATGTCTCAGTGCAAACAGCCATTGTTCAAGACCAATTAGCATTACTGGTGGTCCCTTCTTCCTGAAGCTTCCACTTCTGGGCTGGGAGCATCTGCTGCGCATTTTTCATTTCTTTCCCATTTTGAACAATTTGGTTCGTAAGCTCCATTTCCTTGTGGCTTCCTGGAGTTCTGATGACAAACCACTGCACTTTGTTCCTGTCCTTTAGGGTCTGAAAGGCACTGGAGAACACACGAAATTTGTTTCTAATTTTGCGTCTACCGAAGCATTCCTGGGGTAACAATACAAGCCTGTAAAAATAGGAGGCACCATCCCTCTAATTCCACAAAATAAACAAACCCAAAAGGAAATATAACACAGCACTCGAAAATGCAACCTAAATATTTTTACACCCACTCCCCCCGTCTTTCTTTAGCTGGCGGAAACTTGTTTCTGAATTATGATTTGAGATTGCATATTTATCCGTTGATGTTTACAACAAATAATCATGACATAAGCAAATGAACAGAAACACTGGGGCTTTCTTCTTCTTCCTGGTTTCATGTTTTATAAAATGAATGTCCCTAAAGACAATTTAAGAGAACGTGGAATCCAATTTCCTCACTGGTGTTAAGAGTTTTATTTTTAACTCGACTACTCAAAATAATAGACGAGACGTTCCCCATGCGCCCTTATCCGCAGTCGGAGTACACGTAGACACAAAACAGAATCATCTTTCCATTTTCGTTTTCAGATAATTCAGAGTAACTTAGAGTTCTGAATTCCTGAATCTTAGCCAAGGTGATGTCATTAAATCTATAATGAAAACAGTGTCACTGAGAGAATTAATTCATTATGGTGGAATTAAGTTAAATCCTTTATGATATGCCATTAAGCACTCATACGAACATGCTTGCATCAACCTAAATGAAGCACAGTCAAATACAAAAAAAGAAAAACAAGTTCCAATCTCAAACCTCATAGAATATTGGGTAACTTTCAAAGTTAAATTTATTTAACTACTAAAAATATTTATAAATCTCATGGCATTTAAGCATCGTAAGATGTTTGAAATGTTGCAGTGGCCAAATACTTTGTGGTTTATAGAACATCTTTGCCTGAGGGAGTATAACTTACCGCATAAATCATTATTATGAATTTTAGAAATGTTTTTGCCTTGTTGCTCATTTTCTTCAACAGCCAAACAGCACAAGAGCTACCCAACATTTCAATAATCTTCAAAATATTCTTACATTCGGTCCAGATACGATGAAACAGGGATGCCAGACTTTGAAGTAACTCAGTCAAGATTTTAAAAACATCTCTCGTCCCCGAATTTACCATGTAATCGACAAATACTTCTTTTGTTAGGTCCTGCAGAAAGAAATAAACAAATGCAATCTATTCCCTGTCCTCTAGTATTTTACAGTTCAGTCCAGAGCCATAACATCATCTTGTGAAAATCTATCCCCTAAAACCTGGGCAGGGGAGGAGGAACTCCATAACTATTAGCCAGGCACTTACTAGGGGCTATTTCTGCCTCTGACACCAAATTTCTGCTGAGTCCAAGGAAACTTCCACAGCTTCCTCTCTATATCCTGGCTCGCCATATACTTATCTAGAATAATGACTGCTCATGAAGGGGGTTGGGTTTCTTAGAGAGAAAAAAATCCAGATGGTATTCAATATGAAAACTTGGTTGTTAATAGGTTTTTTTTAAAGAAAGGTTAAAAAATTAGGTCATTTCATACTAGTGAAAGGACATGCATTTTTAGAAGATAACTGAAAGAAATCACAATTCGTGTTCAAAGCATCTTGCTTCTGACACATGGCTGTTAAGTGACAAATGGAAATTTCCTGAGCTCAGTAAAATGACTTGACAATAGGCTGCATATAGTTTCTACCGAAGCTGGCTGTCAAAAAAGTTGTAGCAATCATGCTCTATCGTTAATGATGACCAGCCAAGCTCTTTGTCTGCAAAGACCATGGACCAAATATTGTCATAGCCCGTCACTGGCTGTGCAAACCCTTTTTTTTTTTTTTCATTACCACCTGGCAAAAAAGGAATTTTATTTTTACAGATTGGCTCTCATTACAACAAATATCACCCGAAACCCTTGAAATAACAGAAAGAATCTCAAGGCCTAGCCAATGACCTGCTTGCTTTATACAATATTGATAGGACAACCCCTAGGCAACAAAGGAATTCTGATGGTGCCTTGGTTCTCTTTGTAATGGGATTTGGCCAGGATCAGGAAAAGCATGTATTATTTTTTATTTATTTATACTGTGTATACCCTGCCTGCTTCTCAAAAGGTTTAGGATGGCTTGCAAAAACCAAAACCAAAACAAAACACAAAAACTATGTGCATTAAGCTGGTGTAAATATAAAAATAGAATTTTTTAAAAGCAAAAAAGGAAGGAAGGAAGGAAGGAAGGAAGGAAGGAAGGAAGGAAGGAAGGGAGGGAGGGAGGGAAGGAAGGAGGGAAAAGAAAAGAAAGAAAGAAAGAAGAAGAAAGAAAGAAAGAAAGAAAGAAAGAAAGAAAGAAAGAAAGAAAAAAAAAAAAAAAAAAAGAAAGGGCATCATTAGCTCAGGCAAATACAGCTCCCATAATTGAGCATTAAATGGACTTAGATATATAGCATTTCCTGCTCAAGAAGCAAGCAGGACAGAAACTCTGCTGGTACACCAGTAAGACTTACCAGCTGTTTTGTTTTCGGCTGACATCCATTCTAACTGGCCCATACTCATGCTGTATTAGTTGTTAAATATTTTTACCATCACCCCAAGAGCCACGCAGAGAATAGGCACTCATTAAATGGTAGCAGTTTTCAATATTTTGTCCTTCATCCCCAGCAGCCATATCACCCGCAGCATCCAGTTAATATATACTGTGTTTGAACTACGCAGAAAATATATTCCTGTTTTGCCTTTAAGCACCTGCATGCTAAGTGTCCTCTGCCAGCAAAAGAAGGCAAGTAGTTGATCTTTCTTTGGGTTCTATTTTCCTCCAGAAGAGAAATGAGTACAAGAGGCCACAGCTCAATTGATGTTCGCCAAAAATCTGATTCTTGTTCTCAGCAGAGACTTTGCAGCCACATTACAAATAAATGGAATACCACACCGGGGTACCCTAATTCTGGTCTATTGCTGAAGAGTATGCAAAAGCCCTATGGAGTTTCTCTCAACTTTGAAAGAGGGGGGGGGGGACACATTTCTCTCTTTTCTCTATTTTTTTTTTTTCATATTTAAGCCTCCCACCTTTGGAAGGGTTCATGTAGCTAATTGTGCATTTTCCCTGGCATGAGGAAAGGACAAGATGTCTGCTTTCACTTCAAATTGCTTGGCCCTCAATCAACGTCACCATAAATGTGACATATGAATATTAAATCCAAATATTTTATTGGTGCAGATAAATATGATTTGTAAAAAGAGTCAAATTAACAATCCATTACATACTAATGGGTTCTAATCAATAAGTTTAATTTGACTAAAAGGAGAGGGGAGGAGGGGGACAGGGACCCAATTATACCCAAATGGTGCAATTTAAAATTATAAAGGTGACTGCTTTCTAGAACTTTTGAGCCATATTCTGACTTGGGTGCTTACGGACCCAAGGCCCTGAGCTATTCAAAGTGAATTTCCGGCTGCAGTTGACACACTCATGTTTCCAGTTATTTTTCTTTCAAAACAAAACAAAACAAACCTTGTTTCCAATACAAAAAAGCACAAAGAATAATAAAAACAAACCACCTTCCACAACCCAGAAAGAACCAATATTTTTTTAAATGTCATATTGGCTTTGCATCACTGTAATAAAAATAAAACAACACTCGCAAAACTGAGGTCTCTTCTCTCCTTCCTCTCCACCTTCTCCAGAGACTGGACTGAACGTTGTATGTTTCCTTCTTGTCCTCTTTTCGGTACGTTTTCTACATCTATAAAGGGCCCAGACGCCAGGCACAGCCTCCCTGGGTGTGTTTGTAAAATCTACAACTTCCTTTGTCCACTTGACAACCTAATCCGTCCCTTTTAATATCCCACCTTATGATTTTACTTGTATGACTTGGCTAGTTATTCACTGCTCATTTATTCCCCTACCGATGGACAACTAGAATTCGCTGGCTTACTGTGGGTGTTCTGATACCCCTTAGGAAAAAGATGCCTGGGGTCCTTTGATTATGGAAGTCGATTTCAGGTACTTGGACAGGCCCCAGCCTCCCTTATGGGAAGATCTACATCCTCTCCTCCAGGACTCAAACCACGGGAGAACCAAGGTAGGAGAAAAAAAAAAAAAAAAATCCCTTCCTCCGTGGCTCTTGCATCTCCTCCGAGGACCCCATCGCTGGCAGTTGGGCTCAAGCTGGCTGAGCCCTTGGAGGATGGAAGGGTCCCCTCCGTGCGCTCAGGGGAGCGGAGCTCTCTCCTCCCACTCTGGCCCTGGACGAGCCTGGAGGAAGAAGGAAGCAGAGGAGGCTTGGCGGCAGGGGCCTGCGCCTCTTCAGATGGGGTGTCTGCAGCACACCCACAATCCTTGGTGTCAGTCTGCTCCCTAGCGTCGCCGGCGGGTCCAGCATCTGACAGCGGCGAATCCGGGGCTGCTAAGCGCGCGGGCTCCAGCCTCCCTCCCGCAGAAGAGGAACAAAGCCCAGCGGACTATCTTGCTATCTTCTGGGTGGCAAGGAAATCTCAATTATACACCCAAGGGATGTGGTTTATGAAAAACTAGAAAGAATGTTTAAATTGTATACGTAAATTGTTTTGTTTTACAAGCTGGGGTAAATCAGCACATTTGCAGGCCACATTGATCTGATCCACTCCATAAGACTCTTTTTGAATCTATGCCATTGATGTGGGGTGGATGCCTACGCGAAACATAACCGACCCCGAAATTCAATTAGGGCATTAGGGGGGAAAAATGGAAATTTCGCTTTGGGGTTAGTCAAGATTGCTGAGAACTTCTCGGAATAGTTCCTCGGCTGTAACTGAAGACTGAAATGGAAGGATAAAATTTCCAACGGATGCCGCGTAGTCAGAACCTCGGCTGGGGCTCGCCCTTTTAAGAAAATGATGGCAAACCAAATGCCCTTCTTTTACCTGATTTCTAGCTCGATCTTAAAAAATATCGCCTTCGTGTTGTCCCCAACATAGCATATTCCACATTGATCCGGCTGGATAGAGGCTTAATTAACATCCTCTATCCTGGTGGTAATAAACGACAGAAGATTGGAAATACCTCCATCGGCAGGGAATACCTAATTCCACCATCCACTGGGGGAAAAAAAAAAAAAGGACCCCAAGGAAAAAAAAATATTTGAAAACGGCATTTTATTTCTACAAAACTCTGAGCAGTAGAGCACACCCCAGGGATGTGGTTGATGGGAAAAGTCAGAGTGTTTAAATTGTATATGTAAACCGTTTTTGTTTTGCTCGCCGGGGTAAATCACAGATAGAGGTCACAGCGGTGAGGAAAGTTAGAGGCGGGTGGAACCTAAGCAGGAATAATCTCCTGGCTTTGACCGTGGGTTGCTGAACCCTAATCGCTGATAACAGCCGTCAAGCGGCCGGCCGAGGAGCTCCACTTCATATTGATGTGGCATTTACTTCTCCAGAAAGTCCCCTACTCGGGCCAGCACTTATGGCAAGATAATTAATAGTCTCTTGAGTTATAGATTCTGAGCTAAAGGTAACAGTACATAATAGAAGTCAAGGTCACCCATAATACAGTAGCTTCTATAACAAAGGGGATTATTACTGCAATTACCGTCCTGTTGGAAAGATTTTATAAGTTTTCATCATTTTAATTCTTAAATCTCCCTCTTGCTGGTGAAGTTGAAACTCTCCGGTTTATGGTGGAGGAATAAAAGCCTCTCCTGGACCACCGCAAAAGCTTCTCTTCTGAGGGTGCAAGTGGCTTCTAGCGGGGTCAGGAGACCAGAGCATGGGAACTCTGTTTAGCAGCCCGGCCTTGCGAGACCCCTTACAGACCCAACTTTTCTTCCTTGCATTGTCCCTTCCGAGGCCATGTCAAATAAAATACACTCATGTCCCACGTGAGATGTAAGTTTGGGGTTGTTTGTTTGGGGTTGGGTCCTCCCCTCCGCCGACTGCCATACAGAATGGGAAAGAATATTCTGGTTTTGTTTATAACATTTTTATTTATTTTCAGGAGACAGTGGTCCCTTTTCTCCTTTTGGAGTAAGTGACATTATTTTCACCCTAGGTCCCAACCACTATTTGAAGGGCCTTGAAAAGTCTGAGCTTCTGGCCCTCTGCCTCTTGTGTCCACCGAAAGCAACAGCTCTGTTTGCCAAAACCTGAACGGGAGCTGAAGTTCTCAAAAGCACGTTTCCCACACAAGCTATTTATGTCTACATTTGCTGCTGGCTGGAAAAACTTGAGTTCCTATCGTTTAAACCAAAAACAAAAACAAAACACAACCTGTTTTAAAAGCTTCTAAAAAAAAAAAAAAGATGGGGGGGCGCGACTCAGGTCTAAAAATTGTCATTAATTTAGTAAGACATCCTGGCCCCGGAGCAGATCAGAAGCTTACATGTGCCGTGTGGGTGAGCCTGGGGACAGGGTCCTCTGAGGGCTTTCTGAAATGGTTTCTAACTAACACAGCACTCATTTCTATGATCTGGACGGTCTTGCCCGTCTTTCTGCTCTGGACAAAAGAGCGAGCAGACACAATCATCTTTTGAGAATGATGGCATCATCATTGTCTGCATAGCAGGACTGTAATTAAGCACCAGAAATAGGACAGCTGAGAATGGACAAAGGGGAAGGGAGGGACTGTGAAACGATGTTGTAGGGCAAAGATAGTAGCCGAAGTCCAGAAGACACATGGATGAGGTCATCCTGGGAAAGAGCGTGTGTCCAGATGGAAAAAGAAAAAAAAAAAGGCGAAGCAGGCCAGAGAAGGGGAGGCCCAGTGAGTTGCTTAGTGTTCTGGGGCTAACTCCATGCCCCCTCCTCCAGGCAGACCTTGGGGATGTCTCCTGGAAGAATCATTTGTGTCTCCAAAGTTTACCAAGGGCCTGCTATGTGCCAAGTATTGTTTTAGGTGCCGGGGGATCCTCAGTGGAGACCAACCAGGTCCCTTGCTATTTGTGGGTACTTGAACATCGTCTCCAGAATAAGCCAGCTATGAGAAGGTCTGGAAAAAAGAGCATTCTGGGCGGAAGGACAGCTGAGGTGAAGGTCAGAGGGTAAGAATAAGACTGGTAGGTCCCTGCAGTCTAAAAATGCTCTAGCTAGGGCACTGGAGCTGAAAATGCTGGAGGGGAGTAGGCGGGCATCAGATATGTGGGCGAGGCTTATTGTCCTAGGGCCTGTGGGCCTCCAGGGAGGGGTCTGAATTTTACCCTAAATTCCAGGGTTGCTATTGGAGGGTTTTAGACCAGGGGCCTACATGGTCGGTCCTTCATTCGCATGGGGTTATGTGTTCTCACAGGGACTCTGCTTTCTAGGCTTCTCCCCCGCACCCCATACTTACATACCATGTACACCCAGGGCAGCCCCTCATCAGCGTGCACGCAGCAGAATAGCGGGGTTAGAACTCAGCAGAATGCATGCATAGACCGTGGATGCCAACCCACCCCAGGCACTCCCCACAGACCTCGCTTGTCCTCTGCGGGTCGGGGCATGAAGGCAGATTCAACAAGAGCTGAATTTGAAACTCAACCTACCTGGAAGGTCCAAAAAGGACACCAACAAAACCTTCATTGTCTTTGATTTTTCTCATCTCATGGCTAATGAAACTACCTAGAAACACACCTTTTTCCTGCAATTAGAAGGTCAATAATGACTCATTTATTTTTTTTTTTAAGTTTATTCATGAGAGACACAGAGAGAGAGAGGCAGAGACACAGGCAGAGGGAGAAGCAGGCTCCCTGCAGGGACCCCAACGCGGGACTCCATCCCAGGACCCCGGGATCATGCCCTGAGCCAAAGGCAGACGCTCAACCACTGAGCCACCCAAGTGCCCCAATAATCATTTGTTTAATACACACCCAGTGAATATAGCCCTTGGGGAGGATTGAGGACAAACGTGTACATGAAAGGGGTACACAGGAGTAAGTCGTATGAATAAGGGGATGAAAGAATGGATTTCAGAAATTGTATCTCGGAAGGCCCAAGGGTCTGGGGCCTGAAGAAAGAGAACTGACTTTTTTCAGCTCCTACCAATACCCCCTGAGTTTTGGGTGTTTTTTGTTGTTTGTTTGTTTTATTTTTTTAAGATTTTATTTATTTATTCATGAGAGACACACAGAGAGAGAGAGAGAGGCAGAGACACAGGCAGAGGGAGAAGCAGGCTCCATGCAGGGAGCCTGACATGGGACTCGATCCCGGGGCTCCAGGGTCATGCCCTGGACTGAAGGCGGCGCTAAACCCCTGGGCCACCTGGGCTGCCGTTTGTTTGTTCTAGAGGTCCTCTTTAATAAGTAGTATCATTGAGCATCAGAACAGTGAGTTGAACCCCAGCTGGAAACTCTGAGGCTCAGAGAGGGGAAGTGACTTGCCCAAGGTCACACAGCCAAAGTAGGCCTGGAATTCTACTCAGTACTTCCTTCATTTGCTCTGCTTTTTTTCTTTAAGGATAAAGAAGGGCAGGGGAAGAAGGCTCAGAATACATACTAGGTGAGGGGTGCAGGGGTGGCTCAGTCGGGGAAGTGGCTGCCTTCAGCTCGGTCATGATCTCAGGGTCCTAGGATCGAGCCCTGCGTTGGTCCTCGGCTCCCTACTCAGAGCGGAGCCTGCTTCTCCCTCTCCCTCTGCCCCTCCTTCTGCTCGTGTGCCCTCTTTCTTTCTCTCAAATAAATAAAATCTTTTTAAAAATGCACACTAGGTGTACATTCGCTAACAAACAAGACCCAGATGGACAGATAGAAAGCTCTCCCACCATCCTCAGGGCCCTGCTCAGTAGGCTTACCTACAACAGGGCCTTTTAGGCAGGAAATGCTAGGCTTCTGGGTATCCAGAGCACAGACTAGAAGACAGGTAGGGCTTTGAGTGGGCACATCCCCTTAGTCTCTCCATCTGTAAAGTGGGTACAGTTGTAAGACCTTTCTCATAAGGTAGTGGGTATGGTAAATTAATCTGTGAAAAGATCCCAATGTCCGGCACGGGATAAGTCCTCAATAACTAGTAGCCATTGTCAACATTATTGTTTTTTATGATAGAAAATATAGAAAAATACACGCAAAAAACCCCACCCACCATCCCAAACCTAGAGGTAACCATAATTAAGATTCTGGGCATCATCCTTCCAATCTTTCTCCCAGATACACACACACACACACACACACACACACGTGTGCACACATGCACACACACATACATACAATTTGTTTATTAATTTCAGGTATATTATAAACAGTTCCTATGTCACCAGATTCTTCCAAAACATGATTTTCATGGCTCCTTTAGCCAGTCTCTTATTACGGAAATTTAAGTTCATAAATTTTTTGCTATTGCAAATAAGGCTTCAGTAATTATTCATATTCATCAAGCTCTATAAATAGGTATGATAACTGCTTTAGGATAATTCCTAAATGTTGACTTGCCAGGTAACAGGGCATGCATATTTTGGAAGCTTTTTGTAGAAATACCGAAACACCCTCCAAAAAAGCTGGACCACTCCATACCCTCCTGAGCAAAATACAGCAGTACGTGCCCACATTTCCACCAACCCTGGGGCACTATCACTTTCAATACCTTCAACTTTTAGATGGGCCCAAAATATCACATCTTGTTTTAAATCCCTTGATTGCTCTGAAGGTTGATTCTCCATCCATTGTTATTCATTTATGAACTGCCTGGTTAAAGTCTTTGACTTTTTTCTACTGGGGCATTTGTCTCAGGCAAACAAATTCGAAAGAGGGTGATATATACCTGGGATGTTTTGTCATGGTACTAACTGAAACATCTCCCCTGTCTCAAGCTTGTGGTCTTCTTGGATTTTAATAAAAACATTAGAATAACACGAGTTGGGCGTGATGTTCATGTGGCTCTGGCACTCGGTCACTGGTGACTGGGCATTCTCCTTGCGCTTTATCCCTGTCCTCAGAACTGTTGTTCGTGTGGGCAAAGCCAATCTATCCAGTGGGATTTCACTTTTATGACCATAGGAGCTCTTTGTACTTCATCTCAGAGCCCCACCTGGTGCCCCGGCACCTCCCACCTTCTGGCAACAACATTCTTTGAGAAAATGTTGGTACCACCTCTTGGATGCAGTTCCCATCCTCATGGCACCCATTTAGCACCGAAAGTCTCTAGTGGATCCCAGAGAAGGAATATCGTCTTTGAACAAAGTGAGGAGAAGGGTGGGAAAAGGAGAGTAGTTAGTGGTTTTTTTTTTTTTTTTTTTTTTAAGCAACCTAATTTAAGTGTAAAAATCAGCTTCCCTTCTGAACAATGTGGCAACAACCCGAAAGCTGTGAATGCTGGTGCTAAAGCTGAGGGATTTGTGAGGAAAAGCTTTTATCGAAAGCCCCGGGGGAGAATCTGGCTGTTTCTGTGCTTACAAAGGACATTCCCGACCTGCACAGATAACCCTCCATGGCTCTTCCCTAACTCTTCGAGAATCTTTTCTTTGTCCCCATCAGTGACCCCTGAACAGGAGCTGCATGCCTTCAACTGGAGTAATGGACATTCATACCCCCAGCTTCCCTTCTCCCTCCTCCTGGTAACTGGACTCCTCTTCTCTTCTGGAAAATCCAGGTCTCTGTTTATGGGTTTTGGGGGGAAGCTGACTCCAACACCTGCTCCGGAGGTGGGGGTTTGACTCACACCCAGCCAGTCAGAACTCTACAATACTGTGGCCTCCATTATTGGCACGGGGATGGGCACAGGATCCAATTCGGGCCTGGGACAGTCAGACCCAGAACTTTGGGCCAAACCATTAGGAGAGCCCTCTCCTCAGCCAGCTTCAGAGCTGGGAGAGCCTAAGTCTGAAGCTGCAGTTGCCCATCTTGCCCCTCTGGCCGCCCACAGAGAGCCCAGGGGCTGGATGGAGATAATAAGCCCCAGCCCTGAGGACATCTGTGAGCCCATAGATCAAGCCATGCCTGAGACCCACTGTTGGACTTTACTGTAGCGTGAGCTAAACAACTCCCTATTTTGGCTTAAGCCCTTTTGAGCCAGGCTGCTGTCACTTACTATGGAAGGAGTCCTGATTAATGCAATCTATGCCTTGAACATCTGAATTGTAGACACCCATTAGCGGTTCTGGGGTTCTCAGCTAAGGCAAGTTGGGGGGAGTGAGTAGGGGGTGGAGCAGTGAGCCCACAGAAAAGGCACCTAGAAAAACACATGTGAGGAGTAGTGAAGAAACACAGAAGGGGACCCCAGGGAGATGTGACAGCCTGTTGTCATGGAGACCCCGCAGCATAGACCATTGGATGAAGGATTTTAGAGCTGGATTTTAACTCAGTGGGAGGAAAAGTTACTGGAGACTCTCCACTCTGGGCTGCGAGGAGGTAATGAGTTCCCCTCCCATGTGGACATGTAAGAGGAAAGTGTCTAACAGGATGTCATCTGGGAGATTCAAGCATCAGGCGCAGGTTGAACTAGATACCCTTGACATTCCTGCTAACCCTGAGCCATGATGAATCCATTTTCACTATGAAGAGGTTAGTGTTTGAATCAGGTCTTTTTCATTCGTGACCCAGCTTTTCCAGCAGAGAAATTATGTTTATGAGAGTAGAGTTGCTATGGAGACAATTAAAATGACAGATTCGATGCTTAAAGCAAAGAAGCAGAGATACTACTGTCCTTAAGAGTATGGCCCCCATCCTACCCCCTACCCCAAAGCCCCACGTACTTCTCTTGTTACCCAGCACATGCATGTAAACCGGGAGGCTCTGAGAATGGGAACTCAGCTCCCAAAGGCCCAGAGTGGCAGGCTAGGTAGGCAGGGGGCAGAGTGACCATCTAGATGCTACCTCCAAGGTTTGCTTTATGTGGGGGTCAGGAGGTCCGGCTAGGGTCTGGCTGAGGACTTCTCTTGATCACTTCCCACTCAGCATGGAGTCCCTGACTGGGACCAGTCTCTCTCCTCCTCTCAACCCAGAATCACTGTTCGTTCTAAAACGGGGTGAAGTCCGCTGGTCTCCCAAGCTCTCAACTGAAATGACACTGCTGTGTCTTTTTGGCTTTTGTAATTTTTTAAAAAGAGTATCACCAATTAATATTTTTATCTCATTTATTTTTTAAAGATTTTGTTTATTTATTTGAAAGAGAGAGCACGAGTGGGGGTGAGGAGCAGAGGGAGAGGGAGAAACAGGTTCTTCAATGAGCAGGGAGCCTGACGTGGGGCTCAATCCCGGGACCCCAAGATCACAACCTGAGCTGAAGGCAGATGCTTACCCGACTGAGCCACCCAGGCACCCCAGTGATCTTTTTGGAACGTTAAAAATCACCATTTACATGCATTTGTATTTAGGGCATTGTTTTGAGAATCATTTAATATTAAAAGAATTTTCCTCCAATTGATGATGTTTGTTTTTCCATTTTGATGCTTTTAAAGTGTGTATGTGTGTATACGTGCATGCACATGAGTGTGTGCTTTGTTGGTGGTAGTGAAGTCCAGTTAAAATTCATGGAAAACAATTTCCAAACTACAGATTAGTTGTTTATAGGCTCTTTCTTTCTTTCTTTCTTTCTTTCTTTCTTTCTTTCTTTCTTTCTTTCTTTCTTTCTTTCTTCTTTCTTTCTTTCTGGAATCTATATGTATTTTGCCATGTCAGCCATTCTTGAACCACAGGTGTTTTTACAGCATTTTTGTAGGTGTAATGGAGCCATTGGGATGCAGCTGTCTTTTCACTAAACTTCCTCTAAAGCAAACATTAGAAACTTCGTCCTTATCTCAACGGCTTCCATGTCTCCTTTTCCTGTTAGTGACTTCTCCCTTCTCCCTCCTTTGGGTAAATACTTCTCATGCCTGGGACTCTGATGATCCATAATCCACCAAAATAAAATGTACAGATGTTTTTTTAAATGGGCCAAAATGGACACTTTTCACATCTCACTCCTCGGGGTATTTTATGGTTGGTTTTTATTTAGGGGGAAAGGATGTATGTATCATCCCTTTTGGCAACAACACCAGAGCCCCTCCCCTGACTTTAAAAGCCATGTCCTTGTAACCCTGACACCAACACAATCGTGCACTGGTTTAAAACTAATGAATTATTATGCCACCACATGTTCTTAGGAAAAAACTAAACATATAAGTACAAGTATAACAAATGTGTAAGGGTGAGGTTTCTTTTGATCCGACCCCTTCTCATCCTGGTTCCCTTGTAAGAGGTAACCGTGTTATCAAGCTGGTCTGTGTCCTTCCAGATCTTTCCTTTTGTCTCTCTCTCTCTCTCTCTCTCTCTCTCTCTCTCTCACACACACACACACACACACACGTAACATATGCATCCATGTATTTCTTTAAAAATCATGAGAGAAAACAAACAATGGATTCGGTGAAAGGGCAGCCAGGAGTACTCACGAGTGTCAGAGCAAGAAAGAGCCTTAATGACCCCGTGGTCCGACTGCTCATTGAGCAAACGTGGTGCTGGGCTCCCGGGTGCCTCTCTTCCCATGAAACCGCACTGTGATGTGAGCCACATTTTGATATGTGGGGCTTTAGATGCGCAGGCAGATGTGTAAATACTCGTCTCCCAGGCCTGAGTATGATTTTTAATAATCGAATATGGAGCTCGAGCCAACATTTTATTCAGGCACTAAATTTAAAAGTGGAGCCAAGAGACCTTTAAAAATTTATGATCCCACAAATGCAGGGAGTTTCCCCCCACGATCGCTGTCTTAGAACTAAAAGCATAAAACCGGCCCTGTGTGGCTTGGCTCTCTTTCCCAAGCTCCAGCTCAGGGGTACTCCTGAGTCTCAAGCTGGCTACCCAGGCCAGGGTCTCTCCAGCTGGTGGGGGCTGGCACCCTGTGCCCTCTCCCATCCCCATCCCTGCCCCAGGCCCAGGAAGGTCCCAGTTATCACCCCTTCCTCTCCCTGCAACCCTCCGAGCGAGCAAGCAAGCAAGCGAGCGCTTGAGTGCCCTGTGATAAAGATAGTGTTTCGACTTGAAAGAGTAATTGCTGACACACATTACTGTTTCCCCGGAGGAAATCAGTCCAGACAAATTCTCTACAAACCTAGGACAGCAAACTCGGCAGTTTATGATGGCAGCCTGCTTGGTTGGCTTTTGGTCTCCCTTGTGAAGTCGTTCTGTTTCCTTTTCAAGACTTGTGTCCAAATGCCTGCCAAGCCAACAACACCCTGAATCCTTCCCATCCTGCCAGGCCCATCACCAGGATCTGGACCTCTGAGGCTTGGGGACAGCTGTGCATTTGCCTCACACCACTTGGGAGGAACCTAGGGGGGACACAGAAAAGCCATCCTGTGTGAGGCACCGGTGGGTGCCTAGAAGCTGGTAGATGGCCTTCCACCCTAGAGAGAAGAAGCCCATTGGATAGATAGTACTTTCATAAGAATCTGTGTTGCCAGGCTTGCTTCATTCATTCACACATTCGTTCAAAATGTATTTATAAGCACCTATTATGTATCCACACAAACACAGAGATATCATGTAGTGATAAGGTCAAGAAAGAAAAATAAAACAAGGCAGAAAGGATAGCAAAGATAAGAGGTGGATTTGTTTTTTTATCAGTGGTGGTCAGGGCTGGCCGCCTCATTGATTGGGTGCCATTTGAACAGAGACCAGAGATAGATAAGGCTATAAGTCATGCAGCTGCTTGATGGAAGAACAGCTTGGGCAGTGAGAACAGCAAGTGCAAAGGTCTTGAGATAAGAACAACAAAAAGGCAAGGTTGGCTGGAGCAGAATGCGTGAGGCAGTAAGTGGGAGATTATATTAGAGACAGAGAAGGAGCTCATGTACAGCTTCGTATGCCGTTGTAAGAATTTGACTTTTCCTCCAAGTAAGAGGAGATGCCATTGAAGGGCTTCCAGCAGAGGAATGACAGTATCAAATTCACATTTTAACAGAATCATTCCGACTCTCAGTGTTATAAAGACCATGACAAGATTGGAAGGAAGGAGACCAGATAGAAGGTCATTACTGTCATCCACCCAAGAGATACTGGTGGCTTGGATCAGGTTGGTAGCATGGAGAGGGTGAGTAGGAGAAGTCCTGATATATATTGTAGAGTCAACAGGAATTTGGCTTAAATGATTGGGAAAATGGAGGTATTTTCTGAGATGGGGCAATTACAGGATGACCACCAAGGAGTGGTAGATTCAGGAATTTGGTTTTGGACCTGCTGAGTTTGAGATGTCTTTTAGACACCCAAGTGGATATGTGAACCTGAAGTTCAAGAGAGAGGTCTCATCTAAAAGTATGCTCTAATATGGGATTTAAAGCCATAAGGCTGGATAAGTAGCCAGAGGAGAAAACCAACAAAGACATGAGTGTGAACAGAGAAGAAAAGAGGGGGAAAGTCAGGAAAGGGAAAGGAGGAAAGAGCAGGGATGGGAGAAGGAGGGAAAGAATCTGAGAACTGAGCTTACAGGTGCCACAACATTTAACAGTTGGGTGGGGAGATAGTGGAAGATCCAATTAAGAAAGTTTCCTTTGACGGAGAGCGTGATCCAGGGAGGTGTGGTATCCTAGAGGCCAAGAAAATGCTTCCTGAAGTAGAGGATGATCAACTATGCCACACTCTGTAGAGGAGCCGAGTAAGATGAGGTCTGAGACTTGGCCATGGGCTTTATCCTTTAATATGACCTTGAAAGGAGCTTTCTCGGTGGAGACAAATCTGATTGGACCGGGCTCAAAAAAAAAAAAAAAATGGAAAAAGTACAAGTGAAGATAATGAAAAGAGATGATTGTTTTGAGGAGTTCAGTGTGAAACTCCATAATACTAAATCTTGGTGTGGCAGAAAGGCCACTCAATGCCACCATAGATTTCCATGAAAGTGCATGACCCAAGGCACTGCATTTCTTTGGACCTACACTGGAGATTTTATCAACTGCATTTTTTTTTTTTAAATAGAAAGACATTTCTGGAAGGTACAGCATCTCTACTGCCCTCTTTTTAGTAGAAAAAAAAATCCTATCACGCAAATGAAACTTGCCATCTAGCTGTCCAGTGAATGGCTTCTTCCAGGCTCTTTCCTCTTTCTTGGGGTTTGGAGGATTCTGTAACTCCTGTTTAAAGCTTTAGAGACTTTTGAACAATCCGACTCTTTTCCAAATCAATAACAAAAGAAAAATACTTGGTCTTTGACAATTCATCTCCATAAAGAATCATGGTCCACGGACACCTTGGTGGCTCAGTCGGTTAAGTGTCTGCCTTCAGCTCAGATCATAATCCCGGGGTCCAGGATCTGCTTCTCCCTCTCTCTCTGCCCCTCCCCCAACTCATTCTCCCTCCCTCCTTCCCTCTCTCTCTCTCAAAAATAAATAAATGAAAAATCTTAAAAAAAAAAAAAAAAGAATCATGGTCCAGGTGTAGTGCTCATAACCATCATCTGTTTAATCGCTTAAAGGCTACAAAATAATGTGTTTTCACATGTATCATTGTACTTGACCTTCACAGCTGTATACGATGGCAAGAACAATTAACTCCGTGTTACAGAGCAAGAAATGGAGGGTTACAGAGATCAGAGATTTGTCCAAGGTTATTCAGAAAGTAAATGGTCACCCTTCATGCAGCATGACTTCTAGCTCCAAACTCCAAGGGTCTTCCAAAGCTTCCCAATGCATACCTGCTATGGGATGGAGGGGACACAGCCCTGAGTGTGAGACAGACAGCTAGAGAAATTCTCACTGGACTTTTTCCCTGCACTGAATGGGTTTTTCCACCGAAGTCCATCTCCAATGATAGTGAAGTGGCTTCCTCAGCTCAAATCTGTGTCAGAGAATGACACTGGGGGAACATGAAAACCCATCTCGAAATGCCTCTGCAGGCTCTCAGAAATCAGGAGAACGCACCACATTCTTAGCACTCCACCTGACCCTTATCTTTTACAAATGTTTCATGATGGTTGCCAAGACTTCCCACCAACCATTTGGACCATGAGTCAAATGACTAATTGGCAAACAATGTTTCCAGAGCCTTGATAGACCACTGCACTATTCTGATGGAAGGCTGCCCAGGTATGCAAAGTCCTAATGGTAATGGGTCCATGTAGTCTTTGACCTCACATCCAAAGTTCTCAGTTTTGAATATTATTAATGTGCAGACATTGAATCTGGATTTGTTTTGATCCACGAGCAACAGCCATTGTGGTATTGAAACACGAGTAGACAGACATCCACAGATTAAGAGAAAGTTCAGAAACAAACTCAAATTTACATATTCATTTGTTTGATAGAGGAGGCACTTCCAAGAAGTTAGGAAATTAATAATGATTTAATGAAATTGTGCCAAGGAAATTGATTAACTATTTAGAAAATACAAGGTTAGAGCCTCACCTCACTTCCTGCGCTCAACTAAATTCCAGTCCAATTAAAGACATAAACGTAAAACTAAAACAAAGCAAGAAATAGACCAGATGATAAGATTTTTATCTGACCTTGGGCTGCAGAGGATCTTTGTAAATATCCACACAAGGAAGGGAACTGTGTATAAAAATGTTAATGGTTTGACAACTTAAAATATTTTTCTGTTTTTATTAAAATAGAGCCCTGGTCCCTTTGGCCATCTCCCACCCTTCCTGCTAAAGTCCCTTTCCACTCCTCTCCTCTGTCCCTGAGGACTTCCGGGATCCAAAGAGCATGTGGGAAAAACTATTCACTCGTCTTGAAAAAGGGAATCCAAAGACCCAGAGAGGGGAAGCAGCTTACCTCTGAACAAACAACTTGAGGGTAGTAAAGAGCTAGACTGCCTGGGTTTGGATTTCGGCTCTACCACTTACTAGCTGCGTGATTCTGGGCAAAATCACCTTCTCTCTCTGAGCTTCAATGTCCTTATCTGTAAGAGAAGTGAAAATGATATTGTCATAGTGGTTTGTTATGAGGATTAAATGAATCAACCAGCAATGCGCTAGGAATAGGACCAACTCACCGCAAGTGCTCAATAAATGTTAAGTTTATTGTTAGGGCAGGGCTAGCCTTACCTTACACTGGAGGACAGGACTTAGATGATACAGGTCCCCACAGTGGTAGGCACCACTCAGGGCTTCGAACGCTCAACAAATTCGTATTTTAGATAGAGGCTGAGTAATCGTGCACAGTGCCATTCCTTTTAGATCTATCCTTTATGTTAGCCTCACAACAGTGGGATGCAAACAGGGTGAATGGGATTGTACCCATTTCAAAGATGATAAAAGTGAGATATGAAAGGCCTTGCTCACAGCCGGAGTTGGGACGAGACTCAAACACCTCTGGCTTCTCTGCCACAGTTTCACACTGAAAACTTCACCCTGCTCCCTCCCCCTAACCAAACAATAGCCATGGTGTCCTTGTTGATGTCATCAAAAGCCTCCATTATAGAGCCTGTTATGTACCCAACCCAACACTAATACCGCATGTGTATCATCCCATCTAATCTTTAGAACAGCACTATGGAATAGTCATTATTATGCACATTTTACACAGAAAGCAATAAAAGCCTAGAAGGATGAGGGGAGTAGCCCAAGGTCACACAAGGCATACAGAATGAAATCCTTCTTCAAATGAAGGCCTATATGATGGCAAGACCCTAGTTCTTTACCACTCTTCTAAACCAGAAGAGAAACTGGGAAGGCCCAGTTCTTGCCTTAGAGACATCAATAATCCACCTCAGGGAGATAACATGGCTGCAAATAGGCATCCCCTGGATTCAGACCCAAGCTGTCTGATTGGAGTTCCCGTGTTGCCCTGCCAATGAGTCTGAAAACAATAATACTAAAATGCTACATGATATTAAAACACTAAAATAATAATACAGAAAGAAATCATTGTGTACCTACTAAAACAAAAGCCCCAGGCCACACTACATGAGAGCCACAGAGATGGAGCCATTGCTTATTAATACACCAGTGGATTCAGCCAACATATGTTGAGCACCTGCCATGTGCCAAGCACTATTCTGAACACTCTGGTGACGTAAGCTGCATCTTACTAAAGGGTTTGCAAAAAAGGTTGGGGAGAAGAGACACAGGCAACTAGACAAATAGTAATTAAAGATGAAAGTGCTTGCTTAGGGAAAGAGTTGGTTGGCTTCCTGGTTCTAAGACGATGGATCCGTGGTCTCTGCCCTCAAAACGCTCACAACCTTTTTGAGTAGACAAGACACACAAATCACCAAGAGAAGAGTTCAGAGATAAAAGTAAGTAGCGTTGATGATTGTGGGAAGGCCGTAAATGAATTGCCAGTGGAGGAATTTGAACAAAACACAACCTTTTTGGAATGGTTAGCAGAACTTGCCTAGCTGGGAAGGTCTTGAGCAGGCTTCCATGCCCAAGCTGGTAAAGCTGTGGCTGAGATCCATAGTTAGATACTGTTTTCTTGAGTTTAAAATGAAAAAATTAAATAAATAAAATGAAAGATGTTGTCGCCCTTCCCTCCCTGTCCTTCCTCCCCTAGTCTCTCTCTTCTAGATACCCTGTTCCATAGATCCCCGTGTCTGATGGAAATTGAGGCAGGGAGAAATTGTGAGGACACGTCCCTTTTGCCCCGCTTGCCCCTTCCCCAGATCACTCCTGACCCCAGTGTAAGGAGACAATATTGAAAATAGTTCAAAATAATCCCGCTAAAAACATGAATCAAAAAGTCGCGGCTCCTGGACATGTTTTTAAAATTGCTTAGTTGCATGCAAGTCCCTTTAGTGCTCGGAGGACTTTAATAAAATTGATTTTCTGAGTATAGCCTTTTAGCAGCTACTGTATAAGCTTGAAATATGAACCCTTCATTGTTGAAAGTGTTTCATTTTTGCCCTGTTGCTAATGATGAAGGGAAAGTATGGGTTTGGAATTCCGCGTGGCTGACATTCTCATAATTAAATAGTATTAATAATAAAGCTTTGCAGATTTTAAACAAACTGGCACAGAAGTGGCACAGTTTGCCATATTTCATTTAGAGACCACAGCAATTAGCCCTTAATGAATAGTACACAGCGGCATAGAAGGGAGTTATTTCTACACGTCGTTTATTTGCCAAATCACAAAAGGCAACATTTTCATTCTGCTGATTGAAAATGATTCCCGGGATTTCTTCTGAAGGCCTCTTAAGTAATTGCTTTGTGAAACCTGGAAATAAATAAATAAAACTACAGAGAGGAACATTAATTGCTTTTAATATCTGCAGTCTAATTTCAGCAAAGCTTAGCACACCAATAGCTCCTGGATATCAAGCCATACAACAATGGACTAAAAATAGAAGGCTCATCATGGATGATATATTTAGAGCTGATGTTTTTCGTTTATAATTTTAGGAGTGATCTGTTCCCAGGCCCTGTTACTCCTCCCTGCGAACTGACACTGGGGGGTGTTTTTAGAAGAGGACTTGTGGGTGGGGCGACTAGGGAGTTGTTGCCAAAGGAAAATGATAACGCTTGTCCCGGAGGAGAGACACGAGAAAGAGCCATCCAACTGTCAAGGTTGTGAGCGACAGAGAGATGATTATCCTCCTATGGTCTTCCTCAAAGCTTTGGAACAGAAGAATAAATTAGTTCTTAAAAGGTAGGTGGGTCCTAGAACAAGTTTTACACACTTGAAAATATTACTTCTTCCTTACCTTTGGGGCTCAATTTTCTTGGCTGCAAGTTACGCAGAGGAAGGGAAGGGCAAGATAAATTGATTCAGCTAGACGACGTCTAAGATCACCCGGGCGCTGGGGCAAGCAGACAGTCCGGCTTCCACATGGCATCTGCTGAATCGGAGTTTCCAAGGACACCCCTTGGGGAAGTGTGGTGGACGACCCTGAGTACCTGGTAAGTTTGGTCAGCAGGTGCTCAGGCCTCAGGCTGAGGGTTGGCCATGGCCCAGTGCGTCGTGGGGGAGGGCAGGGGCTGCCTTGCTGGGACGCTGGAGGAAATCACGGGTCCCAGCCTGCAAAGCCCTTCCAGCCAGTCTACAATGTCCCCCCCACCTCACCCCAGGGCACGGCTTACCCTTCAGTGTGACCTCAGAATGAGCAAGCGGTTGTGTGGAAAGAAATCTCCAGGCCCAAGATGGAGTCGCTTCTGCCCAGGGGCCGCAGCAGCGACCCGAGGCTTACACAGCCTGCACGTCCCCGTGAGTGTTCCACTTGACCGGAAACACGGCAGATCCAGTCAGCCAGCCCCCCCGACGCCAAACCAGCTCTGCGCTCTGTGCTTAACTTTGTTTGTCCCTCGTTCATTTTCTGTCCTTCTCTTCGTTCTTTACTCTTGATCCTACCCGAGCTTCCTGCTTTCCGCTCTGCTTGGCAGTTCACCCAAACCCTCGGGAGCCGAGACTGCCCAGTTCATGTTAAATAAAGTCTGTTTGTATCACCCAAATTGTGTTCTTTAATCATCTCTAACAGTTGTAAGGAGCAGGATTAAGGGGAAGGAAGTTCTAACAAGGACTGGATGGGAGGTCAGCTGAGAACGGGGGAGGCAGGAGCCCCCATGAGGGGAGAGATGCTCCGTAGGGTGTGGTGGGCGATGGTGTGAAGACAGATGAGCAGACAATTAGACTATCGTGATCGCACTCCCTTGTGTGGCAACATGCTTGGGGATCTTCCCCTCTCAGGGCCACAGATTCCCTGGCTACAGAATGAAATGGGTGAACCAGACACCAAGGACCCCTTCAGATCCTGACACTACATCTCATAATGCTTGGCAGCTTGGCTGAGGGCTGGTCCTGACCTCTGCTTGGATAGTCCAGCCTCATTTTGCCTTGCGCTGAGGGCCTCTGGGTAAAGTGCTTTGGTTTGGTCTTCTAGTGAATTCCAGATGAGTGTAACAGAAACAAGCCAAATCTAGGTGGCCAGTGCTCAATCCACTTCCAGGTGTTTTAAGAATTAGACACAGTCTTAAATAGGGTAGTTTGGGGTGTTTTTTTTTTCTTTAATATCCTAGTCTTTCTTTTTTTTTTTTTTAAGATTTTTATTTATTTGACAGAGAGTGAGAGCACAAGCAAAGGGAGAAGCAGAGAGATAGGGAGAAGCAAGCTCCCTGCTGAGCAGAGAGCCCAGATGCGGGCTCAATCCCAGGACCCCGGGAACAGGATCCAAGCGGAAGGCAGAGGGCAGATACTTAACCGAGTGAGCCACCCAGGCACCCCTCCTGGTCTTTCTTAAATGAAGAAAAATTAAGAACAACCCAAAATAAATACCTGTCATCAGACAGATAGCAATCTGCTCTTAAACATTTTCATCTTTTATTACCATTTCACCTTCCCTCCCAAGCCCTCCTGCAAGCTCACTGGTAGGACGTGGTCCCTATAACCATGAGCACCAGCACGGAGCACCTTATTGGCATACAGCAGGTGCTCAATTTGTGTCCGGTGAACTAACTGACGTCTTCATAATTTATTTAATGTTTCATTGTGCTATTTCCCATGTATTTTGTCCTCCAGTCTTTATCATTGTTCTTTGAGGTAGGTGGGTAGGTGTGAAGTGGTATCTCACTGTGGTTTTAATTTGCATTTCCCCCGCACGACAAGAGGTGTGGAGCATCTTTCCATGTGCTTATTTGGGCCTCTCTATATCTTCTTCAGAGAAATATCTCTTCAAGTCCTTTGTGCATTTTTTAATTGGTTGTTTGGGTTTCTGTTGTTGAGTTGTGGGAGTTCTTTATACTTTCTGGATATTAATCCCTTATTAGACATACGATTGCAGTCGCATTCTGAGGGGTGCCTGTTCACTCTGGTGATTGTGTCTTTTGATGCAAAGAAGCTTTTAAGTTTGATGGTCCAATTTATTTTTTTCCTTTTGCTGCCTGTGCTTTTGGTGTAATATCCAAGAAATTTTTGCACCTGTGATTTCGATGTAGCCAAATTTGGGAACTATCAATCTGGCCCATAGGCTAAACTTTTTTTTTTTTTTTAAATAGTGCAACTAACCCTTTCACCTTTTGCTCTTTTTGTTTTTCCAGATAAAAACTCAAGTCAGAAAACCTATCTGTAAAAGAAAAAACTTCTTGGATGGCTAGTTCTCCCCCAAATGAGTGACTGACCCCTGGCCCACCAATGTCCCTCGGCGATAACTCCTGAACAACCTCCACAGGCTTAACAAACATTGCTCTAGTGATCTATCCCCACACCTCTTTAAAAGGGGACCTGAGTCTTAAAAAAGGAAAATGGGTTTCTAGAAATAGTCTTAGCCCTCTGTTGGGAGGCAGCTGAGAGCATCTGTGGGGACAGCCAGAAGCCATGAGAACCCCTTGATTCCCCACTGATCAAGACGACCAGTTGGTGTCAAGATCAGTGAAGAAGATAATTCTGTGCCTATGGAGAGCTTTGGAATAAAAGCACAATGCTAAGGTAAAATGAGATAAGTTTTCTATCAAAGAAAATACCACTCAAGTTTAGGTAGGTAATTAATTAATTCACAAGTAGATCCAGAGTGGGAGCGATTACTGAACAATGGTTAATGATAAAGAATAAACCCTAAGGTAAGCGATGATCAAGAAGATGAAACAGTTTTAGTTTGGAATCCTATTACAATTCTATTTCAATATAAATAAGCTGACACCAGAAGCAAACGATTAACCCCAAAGCCGCTGGCTGTTCATTAGCTAAGGAATAATTTTACATTTCATTATTATTCATGCTGGCTAAATTTCCATTAAAACCAATTTAGTAAACTGGCCTGCTGATGGGTTTGAAATTAAAAGGAGAGAGAGAAGGCAGGGAAGGGACAAAACACGAAGCCGTCATCTGAGCATCTAGGGATGGGAAAGTCATGGGGGGCAGATTGCCACTTTAATTAAAGATAATGTCTCAATTCACTTTCAAAATGAGTCTCCGGAAAGTGCCTGGGAAATTTTCCCTGGCCAGAGCGTCTGGCTCATTCACGGAGGGGCGATTTCTGTTGCCGGGATGTCTGATTGAAAGGAGGAACGGCCGGTTCCCAGCGCAGCCAGCTCGCCGTCCTGGCCGTCTGCTGAGCAGTCCCGGCGGGGAGAAAGGGCTTTGGGGCGAGCTCCTCAAATAGCTCTGCTAGAGCCCGGGAAGGGGGGTCCAGGCTGCATTCTTTGGGCCATTACGCAGGCTTAAGGGCTTTTATTAAACATAGAAATGTGACCAAACTACCAAAGACTGGCTTAGCTCACACTTCGGGTGCACTCGCTTTGGCAGAGCCCTGAACTAGGTACTTTCACGAAGTAGCTCATTTAATGCTTTTAACCTCTCTACTGGGGTAGATTCTAACACTTGTCCCCATTTTGCAAATGGGAACGGCTGAGACCCGGGGGGTGAGTAATGCTATTGCTCAGCCAAGATGGCACAGAGGCTGGAGTTCAAACCTGGGCCATTCGCCCCTAGACCTGCGTACTTCACCGCTACGCTGCGCTGTCTCTGGACAAAATAATGAAACAACTCTGTGTCTTTTAAGTACATCCATCAACAGGCCACAAGGTACGTGGTGAGTCGTCAGTGGGAGCCAATGGGCAAAGGTGAGTGGAGGACGAGCTGTGGGGGATTTTGATTGCCAGGCCAAGGGGTTTGAACTTGACTCTTTGCGGGGGGTGCTGCCCAGAATGCAGTGGCCAGTCCACTGGGGGTCCGAGAACAGAGTTTAAAACAATATTTAGCAATTACATTTTTTTTAAGATTTTATGTATTTATTCATGAGAGACAAAGAGAGAGAGAGAAAGGCAGAGACACAGGCAGAGGGAGAAGCAGGGAGTCCGACATGGGAGTCTATCCCTGGTCTCCAGGATCAGGCCCTGGGCTGAAGGCGGCGCTAAACCGCTGGGCCACCCGGGCTGCCCTACATTTTTTTTTAAGATGATAAGAAATAAGGGACTCCTGGGGGTCTCATTCTGTTGAGTACCCAGCTCTTGATCTCAGCTCCGGTCTTGATCTCACAGTTGTGAGTTGGGCCTGGCACTGGGCATGGAGCCTACTGAAAAAAAAAAAAAAAAAGGAAATAAATTTAGGTTGCCTATAAAATTGGGTGAAAAAGACCAGCCTGATTTAAGAAAAAAAAAAACGCAAATTTATTTAACACTTCACATGTACTCTTCCTATGTATCAATCAGGCTTTTCATTTCCAAGTGCTTTACGTTTTAACTCTTAATTTTTGTGATGTACATGGCAGGCATTATTGTTCATTTCACTACAAATGAGGAAACCGAGGCAAACAGAAGGTTGTTTATCCTAGATCTCATAGCCAGCAGATGGCAGAGGAGGGATTTGAACCCAGGTGTTTGTCTGCAGACTCTGTGCTTTTTGCAATTATTCTTGGTGATTAAGAGTATAGGAGGATAGGGTGTAAAAATCATGAAGGCAACTATCTGATGTTGAGCATCTGCTCCAGGTGATGTACTCGGAAATGTACTCTTCCTGAGGACTGCCAGGAGAGGTTGCTCAGAAGCTGGCTCACGCCTACGGGAGAGGCACTGGAAGCAAACCTGTGGTTCTTAGCCAACAGGGCAGTATTCCCGGCACATTTCAAGGATCAGGTGTCCACATCAGAAACCAACCCAGCTCTAGGAGCCCAAAATCACTTTGTGGGGGGAAATGGAGCTTTTTCTTTCACGTGCCTGGATCAGGACAGCACCTGCTCTGGAAGCCAGAGGCCTCAGGGACTACAGAGCCCAGCTGCTTTGGAATGCAACAGAAGAAAGAGCAAGAATCTGGCTTTGGGTGACTCCAATGCAGGAAGTATTATGTACCCACAAGAGAAATAGCCATGCATTCTCTCCTGGCCTACAGGAGTTCTCAAAGGCTAGTTCCTTAGGAAGTCTTGAGCAGGACTCATGTTGGCTTTCTGCTTCCCATCGGTGGACAAGGTGGACATGGAAACTCTATGGTTGGTGAGTTCCCTACTTGGATCACCCCCCACCAAGGATCCCCATTACCACCTGGACCTGCCTGCCCTCCTCTAAGCCCGAACGAGTTAGAGACCGTGTCCTATGCACCTTCTCAGTCCTGCGTGGTCACTTAGGCATCAGATGCCTGATCCAGAAGAGCAGGGTAGTCACCCAGCCTGGCTCTGCCACCACCTGCTCTTCCTCCATCTAACTCCATCTTCCTCATCTAACCCTGGGCAAGCCCTGTAACCACAGTGCCCATTCTCTTCATTGGAAAAGGGTACTGATGGCAGATCTACTGCTTCATGTGGCTGTGTTGTGAGGGTTGCCTAGATAATGTATCTGAAATGTTTAACGCGGTGCTGGGCACATATTAAATGCTAGATAAATAATGGCCATGACTCCCAATAATAGTAATGCAAGTGTCAAGTTTGATGGCCAAGATCTGGGGTTTGGAAACATGCAAGGCTCATTTACAAGCTTTGTGTAAATGCCTATGCTGGGTTCTCCACCAAGGATCCACCTTAACCTCCCAGACCTGACGCCTTCTTCCTTTTAATAGATCTGCTTTCCCCCCAGGCCTGGGCAAGCCCTCATTTCTCTACCTAATGGGAGAAGCGATTCTTTGCCAGAAAAGGGGGAGACATCCTTAGAAAGGCCTCTAAAAGGCTGCCATTTATGGTGCAGAGAGAAGACCATAGCTACTCTTTCAATGACACATGGACAAAAGCTCTTGTTGTGGACACAAATAAGAAAAGTTGAACCCTTTGCCCGGTGTAATTCACTTCATTTATTGACCAGGGTTCTCTCCCCCAATCCCCGGTTCCTTTGCATTTGTCAGCGGTTCAGAGACCCCTGGCATTCAGCATGATTTGTAATGTAAATTATATAATTGTACTTTCACATATTTTAACATCAAATGAAATGATTGACTACAGAATAGGAGCTGTCTACAGGTGGGGGTCAATTACCATCTGAATAATCACAGTGCCACACAAGAATAGCATAGCCGCTGAGCGTGACATATTTTTATCTCTATGCATTTCAATGAAGTCAGGCTGGTACATAAAAGGTTATCACCTAGGAAACATATTTTCCTAAGCACAAGTTAAACATGCAAGTGAGATCAGCAAAGATATTCAATTTAGCCAGTCAACCCTAACCTATTAATATTTTAACAAAATCCAGTGAGGATAATTTTTTTCTTTGATCCCATTTCATGTGAGCAGCCGGGAAAGGGAAGAAAAATTAAAAACAAAATAGTCAAGCATACAGAATGAGGTTATGCATTAAGTGGGCTATTTAATGTTTCTGGCATTTCATAGCCCAGGGGAAAGTGTGGATGGATTTAACAATCAAGAGCTGTGTTCCCTTGGCCACAAAGTTCGAGAAACATAAAATAATCTATACTTCCAAGCTGACAAATCGTACCTGACACCCAGCTTCATCTCACCGGGACTCAGGAGATCAGCGTTAATCATATGTTACAGGGAGTAAAAAGAAAAGTAAATCACACCAGGCTGAAAAGTGAGATGGAAGGTCTTCGGGCAAGGATTTTAATCAATAATATGTGCGATGATCACCAGAAGCTATTGTTTTAATCTTCCAATATGAAAAGAAACGAATGCAAAACACAAAGCTACCAAGAACCAGCCCCACTTCCATGATGCCATGTAAGAACCAAAACCAGTCTGGCGGCTCAGCTTCCCATTTTGACTCATGACACACACAATTTCTTTCTAATGGGATAAAGTCAAGCCCATCCTTTAAGTTGCCTATTTCTGGAGCCTCAGCTGCTGCCCAGGCCCTGGCTTCTAGGCTTGCTCGGTTTTTCTCATGCACTCTATGTCCACCGGTTTCGTGTGTCTGGCGTCCATTCGTACTTCTTCTGAGGGCATCTCCATTATCCTTGAGCACCTCCCCTCCCTGGCTTTCAGCCCCTGTGGTTTGGGTTCTGTTGGCTTCACCTCTGGCTCTGGGGAAGGGCATGTCTCCATCCTGGCATCACAGAGATGAATTAGTTCAGGCATGGGTGTGTGATTCATTAGAAATCCATGAATTGCAACCTTGAGAGTCCTTGGTCATACTGTCATGAAAAAAGTTTGCTAAGGATAGAACTGTGTGCCCCCCAGCCCCCAAATTCATATTTTGAAGTCCTAACTGCCAGTACTCCTCAGAATGTGCCCTTATTTGGGCCTAGGGTTGCTGCAGATGGGATTAGTTAAGATGAGGTCATATTGGAGTAAGGTGGACTCTAATCCATTATGGTGGACCCCTAATCCAATATGGCTGGCATCCTCATACAAAGAGGAAATTTGGACACAAACAGATATGGATAGAGAGAACCCTAAATGAAGACATTAGAATGATGGTTCTGTGAGTCAACAAACACCAGAGATTGCCAGCAAATCATCAGAACCTCAGTGAGAACCTGGAACCAATTCTTCCTCATGGCCCTCAGGAGGAACTGAAGGGGTTCAGAAAGAGCATCTCCAAGATGTGCCACTTTGGCATGGGGATTACTGAGAGCTGAAGTCAATCAAGGCCCAAGAGACTAAGTGAGAGCTTTTACCCCGCCCCCTTAACTGCCTAAAAGATTTTACTAAGGGACCTGTTCCAGAAGGAGACTATCACCACAGATAACTACCAAAAATACAGTCTAAGTATGGGAAGCTGTGGGGAAGCCTGGCAAAGCCTGGGTCCCGTGGTCTCTACGTGGCATGGCAGACATTTGCTTACCAAACATTTACTCTTTCCATCTTCCTGTGAATTGTCTCCCTCCTCTTTGAAGTCCCAGACCCCAGTCCCCTTCTCCTTAGCCCAGAATGGCAATCTTAGCCTCAATTAGGCCTGAGGCTCTCATATTCTTCTGGGGCTCCCATAAATAGGTAATTAAATTAGTTTTTTCCCTGTTAATCTGTCTTATGTCAATTTAATTAATAGACCAGCCAAAAGAACCTAGAAGGGCTGGGGAAAAATTTTTCTACAGAACTAATCCAGGCAACATTTTGATCTCAGACTTCTGGATTCCAGAACCATAAGGCCATCAATTTCTGTTGTTTTAGCCACTCAGAGTATGGTACCTTGTATGGCAGCCCTAACAAACTCATCCGGAGGCCTGTTCTCTTTTATTCCCATGTATTGGGAACTTTGAAAATTTAGGTTTGGTATGTCCTGTGCTGAAAGTGATCTCCTAAAATTCATACATTAGAATCCTAACGCTCACAGATGGTGCTATTAGGAGGTGGGGCCTTCAGGAGGGACTTAAGCCATGTGGGTGGAGGCCTCGTGAACACGGTTAGTTTCGCATAAAAGGCAGTCCTGAGAGTTCCCCAGCCCCTTCAACCATGTGAAGACACAATGAGAAGTCTACAACCTGGAAAACAGTGATCGCCCTACCATGCTGGCACTCTGATGTCAGACTTCCCACCTCCAGAATTGTGAAAAAATGAATTTCTGTTGTTTATAAAACTACTTGGTCTGTGGCATATTGTTACAGCAGGTCCAAGGGACTAGGACAGTGTGACTAGCATTTATCTTGCCTGGAAATGGAGCCAATAATTGGAAAAGCCGAGCCAGACTTACAGAGATACGTACCTCAGGTGAATGTTGCCTGAGCCCCTGGATCCATCCATACCTGAAGTTCAACTCCTGATTCTGTGGTTATGTGAACCATTAAATTCCCACTTTTATTTAAGCTGCTTAGAATTGCATTTTCATCACTTACAACCAAAGAGCCCTAAATGATTTATTCTTGAAAGCAGTCACTGTGATCTTAGGATGAATTAATAGGTGTGAAGTCTTTAGAACAAAGGACATAATCATGTTAATTAGACCACAGGAAGGTTGTATTCAGTTTGAGGCATCGTACTTTTAAGAGGGACGTGGATAAATGTGAGCAGAGCGATTGAGTGGTGAGAGAAATGGACAGTGAATCTCAGGAGGCATAAGGGATGCTTGTCCTAGACAAGAAAAGAGATTTATAGAAAACATGATAGATGGCCTCGAATATCCACAGGCCTGGCAATTAAAGGAAAGATTGAGATTTATTCATGTGTCCCCTAGGATAGAACTAGGAAACCACAGGAAGACAAATAAAATAGTGATTTTTCCAATGCTTCCAGCTATCGGAAAAGGAAATGAGATGCCCCTGAAAGCAGTGAGTGCCCTATCACAGGAAACATTCCAGCAGCAGAGGGGAATTCCAGCCCCTGCGGGTACCTATTGAATGGGAAGATTGGCTGGATGACCTTGAAGCCCTTCCAGCTCTGATTTTTAGTTCTATGATCCTACCACTAAAACCCAAGTGAACTTGGACATGTCCTTCCCCATTTTGGGATCTCCGTTTCCCTATCTATAAAATAAGGAAGTTGGACCCAGTGGTCTGCAAACATCCTCCTGACTGGAGCATGCCATGATATCAGGATTCCAAGTCAGTTCTTTCCACCTCAACTTCCATCCAGTCCCTGGGGAAGTCTTTGGGCTCACTCCTAACATGCAATGTCACACCACTAACCTTTGATTAAAGGAACAGCTGACACTGTCAGTGTGGAGCTATTGGTGGCAGGAGAACACAAAGCAGGGATCATTTCACATTCTTTTCCTCTTTGCTGTAATTAAATTACCCACTCCACAGCTGAGAATTGAAGGATAGTAGGAAACTTGTAATCAGTCTGGCTATAGATTTTTTTCCTACATGGCCCATATTAGTCACACAGAACACTTGAAATCAATGGGCCAGTGAAGCCACAAACTGGTTTGAAAGATCCTGGGACTTAGGAGCAGGAAGTGGGACGTTCAACTTATCTCATGGCTCTAGGTTGCACCTTCACATCTGCTGTTACCCTTTGCAGCCCCTGGTCAGACTGCCAGACACCCAACTGCCAACTCAGCACAGCCTTCGGGTCTGATGTTGCAAAAGAGCCTGGAGATGTAAGAGAAAATATTCTAGTGTTGCCCAGCACGGATGTGGGCTGAGCCAACAGGGAAAAGAAATGTCTGTTTATAATCAAGAAAGAAATCAAGAGCTGATTATGGGAGAGCTTCTGTCCATTGTGCTGGAGAAGAAGCTCCGAGACGTGCTTGGTGAGTCAAATCCCAGCCATTTTGAAGAGACCCCATAGTGTGCTCCATGATTTTAACATCTGCTTATTGTCTTGGCTTAATTAAGCTCTTCCTTGATGCTGAATTATTTTTCGACTCAACGATCTTTTCTTGAACATAATGTTTAAAACAAACCCCCTGCCACATGAGCAGGAATGCAGTCTGTTAAGAACATCTATGAGTTGCCATTATTTTGAGAGCTTTGCCTACTTCTGTCAGTGAGCCCATTTCTCAGGCTGGGACGGGTTCTTGGAGACTGAGAAAGTCACAGTGATTTTTTTTCTCCACAAAGTTTCATTTGTCATGAAAATGAACCTTTTGATCTCAAATTCTGAGGGTCTTTCACCTTAAAAGACTTCGGGCAGAGGACCCACACATCAGAAAGACATGAACAGCCTGGAAAACAAGCCCTCCCCCACCCAGGATTTACAATCTCAATAGGATTCCCTCATGCCTGCATGAAGGGTCTTGAGCCCATGCATGCCTGATGTCACTGGCATCTCCCCACACCCTTGTTCGAGAAGGAGGGCTGGAATTATTCTCAGCTCCCCATGGGAATGGAGGGTGGGCAGGAGGGAGCCTGAGATTCGGAGAAGGCAAGTGTTTTGCCCAAGGTCACAGATCTGGTAACGCAAGGTCAGGGTTGGAAACCAGATGTCCTGATTCCATGTCCACCAGACTGGAAGCTTCTCAATATCATTCAAAGCAACCTGTATTTTAAGAGCATGCATTCCTGGGGAGCCTGGGTGGTTCAGTGGGTTAAATGTCTGCCTTCAGCTCAGATCATGATCCCAGGGTCTTGGGATCCAGCCCTGCATCTGGGGGGGGGGGGGGGGGGGCTCCGCACAGTGGGGAGCCTGCTTCTCTTCCTTCTGCCTGCTGCTGCTCTGCTCTGCCTACCTGTGTGCTCTCTCAAATAAATAAATAAAATCTTAAAAAAAAAAAAAAAAAAAAAAAAGAGGGCAGCCCGGGTGGCTCGGCAGTTTAGCGCCGCCTTTGGCCCAGGGCCTGATCCTGGAGACCTGGGATCAAGTCCCACGTTGGGCTCCCTGCATGGAGCCTGCTTCTCCTTTGCCTGTGTCTCTGGCTCTCTCTTTATTTAAAGATTAAATAAAATCTTTAAAAAAAAAAGAGAGAGAGAGAGCATGCATTCTTGACTCTTTAGAAATCTGTTTGCTAATTCCTTACAACAGTGGTTCTTGAAGTTGTGGTCCCCAGACCAGCAGCATTGGCATCACCTCCAGAACTTGCCAGAAATGTGTTTCTTGGGCCCTCTCCTAGACTTCTGATCCCAAATCTCAAGGGGGCAGGGGAGCCAGAAACCTGTGTCCTCAGGCCGTCCAGGTGCTCCTGAAGCACTGTCAACATTCAGAATCTCTACCTTAGAAGGCGGTGGAGATGTGTGTGTTTACTTGAAGGGCTTCTTTGAAATCCAGGCAACTGAAAATGTAAACTCATCCCCTCTGAATTCCATTTGGTGAAGGCCAGAGCCCAAAGCCCTGAAAAGCTTGTTACGATTCAAAGCTGCCTTAGTTGGCTCTGAGAACACAGGAATAAAGACGCACTCACACTCACATGTAGGGTTGGTCGCGAATTCTCTGCCAGTCACTCATCAGTGGTGCAGGATTGAGCCCCACTCAGCCGCACGGCTGATTGTATCCTGGGCCAGGGCGACCAGTTCCTCTAATCCTGTAGTCTTCGGGAAACAAAGAGCCAAAGTCTCCGGGATGTCTGGGGTAAGCGGAGGAGACCAGAGGGGTTCCGGTTTCATCTGTGTTATGCCAGACGGACTATGAATGCGTCTGTATGTTCCTGCTACTCCCCACACTTGCTCCCTTTTTGGACTCAAGCGTTCTGCTGAGGGACACATTAATATGCAAGGAAAGCAAACATCCCCAGAAAGATGGAAAGTACAGAGAGTCAGTGATTACTCAAGTTGGAAGAGCAGGGACTGGTTACTCCCCCCACACTCAGATGGACTCCAAGGCCCGCTGTAAAGCAGGCTTGCTTGGAGCGCTGGAGCGGAGTCGGCGCAGGCTCTCCCGTCACACCAGATCCTCTTCCAAGGACGCTGTCACAGATGATGATGCCAGGAAGAGAGACAGACAATAGGAAGACAACTGCAGTGTCTTCCAAAGGGAGGGCAGTTTCGGGCAAAGCTGAAAGTTACGCACAGTGATATGAACCAAGGATCTTTGCAGATTGGTGGTTCTCAGGCTGAACTTGGCCTGCAGAAGAGTTTCGTTCCATCCACACTGGGTCCAGTTCCACAGTTTCATCTTAAAGGTGAATTTGTGGCCTCTAAACAAAAATCAGGAAATTTTATACAAAAATACTGGGTTGTTCCAGAAAATTCTGGTTGCACTGGGTCCACTTCCCCATGTGATGGGGACCTCCCAGTCTCAGTTTCAGCCAGCTGCCTTTTTTTTTTATGTGACTTACTCGACCTCAGCAAACATTTGAGTTTGCAAGCCCTAATTTAAGCAAACCCTGCCTGAGTTTCTACCATTTAGTGTCTGAACACCAAACTGGTTTTAGTTCCCTGCTATAGTAGAACTGTGGTCTCCTGGGCATTTGCTTTCCAGTGAGTGACTGGGGACGAGACATGGACAATAAAATTGGGATCTTTAGAAACCAAGTCATGTAGAAATTTAAAATCAATGATCCAGTAAGTGTTCATATTCTCTGCCAATAAAATCGAATGAAAAATGTCACAATCTATAAAATGATGATTACTAAGAAAAGCTAACAGAATTACTTATGTATTTATTACCTGCCTCCCTATGTGACTAGAAGCCCCATGAGGGCAGGGATTTTGTTTTGGCCCCCTGCTAGATGCTCAGTGCTTAAGACAAAGCCTGGTACACCGGGGGCACTGAGCAAATATTTGTCGGGCAAATGAACAGTAGGATTTATTAACTCTTGGCTGATGCTAGGCTTTGTTCTATGCACTTTATGAGTATTAAGACTTCAGAGGTGCCCTTAAACAAATAAGGAAACTGAGACAAAGAGCAGGTAACCAACAGCTGGTAACCAGCTGGTTAGGGGTGCAACAGGATGAAGGGGCATGTGGCCCACATGCCCAACCACTGGTCTATCCTGCCTCCTCCTTAAGCTCACACTGTGGCTCCGTTTCTTGGGCTAAAACTAATAAATGAATGTTCCTGGAGCCAGACCAGGCCTTCAAATCTCCTTCTGGAGCAAAGTAACTACTCACTAAAAGAGTGTTGGATTTGAGTTATTAAAATTACTATTTCTCTGGGAATAAGAACAGAGGTCTGTTAACAAGACCCTATAATCTAATGAAAAAACAAGAAGTTAGGATGTTAAAGACCCTCTCGGGGCTCTGTTTCTATTTCTGTTTCTTCCGAAAGTCAATCACTCCACCTTTATAGGTTCCTGTTTTCCCATCTATAAAAATCGAGAGCATACTTTTCTCCTACATCCTTTCCCTGGGAACATTTGAAGGCCCGGATGTGATGGAGGAAAATTCAAAACATGTAAATATTAACAATAACACAACTTCTCCGACAAGATTTAAACACTGTTTGCAATTCATTGTTTAAACACTGTTTGCAATTCATTGTTTCATTGTCCGTCCCACCCCAGCCTTTCCACCAAAAGCTTTGTTAGCAGGACAAGGATCGTTAGTTAGCTCCATCAGAATGAAGAAAGTGAGACCAGGAAGCATTGCCTCACTCACCGAACATCACAAAGTTTGCCAATAGTAGAGCTAGAATCCAGCCATTTCTTCTGGGCCGAGTGTGGTTGCTGAACAAATACTATGGGAAACATGGGCTGTGGCTCCAGATATGCTCTGTGAAGCATGGGGTGGGAGAGGGGGCACGGTAAGCCACAGGACCAGACAGGGGAGATGAGAAGCTCTCTGTTCCCAGAGCCGTGGCAGACCATGAGCAAATTAAGAGAGGAGGGATGAGGACAGAGGATCCCAGGTAAAGGGCATTTGCAAGGTGGTTCAAGGAACATTCCAGAAGTGGTTTAAATGGGAAAGCTGTGCTGAAGTGGAGCTGCTGGCAGATATGAGAAGGGACAGGTGGGTTGAGACCTTGAATGCCAAGGCTGAGGACTTACACCTTTTTTTTTTTCTTTCCCCTAAACAGTTAGAAGCCCAGGAGGTTTTCTCAGTAGGATGAATTTGGGTATTGGCGGTAGCCAGTCCTGGGTTCAAATCCTGCAGTTGTTTCTGTTTCCAAACAAGCATCTCCATTTCCTCTTCAGTTTGGCGGATTTGAGGTCGGAAAGAGAGAATGTCTGCAAGCTCCCAGAGCCTGGCACTCAACAGACAACAGCTCCTTGCTCTGATCCTCCTGAGGCTGGCTGGACAGGAGGCGAGGAGAGACAGGCAGGGGAGATGAGAGGCTCTCAGATGCCGGGCTGCGAATTCATTAGTGATGTGAAGTGTAGCGTCACTTCCCCCTCGAGCTCCTGCTGCAGAGCAGACGCGCTCGATCCGGCTGCGCGGGGGGCTTGCAGGCTCAGGTGTGGGTTTGCGTTCCAGTGTTTTATACAAAGAGCTCTCTCTTCAGACTTGCACCAGTCCCATAATTGGGGAGACACGGCTGATCGTTTCCCCCTTCACATCATCTTTCAAGTGTGTCTTTGAGGCTTCTCTTCCCGGATTGTTCAGGGGAGCCTTGTGTGAATAGATAATCACCTCCCTGCTCCGCGCTGACCCGCATTACCTTTCCGTGTGCTTTGCAACCTCTGTGAACCTGGCAAAGCGTCCTCCGTAATCAGTCTTCTTATGTGGAAGGGCTGGCTTTCTTGTTATTATTATTTTTTGAGAGCCATACTCTAGGAAACAGATTCATTCCAGGGGAAACAGGCCGCTACTAGCCATTAGAGGGAAGGAGATAAATAATTGCTTTTTAATACATTATTTATTGCCCGTTCAATTCTCACATCTTTCTTGCAGAGCTCAGAACCTCAGCCACACTGAAGGAGGCTCTTCTTTACCCACCGCTGTGTAAATGTAGACAATAAAAGGGTATTGATACTGGTGGCAAAAGCGGGGATTCGTTGAGAAGTTTTTGTCCTGCTGTACAAGTTTTCCATATCACTCTGATTAGAACATTGTTTTGTTTTGTTTTGTTTTGTTTCAGTATCAAGTCATTTCACAGGTGGTAGAAAATAACTTCTTTCTGGGCTCCAGCCCAGTTCTTAATTAAACAGGCTTTCCGGTCTAGCGTGTCTGGAGGATGTGTGCTAGAACGTGGCATGCCTGTCTCACCATCCACTGAGGATCTGTGAACTTGCTGCAGCGGTTTGGGTTCTGGTTGTGTGTGACATCGGATTCGCTAGACTTCCTCTGGAGACAGGGGTGTTGGGGGCTTGCAAACTCCCCAAGGACCCATGAGCGCAGGGTAGGAAGGAAATTCACCCGGAGGCCTGGCACTGGCCACCCAGGTTTGTGTCCTTGAAGCAGTGTCATACTCCTGCTCCATCATTTTTCAAAGCCCCTTATGCTCAGCTCTTTATTTGATTTTCACAAACACCAGCAGGGCAGGATGATGGTTGTCCCCATTTCACAGATGAGGAAAGCCAAGGCCGAATGTGTCAGGCCGAACATCCCGTGCTTCCTAGAGCCCGAGGCTTTTCCCATTTACCAGGGTTGCTGGCACGGAGAGATCATGCTGTCTTACTGGCCGGGCCACCTTCTGAAGAATCACCTGCACCAACCTGAAGCAGACCCATTGCAAATATATGTGCAGCGGCTGCAAGTATCCCTGGCACAGGATGGGTGAAGTCGAAAGGACACTTGAAAGTCATCTAATACAGCAGTCACAAACTGGATGCAAGCAGGAACAAAGTTTTTAGACTAGCGGTGCTTTGTCTGGTTTTATGAGTGTAAATCGGTTGTGAACACTTATGCATCAGAAGAGTTCACATTAAAATGTGAATTTCTGTTTCTCTTGAGAAGTCAGGTCTGGCCACACTGACGCCTGGCCCCTGACCTCCCTGTCCCATGGCCGCTGTCGAGTTGGCTGAGTGACAGCTGTCCCTTTGGGTAGATTTGAGCACTCCAGTTCACCAACGTCCCTGCCGCTCCCTGATGTTTTACACTCAGCCTGTTGCGGTCAGTGAGGTTGCCTATCTGGTTCTGCAGGCATCTAAAACATTCTAAAATTTAATTTAATCTATTGATTTAATCATGCCTGTGGGGAAAACTCCACATCGTATGAAGGGAATATACCATGAAAAGGCAACCTCCCTTTCACTCGGTCATGCAGGTTCCCAGGACAACCACTGTTACCAGGTCCCTCGTGTCTCTTTTTGTAGAGATGCTGTGTGCATTTGCAAGTATATTATATCATCACTTTTTTAAAAAATGCAAATGCACACAATATTCACCATTTGATGTAATTATATTTTAGGGATCATGCTTATCTACATAGAGATCTTTTTTTAAAAAATTGTATTTATTTATTTGAGAGACAGAGAGAGAGAGAGCATGAGCAAGGAGGAAGAGCAGAGGGGCAGAGGGTGAGGGAGAAGCAGGTTCCCCGCTGAACAGGGAGCCTGACCTGGGGCTCGATCCCAGGACCCTGGGATCATGACCTGAGCCAAAGGTAGACGCTTAACTGACAGAGCCACCCAGGTGCTCTGAGATCTATCTCACTCTTTCCAAAGGCTGCATTATACTCCTTTGTGTGGATGCACCACAATTCATATAACCAGTTGCCTACTGGTGGACATTTAGGTTGCTTCCTATCTGTGCTATCACAAACGGCGCTAATGTAAATATCTTCGTGCACGATTACTCGTGTAAATGTGAGTGCATCTGGAAGAAAGAGTCTTAGGGCGAGAACTGCTGCATCAGAGAATGTGCTTTTAAATTTGTGATATTGTCAGATGACCCTAGGAGAAGGCATGCCAGTTGACGCCCCCCCTGACAGTAAATGAGAATGCCTCCTAGCTCTAGGGCCTCTCGTTCCATCCAATCCATTTGACAGGTGAGCAAACTGAGGCCCTGAGGAAGCGACAGGGTTGCTAAATAGCACAGCCCAGACTCGAAATGACCCAGGGCCCGTGATGCCGTTCGCTGCCTCCCTCCACTAGGCCCCAGCTGTTCTGCTGTCTCTGTCTGGCCACCCTGTGTAGGAAACTAAAGCAAGGGGCCCTGGGATTAGCTCTGGGGTTTGGCAACTAGACCCAGGCCAGCTCTGGGGGAGCAGATGTTCTGCTAACAAACACTTCCATCGTGACTGGCACATGCTGTCACCTTGGTGGGCTTTCACAGCAGTCAAGGCCAAAGAGTAAATGGACCATGGAAGCTGAATTACCAGCCCAACCCTCAGTGGTTTTTAAATTATAGATTTTTAAACAAAGCTAAATATAGAGCAATTAAGAAATAGCTCCATGTTCTACCCCCAAAAATGAAACAGCTGAACTGGAGCTAACGCAGCACATGCATATGTATGTGAAACTGGAGATGAACAGAGGTTGCTGCTTAGAGGAAAATCCAAGCCCCTTCCCTAGTTTCTCAGGCGGAGCCGCACGTTCCTGCCCCAGGGCCTTTGTACACACTGTTCCTACCGCCTGCTATGACCTCTCTCCTCTCCATTCTTCTCTTAGCTGACTCCTTCCATTTCTTTCCAATACAGACCTCAGGTTTTCTCACTCTCCCAATTCCTAGCCCAGCCTCATTTTGGCCTTTCTCATGGCTTTTAGGACAACTGGCTGGTTTTTTTTATTTATTTGGTTTTGGTTTTTTTGTTTTTTGTTTTTTCTGTTGTTGGTGGTGGATTTTTTTGTGGGGTTTTTTGTTTTGTTTTGTTTTGTTTTGTTTTGTTTTGTTTTTGGTCTGATTTCCCCACTAGAGCCCAAGGTCTCCGTTTCTTCCTCTGTACCATCATAACAATAGCATCACTCTGCCTGTTGCTGTGAGGACAATTGAGAGCCTGAAGGCCAACCACCCATGGGGATATCTTCTCCTTCGAACTCAGTAGGACTTCTAGTCTGCGGTAGGAAATTTAAATGTGCGTTTCATAGTACAGCAATTCCCCAGGCACACACCTGTACCGCGGAGAGCATATAAGACAATGTCAGGTGGGGTGGGGAGAAACTTCAATTATCTTTTTATGGTATCCACCTTCCACTGCCACCCTGCGCTAAAGTGCATAATTCCTGTCTTCTCACTGGCTTTCCTGCCTGCCCACTTGGCTTCTTCTTCTTCTTCTTTCTTTCTTTCTTTTTTTTTTTTTTTTTTAAGATTTTATTGATTTATTCATGAGAGACAGAGAGAGGCAGAGGCACAGGGAGAGGGAGAAGCAGGTTCCCTGTGGGAAACCCAATGCAAGACTCAATCCCAGGACCCCAGGATCACAACCGGAGCCAAAAGCAAACACTCAACCACTGAGCCACCCAGGTGCCCCCCTACCTTGCTTCTTATAGTCTAAACTCTGGAGCCAGAGAGAGGTTGTTGAAGAAGTCTGATCACACCGTCCCTCTGCTCAGGACTTTCCATGGCTCCCATCTTCCTCAGAGGAAACTCCCAAACCTCTACAGTGATGTGAGGGACGGCACTGCACAACCCCCGTGCCCCCCCCCACCCGTCCCTCACCTCCTAGATGTCACTTACTATTTTTCCCTCCCTCCTCCCCCGCTCACATCTCTAGGCACATCGATGTCCTCAAATATATCACACAATCTTGTCTCAGCACCAGTGCGTCTTTTGTTGGCCAGCCTGGAAGCTTCTTCTCCCAGGTGTTTTGCATGGTTTGTATTCTTAGCTCCTACAAGTCTACAGTCAACTGTCAGCTTCTCAGGCAGCCTTCCCCAACCACCTCAGTTAAAATTGCTGCCAAGCCACTCCCTCTTCCTGTTCCTTTCTCTGCTTCCTTCTCCAACACACTTGCCTCCCTGCCCCCCCCCCCAACATGTTCCATCTGTCTTCCTTATCTCTTTCCTGCATTGTGGGTCTCCCCTATCAGAATGTAAGCTCCAAGGAGGCAGGACATTTTCTGTTTTGTTCACAGTTGTCTTGCTCATGCCTTGAACAATGCATCCGTAGGAGCTCAACAATTGTCACCAAATGAAAGAATGATTCTGGATTATTAGAGTTAGCAACAGAAACTGATTCTGAGTAGCAGAAGCAGAAGCTGGTAGTTACCTGGGAGGTTGGAGAAGCCTCTCCTAGAGCCAGAAATAGCGGGCTTGGGACCAGCAGGAATCACAATCTCAGGAGAGTTGGGTTGCAAAATTAAAGCCGAGCTGATGGAAGAGCTAACACTGTTGCTACTTGTGACGAATGACATCCCTGCGTTGCAGCCACCTGCCCATGTTTCTGAGTCCAGGGAGCCACGCCTGGCAGCTTGTGTGTGCCACCATCATGGCCTGGGTGTGGGAAGGAGGACATGGCCCGTGCAGTCTCCACACAATGGCACATTTCCCTAAGAGGGAGATTGTGATGCTTTAAGAAGGGAAAACTTGGATGCTGCGTGGAAAAAAAATATATCAGTAATAAATATTTCTCTTCTTTACATTATTATCTATTTAGGGCAAACACAGTTGTCAAGAGTGCAAGGCTCCGCTCAAAAAGTTGAGGGAGAGGGAGAAGAAAATCCAAAACTGGGTACATCTATTTTGTTATTCACAACAAAAGGTGTACAAATGATCTTTAGACTCATGAAAAGATGCTCAATTGAACTTACCATAATAAAAATGCTAATTAGAACCAGACCTGAGATACTGTCTCTCGTCCATCACATTGGCGAAAATCCAAAAACTTATCAACAGGCTTTGTTGGAGATGCTGCAGGGAAACAGGGACACTCGTGGATTGCTGGAGGGATTGCCGGAAGGCAGGGCTCTGACGAGGGGATTTGGCGGTATCTAACGAAAACGTGTATGCCTCCACCCTCTGCCACAGCCAACCCCCATACAGGAATTTACCCAGAAAATACACTTGTACAAATATAAATCACATATGGAAGAGGTTATTCGCTGTGACATTTTTTTTGGTTACAGTAAAATATTGAAAACAACCTAAAAGCCTGTGCACAGAAGACTGGCTGAATAAATTATTGTGGATCCGTACAGCAGAGTACTATGCAACCACAGAGACGAATATGGAGTGGCTTCCAGCAAAGATGAAGTCCCAAAACAAGGTCCAAATGGATGTAGACACAACCTCGAGGACAGTGTGCTAAGTGAAACAAGCTAGTCACAAAAGGAGAAATGCTGTGTGATTCCACTACCTAAAGTAGTCAAATTCATAGTAATGGCAAGCACGGTGGCTGCCAGGGGCTGGGGGGGGGGGGGGGGGTTGAGTTGTTGTTTCTTGGGTATACGTTTTAGTTTGGTGGATGGAAGGTTCTAGAGCTCTGCCACAGGGCAGAGTGAACATTCTTGATAGGACTGAACTGCACACTTAAAATGGTTAAATGGTAAGTGTATGTAAATGTATTTTTTACCACAATTTTTAAGAATGTTTAAGTATGTACAATATGCTTTTGGGTAAGAAATAGGAGGAAACAGGAACGTATATAGAGTTTGCTTCTTCTTCTAAAAAGAAACCCAGGAAAGATAAACCGGAAATGAATGAACATGTTTTCCCACGGAGGTGTGCTGAGAAAAGTGGATTGAGGGGGCTGGGACGGAGGCTTGTGCTTCTGTAGCCTCTTCACAAAAAGCCTCCGACACTTGAAACTTGTGAATGGTTTAAAAGAGAAAATGAATGTAAAAGGGTCTAGAAAGCAAATCCTAACTTCCAACTCAAACAGAAGTAAATGGATGCACTGAGCTGTACATCACGGTGATGCTATAACCACACATGCACAGAAAGAGTAATTCTGGTAACTTTTTAAAAAAGAATTTGTTTTATTATTTATTCATAAGAGACACACACACACACACAGAGAGAGAGAGAGAGAGGCAGATACACAGGCAGAGAGAGAAGCAGGCTCCATGCAGAGAGCCCGATGCAGGACTCGATCCCAGTACCCCAGGATTACGTCTTGGGCCAAAGGCAGGTGCTAAACCGCTGAGCCACCCAGGGATCCCTTCTGGTAACTTTTGAGCACAATACTCTGACTGTCCACACCTATAGTGGGATATAGTCTAGGGACTGAAAAAGTATGAAAAAATCTTCACCTGCATTTTGAGGGCTGTTGGTAGGGGTACAACGCAGCAATTCTGAAACTATTGTGTGTGTCTTGCAGGCTGGGGTGAGTGAGTAATGTATCAATATCCTTGGGATCCAGTGTCCTCACCGTGAGAGAGGGAGGGGCGTCGGGGAGCGGAAAGCAAAGACCTGTGAGTTTTGAATTGAACGGAAGGCATCATATAAACTCAGGAATGGTCACTTTTTCTTCTTTTTTTTTAAAAGATTTTATTTATTTATTCATGAGAGACACAGAGAGAGAGAGAGGCAGAGACACAGACAGAGGGAGAAGCAGGCTCCATGCAGGAAGCCCAATGTGGGACTTGATTCCAAGACCCTGAGATCACACCCTGAGCTGAAGGCAGATGCCCAGCCACTGAGCCACCCAGCTGCAGCAGGAATTGGCACTGAGGAGAAATGACATGACATCAAAACTGTTTGGAACTATTCTCCCTAGAAATGGCTCCCAGAAGAAGCATCCCATGGGCGCCAACTACTTGGACTTCCAGAACGGTCCTTGATCCTTTCAGTGTGGCTTTTCCTTGATTCTTGAGACTACTCCATGCTCTTCTGTGATGGTCCATTGTATGGGTCAACTTGGCTGGCCTATAGTCTCCAGTTCTTAATCAAATCTAGATGTAACGGTGAAGGTTTTCTGTAGATGTGATTAAGGTCCCTAATCAGTCAACTTTAAGGAAGAGAGTTTATTCTAGATCACCCGAGTGAGCCTGATCCAATCAGGTGAAAGGCCTTAAAAGCAGAATGGAGGCTCTCTCGAAGAAAAGAAATTTTGCCCGTGGACACAGCTACAGTCCATGCCTCAGAGTGCCAGCCTGCCTTCGTGACAGCCTAACCTACAGATGTAGGACTTGCCGAGCCAGTCCCACTGTCATGGAAGCCAATTCCTTGTGATAAAACTCTTAATATATATCTTCTACTGGTTCTGTTTCTTAGATTGAACCCTGACTGATACATCCTCTAATAAACTTCTTTGATCTCTCCCTTGGTTTAGTTAGTTTCTGTTGCTTATCACTACAGAATAGAAAGAACCCCATTAAACCACAGTGTTGGCAATGTCCCCATCAAGCTTCCTATAGAAACTTCTCAGCATGGAGATCGGTTATACCCACTATCCTTGTTCCCCATGGGTCCCATGTGTACCAAGGCCTTCTCCTTCCAGATTCGGGGGGGCCCCACTAGGATTTGATGAATAAATGACTAGTCCTGTTAGCAACAGGCCATAAGGTCAGGCAGTTCTGGGTTCCTTCCTCTTTGCCTTACTAGTCAGACTCAGGATTTGTTGGAGGCCCTGAAATATTCATGAACAACTGCTCCAGTGATTTTAACAGCTGCATAAATAGAGAGGGGCCCACAGGGGAAGGAGGGAGGCAGGGGACCTGGGCTTTTCATGTCATCTTCTCACCTGTTCTCAATCCCATTAGACAAAGAAAGAATTTGGAAAGTCCTGAGGAACTCTGATATGCAGACAGGGCCAGGTTTCAGGCAGGAAGCCACAAGAGCCCAAGGGCCAGGGCATCAGCATCCCCTGGAGGGCCTGTTAAAATACAGGTCGCCAATAATACATCGCAGGTAATCTGATTCAGTAGGTGTGGGGTGGGGCCCTGGATTTGGCATTTCTAACAAGAGAACCTGATGCTGCAGGTCTGGGGAACTCACTGCTCTACGATATTAAAGCAGTGGCTGGAAAAGAGAAAAGTATAGACAGTCAATGCTTTATCTGTCTACAGAAAGCCAGCTTGAGTCTTACACGTATCTGAGTCTCTTCTCTGTGCTGCAGGCTTTGCATTGAACTGCTGGAGCTACTGGCTATTCCGGGATGTGGTCAGAGGCCCTCCAGGTATGAGTCTGAGCAAGACCTGCCTCACCATCCCCAGATTCCCGTTGTGCACATGAGACCTGATCTCTACCTGTGCACCTTAGCAGATGATTTAACTTCTCTCTCTTCAGTTTGCTTACCTATGAAATGGGGAGAACAGTCACTAGCCCGTGGACTGCTGTCAGGACTCCATGAGATGATGGGCACAAAGTGCTGGCTCTTAGCAAGCAGATGTATCTGTCAGGAGCCTGGCAGGACACGGATTTCAAGTAGGAGAGTTCAAATGAGAACCTTCTTTTTTTTTTTTTTTTTTTTCCGAATGAGAACCTTCTAATGAGCAATGCAGGAGCTACTCACAGAGGTATGGGCAGGGTTGTAGAAACTAAAGAGGGATATGGAGGCACCTGAGGACTAACAATTGAGAAAAACCAATTCTAGCCCCTAGCACTGAGGAAGCAAGGAGAGGAACTGGTCAACCAGAGGCCAGAAAGGGCTGGAATTTGGAGGAAGACCAGCCCGGTAGAAGCTGAGCCATGGAAGGCAGAAGCGATGCTACAGCAATGTCGGGAGGCAGAGGGAAGAAATACTCCAACTTCTCTCTCCTCTGGCCCTCTGATGTCCTGCTAGGCTTCCCGTTGGCAGAAGCCAGAGGTCGATGAACCATTGAGACAGGGTGCACAAAAATCCACTTCCTGGAGCACAGGGCAGGGAGAGAAAAGCAGAGAAGGACTGGGGTGAGGCCATGGCAGACATGGACTCAAACACACAGTGCTCTTGGTATCTTGGTAGACTCTTGCTAGACAGGATGAACATTCATCCTAGCTTTTACAGAGACCATTCCAACTTATGCCCATTGTACATTTTCATTCCCAAAGATGTCCCACTCGCGATAAATTATACAATCACCCTACTTATTAGCTATTATCAAAGTAAAAAAAATCTGATCTGCAATGGGAAGAGTTCCAAAGAAATCATCTGATCCTTTAGATACAATGTGTCCAGACTAATGCTCTGCTCATTGACACAAGTGGGGGTGACTTGGGTGTTTTCCATAGGTCAACACAGACATATACAATGCACGGATAGAAAGGCGCACGTTTATGACTTCCAGAAAACACCCTTCTGTATTTGTATTATACATCAATAGTTAAGGTTATTGTTTTTAAGAACCTAAGCCACACTACTTTTGGAAACTCAGCTTAGCTGAGCCGAGAGCTCAGAGAATGCCTATTTCACTAGTGGACTCTAATGCTCTGTGAAAACCTCTGGGTTAGGGGCAGCAGGTGCACCAGTCTCGTGTCCCAGAAATTCCCCAAGGAGGCTGCGAGAAGCCAAGACAGAGTGAAGTCTCTGGGTCCAAAGAACCGACCACTTGTCTCCTACCCACTTGCTTTATCTGTTTAGCAAACTCACTCCACATCTCGCCTCCTCTTTGAGCCTGACATCTAGCAGGATCTTTGAAATTTATTTTCTCCTTTTAGCCTGCTGTATTTTTAATGTCTGAGTGAAAGAACAAAGGAAGGCGAACACAAGACAAGATCGTTTCATTCCTTCAACGGACTGTTGTGTAGCCCAGTTCAAGCTCAGCCAACATAAATGTTTTAAAATTCCGCCTTTGCACGGAACAAGTGCTGGTGTAGTCATCAGCTCCCAAGCCAGGCCCTGTTTCTGCCTTTCATTTGGTGACTTAAAAGGCCCCTGCATCAATCATTAACAACCTATTAACACAAGCGGCCCAGAGAAGTTCTCCTGGTCTGGTCAACCACAATGGAAGAAAACCCCTGTCGCCCAGCTGGCTGGCCATCCGCGTGAGCGGCCCATGCAGGCTGTTTTCAGCTTTGAAAAGGGCCTGCTGATTCCTCTTTCATCTCTCCCCGAGTAACAGATACCTGGTAGGCCTGCTTTCCTTCTCCCCCACTGCAAAATTATCCACCTGCCTCCCCGACTTCTGGTGTTCAGAGCTGCTTGCACAAACACCCCCAGTATTGATCGTGTGCAACCGGCCTGCAGGGCTGCAAGATGTCCACTCGGCATGTGGCCCAGAGCTCAGGTCTGGGTTTTCCGCTCATGTCAGACCAAGGAGGATCTCAGAGTATCTTGAGAAGACATTTTCTGCCTGGTGGTTCTGACTCTTGAATTTAACTGGTTTTGATGTGAAGCAAAAATAATCAACACAAGGAGCTTTTTGTTAGTCAGTTCGAACCTGGTTTTTTGTTGTTGTTGTTGTTGTTTTGTTTTGTTTTGTTTTAAAAAAAAAAGCATGTGATTTGGACGAAGACATCTCTGGAACTTTTCAGACAGAGAGAATGGGATTCTAGTCTTGATTTCGACACTGATTCACCAGATGACATTGATAAAGTCCCTGGTCTGCACCAGACTGGTTTCTTGGCCTCCCAATGAGAGGGTCAGCCTCCTCTGACTTTAGAAACTCTGACCACAGAGTTTTCATGCCGGCTCTGGCACTGAATCTAGCTGAGTGTCTCACTCCCCCAGTGCTTGTTCCCTCATCTCGCAAATGGGGATGATGAGCTGGGCTATCCTCCCTCCAAGAGCTATAGTGCTGGCCAAGGATGGGGAAGCAATGTAAGGGACTTCGGAGGACTAGGAAATGAAAGCACCAAGGACTTGAGCAAAATGTATGTTGATGTTCAATGCATGAATGTTCATGCAGGTGCCTCTGGGTTCCCTCCCAGGACCCTGGACATGGGAGTGACAGCACTCACATTGGGTCTGTCTCCCGAGGCACCTGTGAGTTTCTTAAGAGAACAGATCATGTCGTATCCACCCTGTACCTAACCCAGGAGCTGGTGCCCTGTGACTACTCCCAATATCTACAGATGGGCCAACTAACTGGAAGAATGTACGAATGGATAGGGCAGTGGGCAGCAGATAAATTAGCACTTTGAGCCATGAGAAAGGAGAATTAGGGAAACAAAAATACTATCCACACCTCTGATTCTTCTGCCTCTTTTATCTCAACTGTCAAGTATTCATCCTTTTTTTTTTAAGAGCCCACAAGATAGAAGGCAGGCGCCATTCTGGTTTCAGTAGCCAACCAAGTGAACAAGACTTGGCTACCAGGCAGGAGAGGCTGGATCGCGCTGCAGAAACAGGCAAGCTTACAATGTCAGAAACCTACAGTAATAGTGAGTTGACCTCTCATTCATGCTGCATGTCCGTCACCGGTCAGGAGGGGGCGCTGCGTCTCCAAGTCCCGGAGACACAGGCAGGGCAGGTGCTTCCACATTCCTGTTGCAGTGGGAGCAGAACCTGGTGAATCATGCTCCTCGCTCTTTCGGCTTCCTCCTGGAGGCGACATACGTCCCTTCTACTCACGTATCATTGCCCATGATTGACTTTACAGAGAGCCAGGAAATGCAATCCTACTATATGCTCTGGAAGGAGGAAAGAATTGGAATGTTTGTGGTTGGCACTAGTGACCACCCCAACACAGCTCCTGCCCTCTGGGAGGTTACAAGCTAGTGAGAGATTCAGGTGTGTAAACCCACCAAACACTAGGCTCTGATCAGCACTGGTTCGGCGGAGGGCCACCCAGGGAACTGTGGAAGGATAGAGAAGAGAGGACTGGTCCATGTCTCTGCAGCATCAGGAGGAAACACAGTCTTCATCCTGTTCTGCTTAACAGAGATCTCTAAAACCAAACTGCATAGGGACTATCATAGTCCATGAGAGCAAAAGGAAATATTATTTGGTAATGCTGACAAAATTCTTCTATACTTCCTTTGTCTTTCAATTTCATCTGCTAACATATTTTCTCTTTTTTCCCAAGTAGGTGGAGCTAAGTTTTCTCTTTTAAGTTCAAAGCAATTAGAAATTTTGAAGGCCTAGCTGGGCCACCCACCGTTCATTTAACAGAGATGTCATGAATACTTACTATCGGCTAGGCACCGTGCCAGGACAATGTGGTGAGCTAAACAAACTGCTCCAAGTTCTGTTCCTTGAAGATGAAGTGACAGATGTCAATCAAATAAACGTGCAAATAGCTGTATGATTATACATTGTGTATGTAGGCAAAGAATAGACCTCTGTGAGTTATGTCAAGAAAATGGAAGATAATGTCTACTTGCCAATTACAAGCCCTTGGAAAGCTGATTTTTTTTCCTTATCATTTATTCATTCAATTAAGAAACATTTACCATGAACCTTCTATGCAAGGGCCCTGGACAGGTTGGAGTGGGAAAGAAAGGTTCTGATGGGGGGTGGGGGTGGGGACCAAAAACAAGTAATACACAGGTCCTACCTCTATGAGTTCACTGTCTTGTTGGGGAGGCAGAGAGGTAAATAAAAAAATGGTTATGTAGCATATTTTGGTGTTGCCACAAAGGCATTTCAGCCAAATAGTCTGAGTACTTAAAACAGAAGGAATTTAATACAGGGAACTGGTTACCAATGATAGAGAAAACAAGAAGCCAAATATGGGATTGTGAGGTTCCACCAGTAGTTGGGGAGGAAGGGGAGAAATATCCTGGCTTCCGCCTCCATCCTGCCCTCCATGCTGTGCAGTGCCTCCCGTTGGTGAATCCAGCTGGACACCAATTGATCAGGACCTGAGGAGATGTAGCCTGCAGGTCTCTGGCTCTCTGGCTCTCTCTTCCTCTCCTGCAGTTCAGAGCAGGGGAAGGATGGGGAATAGAGTAGCACAACAGGTCTGAACAAAATCCCAGAAAGCCTTGAAGGATGAGAATATAGCTTAAGAGGGAGTAGAAGAACATTCCAGACAGAGAAACAACATGGGTAAATGTGTAGGTGTAGGAAAGCACTCTTTGCTCAGCTACATGGCAAAGGCATCCGTTTGGCCAAGCAGAGGCTACTCTCAGCACATGCCCCCTCTGGTTACAGGTGCACACACGCTCATGTATGCACATGTACACACCACACCACTGGAGTTCAGTCTTCCCAAAATATGCCCCCCAATCACCGTCTTCCCTTTGTCTATGTCTGAAGTCTCTTTGGTCCTCAATGTGCTCATCCCAGCTCTCCCCCTGTGCTGTCTGTGCTGCTTATGGCACCAGCATGCTGTAGCCAGAGCCCCTAGGACCCTGTAGTCCTGCCCAGAGGCCTGGAGCAGGGTCCCTAGGTGACCTGCCATGCCATGAATTAACACTTCAGTTGCTGGATCCAAGGGAGCTTCGTGGAGTCCAAGGGAGATGACAAGAAAGCCAGGGCAACAGAGGCATACGGGGGTGCCATGGGTTGGATAGTGTCCCTCCCAAATTCATGTCCCCCACAATGTCAGAAAGGTGGCCTTATTTGGAAACAGGGGCTCCAAAGGTGTCATTGGTTAAGGACCTCAAGATTAAGGATGCCCCCTAAATCCCATGACCGGTGTCCTCATAAGAAGAGGAGAGGACACAGAGAGATACACACAGAGCAGAAGGCCATGTAGAGACAGAGATGGAGGTTGGTGTGATGTGGCCATGAGCCAGGGAACAACCAGGACCACCAGAAGATGGAAGAGGAAAAGAAGGACTCTCCTAAAGCCATCAGGGCAAACATGATCTTACTGACACTTTGAGTTTGGACCTCTAGCCTCCAGAACAGTGACAAAATAAACTTCCATGGTGCTGAGCCACCCACCCTGCTATTGGTCACCCTAACTCTCAGAAACTTCTTATGGAACAGAATTACAGCAAATAACAAACCATGCAGTGGCCTATCAGCCCACCTGGTCCAACCTCTTATGCTAGGTACCAATTAGCTGGGAAGCTGAAGCCCACAGTTAACAATGGGCTGCAGATGAAGTTGGACCTGAAAGTCCTATATTCCTTCCCTGACATTCTCTAGCTAAGAGAGTGGAACTGGGAGGGCATCGGGGGATGCCCCTTCCTTGTCCCCTGCTCGGTCCTCTTCTCCATGCCCACTCTTCTGGTCCATTTGTGCCTCCCCAGCCACCCCAGGCCACCCTGCCTTGTTGGGCTGCTGGAACCTTTGCCAAAACCCATATTTAGTTGTTGAAAGAACCTTGCCTGAGTGCCTCTGAAGTTAATGATGGAATCTTTGAAAATGACATTAGAAGCAAAACATAAGCAGCAGAAGACATGAAACCACCTCGAGTCCATCTGTTCAAGCACGATCCACCTCAGAGCTCCCATTTCTCATGTAAAACAGAAGATATGATTTATAATTTATATCTCACCGGTACAACCCTGATTGAAGCAAGCCACTTTGATGAAATGTTGGTTTCATGCTAGTGGAACACCATTCCAAATCAGAGAATATTTAGAACTCTAACTCCTCTCCCGCCACTTTGAAGTAGAAAGATTTGTATTTTATGTGCTTTTCTTTAAAAAAAAAAAAAAAGAAGAAGAAGAAGAAAAAGAAAGAAAGAAAAAAGAAAACTATGTACACTCAACATGCATGTGGTAGAAATATGAAAACATTTACGTGCGAATCAGCACAGAAATGTAATTATTGCTTTAAGCATTGAGAATATTTATAGACTCGTATCTCGTGTTGAAGACCTGGTTCCAATAATTCTCAGAAAATTGCAAAATTCATACTTTGTTTTCTTGGGACTAACTTAATTTATTTGAAATCTACAACACATGAAGAACAAAATCAAAGAACGTCAACTTTCCATCACCTCAACTAATGATCTAATAAAGTTGTTCTGAGTAGATGTATGTGTATATGTGTATGTGACTTTGATTGGTCGAGAAAGTGAGAGACAGAGTCAGAAAGACAGGCAGAAATGGAAAGAAAAACGGACTGAAAGTTGCAAGACGATTCCTCCTATTCTTACAGGAACACCTAGAAAATACCTGTTACCCTACAGCTAAAATATCAATCAAGTTAAATCTCTTAATTATGTCCCCATGTGACAAAACTAGCCAGGGAATCAGTATCATTAAAAATCCTTCCTTCACAGGGGTTCATTGACCCCTTCTGCGCCAGGCATCATTCTAGAGGCTAAAGGGACTGAAGATATTGTGACAAGCAAGGCAGATGACTCCTCCCCTCATGGAACATACACTGAAGTCAAGGACCAGAAAATGAACAAATAAATATAGGGCATGCCTTTATGAAAGCTATACTAAACAATTTAAAAAGCAGAGAACAATTTTAAGTAGAGAGAAAAGAGGTTATGCCATTTTTGATGGGGAAGAGCTTTCTGGAGAGGTGAGAGTTAAGCAATTACCTGAATTAAGTGAGGGACACAATCCTGCGAAGACCCAGGGTTAGAGTGCTCTGGGAGGAGCAACAGGGAGTGCGAAGGGCCTGCATTTGAAATAAGCTTGCATTGCTTGAGGAAGAGCCGAAAGGCTGCTGTGGTTAGACGACATGGATGGGGTGAAGAGGAGGGGATGAGGATGGGGTCAGGGAGATGGGCAGAGCCACACCCCTGGGCAGAGTATAACGGAGATGCCATGTAGACTTCATTCTGCCTCAAAACCAGAAAGGGTGAGTGTAGCTACCTTGGGTCAATTTAACAGCCGCACACTAATTGTCAGTAATAGGCAAAGCTCTGAAGCTCCTAGACCCCATGGGGGAAGGAAAGACAAATTCACAATGATTGTAGAACAAGGAAATGTGATAAATACAACAAGGAAGCTACACTCAAAGGGCTTTGCCTTTGACCTGAACCCTAAGATAAGGTGGATATTTGGGGGAGACCTGGGTGACTTAGTGGTTGAATGTCTGCCTTTGGCTCAGGTCGTGATTGGGATGGAGTCCCACGTCGGTCTCCCCACAGGGAGCCTGGTTCTCCCTCTGCCTGTGTCTCTGCCCCTCTCTCTGTGTGTCTCATGAACAAATAAATAAAATATTGTTTTAAAGGTGGATATTTTGGCAAATAGAAATGGGAGAACTTGAAATTCATTCATTCAATCGTTGAATCCATTAATATTTAAGGAGTGCCAAGCACTATGCAATTAGGCTGGGACAATATACAGCTGAACAGAAACAAAATAAGGCCCGTGCCCTGTGGAGCTTAGAGTCCCTGAGCCATCCACGCAAACACAGTTGTGACTGCAGGGAGTAATACACAGGGGAGGCTCATGGTGGACTCTCCAAAGGTTACCTGAGAGACTTCTCTGGAGAAGGCATGCCTGGCTGGGAGCTACCTGGGGGGAGGGATTTGGGGGCAAGAGCATTCTAAGTGAAGACAATGTCAAATGTCAATGCAAAGAGCCTGCGGTTCAAGGACTCCAAAGGACAGTGATGGGGAGCAATGGCCCGAGATGAGGTTAGGGGGTACATCAGGGCCCAACTGTGATGCAGAGCAACGGAAAGGCTATGAAGTGTTTTAACTTGAGGTGAGGGTAATGACATCAGATTTGCATGCTGAAAACCTTGCTCTGGAGTATGGAGAGCAGATTAGGGGAAAGAAGCCCAGGCGAAATTAGGGAAATCAGGTGGGGCTTCTGGAGAAGTCTAGGGAAGGAGAGAAGCTGCTGGGGGAGGTGACAGCAGACATGGAGGGAAAGAAACGTGATCAGGTTCAACAGAGAGATTTAGGAGGTTGTGATAACTCCCCAGCTTGTGTTAGATGGAGCAATGTGACCCGTTGGCCAATGTCTTATGAGCAGAAGTGACATGTGAGCATTTCAGGTGGAAGCGTTAAGAGCCAGTCAGCGTGTGATTGTCCACACTCTCTCTTTCCCTTCGAATGACATTTGTCATCATCATGGTGGCCACTTATGTACCCTGGGTCCCTTGTGCAGAGGAGATATGGAGCAGAGCCCCAGATGACCCACTGGATATGTAGCATGAGTCGGACATCAACTTCTTCCAGCTTAAGCCTCTGAGGTCAGGGGATTGCTTGTTATTGCAGCATAACCCAGCTTGTGCCGCCCCCACCCCCCAAAAAAAGAAATAAGAAGGCACGACGGGGACACGGTTGTGAGGAATGAGAATGAAAATGACAATTATCCTGAGCTTTCACGCACTTATTTTCAGGCTGTTTTCAAGCACCACTCAGCACTCCAACAGAGTCCCCTGCTCTGTATCCCCTCCAAATTCAATCTGATGCGATCCGGTGTGACACAGAGGAAAGCGAATCTGTCTTCGGCACACGTGGCCTTTAATGGTAACAAAGCACTTTGAAGATGAAAAGTTCTCTGTGAGTGCCAAGCATTATTATTCTGCATCAGATGTCAGTATGCACTTTAAAAAAAAAAAAAGATTCAATTAAACTGCCTTGCCATTGTTTTATGATACAATGATCAGACATTTTCAAAAGGGTCAAGTCATGACAGGAATATTTAACTCCTAGGAGGAGTAGAGGGTAATTGCAACGGGCTGGGGGATGAGCCAGGAACTGAAAAACCGTTCGGTTAGCATGGGATCTGTGGGCGAGAGTGGCCACACAGAATAAGGGTTAAGTGTGCTCGGTTAAGGAGTCCGAGGGTACAGAACCTGTGGTGGGGCGGGGGGTGTTGGCTAATGCATCCGAGGCCCCAGCCTCTGTGTGTGGACAGGTGAGATGGAGACAACCCATCCTGCACATGGAGAGCAGGGAGGGATGCAAGCACACGCATCCGTGGTCACTGCTGATTCCTGTCCATCAGAGTCTCAGATAAAAGAGTCTGGGAGCCAGGGAGCTGAGTCTCAGCCTCATGATCCCCACTTCCTGTTTGCTACTGGACTATGGTAATCTTTCAACGTTGGGCTTCTTTGTTACAAAAGAGATGGAAGAGGATGCAGAGGAGGTCAACCTGGAGGAGAAAGCCCGCTCCAGATGGTAGGGCGGCTGCGATGGCGCCAAAAGGCAGACGATATTAATAATATCAAGTTGCCTAATCCCCGGATGCTACCCTACAGAGTGTGGAGGGGAGTTGGTGTCACGATTTCAGTCCAACTACCACTCAGATGTACAGAGACAATGCCACTGTTTTCTTTAAGGCTCTTGGTCTTATCAGCTCCCCCCAACCTCTTGCCACTGGTTGCATGTGTTAGGCAGGAGGTTCAGGGATGGACAGTGTCAGCTTGCTCATTAAAGATAGAGTTTGAAGCATCTCCTCTCAGTTCAAATCCTCTCATCTGGTCCTCATGTTTATGACTGGAGGGAAGGGACCTCTTACCCTACTGTGCCCTCTGAGTCCTCACTCGCACCTGCTGGAGTCAGTTCTGCCCGTAGGACCAGAGCCTCCTGGCGATCTATCCCACCTGGACACTCAGGGTGCTGCTTATGTGGAGAATGTGACCCCAGCATTTCCTGCTGAGGGCAGCAGTCAGAACTCCAGCAGCACTTGGCCTGCCCCCCTATCTGTCCCTACCTCGCATTTTCCTCTCACAGCTCCCCTGCCAGGAAAGGGCTTTCCACTTCCTCTTCTCAGCCGCAGGGACTTCTCCTACCTTCTAGCACACTCCTTCCCAAGGTGGCATTCACCCTTCACTGGAGCAAGTGTGGTGGAATGGTTGTGGACAATGTGATTTATAGAGGACTTGGATGAAAACCACAGGCATTTAATATTTTTAAAATATTTTCTCCATCACAAGAGGTGCATTCCTTTAGCCTAAGGTTTATTTCGGCTCATAAAATGCAGATATGCCCAGAAGATGGAAAGCAAAAATCCTTCTTTCTAAAACACTATTGGACAATATGAGCTTGCTGTTGGCTCACCCAAACCTGAGACTGCATAAGCCTTGGCATCCATCCATTCATCCATCTATTCATTCAGCACCTGGCCAGCACAGCCCTAGGCACCAGGGGTCACAGACCACCCAGAGGGATATAAAAGGACAAGGACAGTAAGTAATGACAGCTCTGAGCAGGGCCACCTGGGGAAAGTACAGGATGCTCCGGGAATGAAGAGCTTAGGAGATCTGAGAAGATGACCTGAGCAAGTGACAGGTGGCACATCAAGATGAGAAAGACTCACGGAGATGAGATGGGGCGGACAGGAGAGGCATTCCCAATAGAGCAGGCGCTGACTGTGCAGAGGCCCTGAGGTAGGGAGGAGCTTAGAGTGTCCCCTCCAGTGTGGCCTCCAGAAATAGGCTATATTGGGAATGGAGAGGAAGGCAGAGAAGAGAGGTTGAGGAAAAGGAGCCAGAGTGGAAGGAAACTGAGGCAGTCCAAAGTCACCTTGGGAAATTGCCAGGTAAGATCAGGGGCCACTTTCCTAGTTGATTGTCAAAACTCCACAGACTTTTTTTTTTTTTTTTAAGATTTTATTTGTTTATTTGAAAGAGAGAGAGAGAGCATGAGCAGGGGTAGAGGAGAAGCAGGCTCCCTGCTCAGCAGGGAGCCCAATGTGGGGCTCGATCCCAGAACCCTGGGATCATGATCTGAGCTGAAGGCAGACACTCAGCAAACTGAGCCACCCAGCCGCCCCCTGCACAGATTTTTTAGTCCTATTCAGTTCACTTCCAAACAACTTCAATGTCACTCCACTTTGGCCAGTTTGGTGTGTTTCCAGGTTCTATCCTAACTCCCTGGAGGAAGCCTGGCTTGAAGGGACCTTGATGTCACCCTGACCTAGCACCTGTTGTAACCAGGTCGGGAGCCAGGTGCTCGAGAGGGAACTAACTATGGTCCTTACCTTCAAGGAGCCCATACGGGTGGATCACAGAAGTGAGAAGAGTCAAGGCTTCCTCCCTCCAGCCAGCACCCTGCCCACCCTTCATCTGGAGACACGAACCCAAGCCTCAAAGCCATTTTGGTGCCTTCTGTCTACACCTCAAGACTAATCTTCCCCTGAGTCCTCCCAATACTACCTGCAAAACGTTTCCAGGGTCCTTCCCTCTGTCCCCTCTGCCTCCAGTCTTATCAAACTATAAGTATTCAGCTTGATAACTGTCATGACCTCTTAATAGGTGACCCCAAATCCAGTCCGATTTCCCTTCCATGGCGACAGCCAAAGTGACCTTGTCCAGCTGCATATTTGATCATGTCATTCTCTGCTTTGCTCACTTGAGAGTCTTCCTTGCTCTCAGGAGAAATGAGGGTCCCTACCGGGTCCATAAGGCTTGGGAAGACCCAGCAGATGTCCCTGCTCCAACTTCATGCACCGGCCACGGTCCCCATTGCTCGCCACCTCCCAGCCACACCAGCCTTCTCCGAGCTCTGGGAAGGGACCCTACTGCCACCCACCAGATGCCCACTCTCCCCTCCACTGTTCCTGCCTCAGAGCAGTCTTCCCTGGTTTCCAGACTCAATTTTCCTTATAACCTGGGCAATGGTCTTATTTTTGTATCTTTATTGAATTAATAGCTGTCTCCCCCTCCCACGCTTGATTTTGCACCCTTAGACAACTAGATGATGGTGTGTAACTATGATAGAGAGAGTGCTACATGGGTGTGAGTTAAATGAAAAAGAGTATCTGCAAAGGGAAGGAGCAGAGAAGCTGGCTGCACCCCCAGCATCCCTGTACGTGAAAGAGCTCACAACAGCCTGTGAGACCTGACATGCATGGTCTGCATCCTTCCCCGGCCTCCCTCCTTCACTGACATCCATTTGCCATCTCCTTCTGGAACACTTAACTCTGGCTTCACTGTCCTTCCTAGGATTCTGGCTTCCTCAGTGTTCCTGCAACAGACCAAGTATGTTCCAGCCACAGGACCTTTGCACATGCTACTCCTTGTGCCTGGGATTCTCTTTCTCCAACATCCATGTGGTCGATTCCCTGTCTTCATTCCAACCTCTGCTCCTGTAACACCTTCCCACTGAGGCCTTCTCTGACCTCAGCACAAACAAATAATCATCCCTATGAAGCACTTCCTAACACTCTCCTCTGCTTTATTTTTTTCTGATAGCCCTTATCACTTTCTGAAGTGTATTAGATGTGTATCATCCATCTCCCCCCACTAGAGTGTGAACTCCTTGTGGGCAGGGATTTGGTCTGCTTTGTACTCTGCTGTATTCCCAATTCTTATACAGTGCCTGGCATGCTGTAGGCTCTCAGTAAATGTTTGTGAGTAAGTGAATGAAGCAATGAATGAATCAATCAATCAGCCAGTCTTTGGTCCAGAGATACCCTGCACCCTATTTTCAAAGACTCCTTTTCCCTTGATCCTGTGGCAAGAAAAATGAAACTCTATCCCCAGCTGAACTCTTGAATCCAGCTCCAAATTCCCAGCTGCTGCCTAATAACATTAAATATAATCACTAGGTGCTAACTGTATCCCAGATGTTTTCTGCTAAATGTCGTATCTGTGTGCATAATTCCCATAAGTGCCACTGTGAACAGGGTAGTTACAAGCCCCACTTGGTAGCTAAAGAAAATGATAATCAGAGGGATTAAATGATTTGCCCAATGTCACATAGCTAGGATTTGGATACAAACTATGGATTTCAAGAGTAGAGTGGCTGGCAAACAATGGTCCATAGGCCAACTCCAGCCCACTACGTATTCTTGTACAGCCTGGGAACTGAGAATGGTTTTACATTTTTAAATAGCTGGGGGAAAGATATGTGACAGGACCATACCTGGCTCACAAAATATAAAATATTTACTAGAATAAATATGTCAAATTATGAGTCCCAGGGCACCTGGGTTGCTCAGTGTTTGAGCATCTGCCTTCAGCTCAGGTCGTGATCCCGGGGTTCTGGGATCGAGTCCCGCATCAGGCTCCCCATAGGGATCCTGCTTCTCCCTCCGCCCATGTCTCTGCCTCTCTCTGTGTGTCTCTCATGAATAAATAAATAAAATCTTTTTTAAAAATTACGAGTCCCCTAGGTACCCCCATGCATACACGGGAGGTGTAGAGAAGGGGTGTATATGTGAGTAGCATTTATTGGGCTCCTCTCAGGCTTCAGGCACCTGCCAAGCCCTTTTGTGATAATTCCCTTATCGCATCCCCTCACAGCTCCGCTGTAGAGAGGAGGGAACAGAGTTCTGGAGATGAAGTGATACGGACAAGGCCAGATGTTAAGAGACAGAACTGGATGTGGAATCACAAACTAATGTCTGGAGAGGTTTCTAAGGCTCATCAGCTTACCAGCGCCTTGTTTTATGGATTCAAAACAGAAAGCGGCCAAGTCCTGGGGAGGCCCGGGGGGGGTCCAAGGAGGCTGGGAGCATCCAGGTTAGTGCCGCAGTCCTATTGCAATCCTTTGACCAGAGATTTACCCTGGTTATGTTGGCCATTCCCTCCCCCTTGTTTCCAAATCCTGGGGCGTCTTCACCAGCCCGCATCCAGCCGGGTTCCTCTCCCGTCCTGACCTTCCTCCTCACCCACCTCTGCATGTCTGCCAGGACGACTCCAACTACAAATTAAGTGAAGGGGAAAACTGAATTGATATGATCTGAGCGAGGGAAGCATAAAGGCCCCAGTTTCCTCTCCACATTATACAGGAAGATCTGGGCCACGTGGGGAGTGGGCGCGGGGCCTTTTGATGTTTCCCTTCCTGCAAGTAACAAGCAGAGGGACATGGGAAGCCTCCACCTCCTCCATGCAAACTCACAACAGCAGGTTTCCAATCATGCTTGAAACAAATCCAGAGATGAAAAAAAAAAGGAAGCCAAGGAGGAGGAGAGAGACGATTGTTGCTTAGAAAGCTTTCAGGACGATGAGACCCTTTAAAACTGACTACAGGACATGTTAGAGAGCTTACAAACACCCCCAACAAGCGCTGGGCTGAGCTCCTGGGGGCACATCAGCAGGAGCATGGGCCTGAGCTGGGGCGGTTCCAGGTGGGGGACACTAGGCCCTCCTCTACGCACCTGAGCTGGGATTTCTGAGAGCCTGCTCAGGTTGCTGCCACCCTCCGGCTTCCATACTCCCTTTCACCAGTCAGGGCACCTGGTCTATAAATATAAATATCTGGAAACTCTCATGCTAGACTCTGGTATTGGGATCCCTGGGTGGCGCAGTGGTTTGGCGCCTGCCTTTGGCCCAGGGTGTGATCCTGGAGACCCTGGATCGAATCCCACATCGGGCTCCCGGTGCATGGAGCCTGCTTCTCCCTCTGCCTGTGTCTCTGCCTCTGTGTGTGTGTGTCTCTCATGAATAAATAAATAAAATTAAAAAAAAAAGACTCTGGTATTTATGGTTCAGTGCGTGACATGGCCACAAATCATGGCTGCATTTAGGTGCTAAGGGAAAGGACCAGTCGATTGATCTCTCTCTCATTCTCCCCAAATTTTTATTGCAGTGAGGTGGAAGGGTAATGTGTGGCTCCCAAATCACCTCAAGCTTATTCTTTAGCATTAGAAGTACTGGAGCCTTCTAAGGTGCCAACTGGAGATCAAGCTCTTGTACCATTACAACACCTTGCTGCCTTCATTAACCGCATTGGCCAAAAACATTATATAGGAATTATAGAAGAAACATATATGGGCAAGAAATAGCAATAGATTTTTCCTTCTAGGAGGTGAGGGGATTGAGTAAGATGCATTAGTCTCTTCTCTTAGTTGAATCATTTGTGGCTTGATTTTTTTAAATCTCAAAATCCCAACAACTCTATTGTCCTTATTTTATAGGTGGCAGAACTAAGTCTCAGCAAAGGTAATCGAGTTGCCCAGAAAGCATAGATATTTTTTTTAAGATTTTATTTACTTACTCATGAGAGATGCAGAGAGAGGCAGAGACATAGGCAGAGGGAGAAGCAGGCTCCCTGTGGGAAGCCCAATGCAGGACTTGATCCCAGGACCCTGGGATTATGCCTTGAGCCAAAGGCAGATGCTCAACCACTGAGCCACCCAGGTGCCCCCAGAGATAATAGGTTATTAGTGATGGGGCCAGACCTCCAGCCTAGAGCTCTCTGACTTTAAAACCTGAGGTCCTTCAGAAATATCCATTCATATTCATCTTAAAATGGCCATGTGCCTTTTTAATGGGCGTGCCTGGGTGGCTCAGTGGGTTAAGCATCTAACTCTTGATTTTGGTTCAGGTAAAGATCTCAGGGTCATGAGATTGAGCCCTGTGTAGGGCTCTGTGCTCAGCAAAGGCATCTGCTTGGGATTATCTCCCCCTCCTACCCTGCCTCTCTTCTCCTCTCCTCTCTCTCTCTCTCAAATAAATAATGTTTTTTTTAAATACCCATGTGACCCCTCCCTGACAGCCTGTGCATTTGTGAAAGCATTGTCCAGTTGATGTTCCTTGAAAATGATATTAAAGTAACTTGGACCTGGTACCTGACTGGGATTGAATTTGTCAACATTGTCTACTCTGCCAGCAAAGTTGCAAGGTGAAGGTCTTCCGGAGTTGACATACATATAAGTACCAGTATGGTCTGTACTCACATTTATTTCCCCATCCTTGACCTCAACCCTCAACTCCCTAGACTTGTATTTCCACCTCACTACTCAACAGTTTGGCTTAAATGGTCAATAGATCACAAACTCAACACAGCCAGATCTATGATTTTGACATTTCCTCTCCAAGCCTTCTCCCAGACCAACCCCCAGGTCTTTCTTATCCCAACAATGACACTACCACTCATCTGGTCAATCCGGCCAAATGCTTTGAAGGTATCTTTTTGACAAGTCCAGAAATTTAAGACCAGATCTTGCCCGAAGGGACCAACGGATCTGAACTCATGGGTGTAGAGTGAGCAACTGGAAAGAATGAGTGAGTGGAATGGGCCTCCTGAGACTAATCATACAGAGCAGAGATTGCATAGGAGAACAGAATGTTGGTCTCTAAGAGAGAATGCCTCAGTAGGAGCACTGAACTTCTGGATTAGAAGAAAGCTTCCAAGGAACCATTTGGGCCTCTCCATCAAAGCAAGGACTTTGTGGGAGCTCTAGAGTCTAAACTTGCATGGCACTTTCTATGTTCGTGGCTCTGCCTCTGTGTTCTAACCACTGTACATCATTAACTCATTTAGTCGTCACAGTAACACAGGGAGGGGAAAGGGTTTTTTCTCTCCCATCTAAAACTTCCAGGAGTGGGGGCACCTGGGTGGCTCAGTGCTTGAGCATCTGCCTTTGGCTCAGGTTGTGATCCCAGGGTACTGAGATTGAGTCCTGCTCAGGCTCCCTGTGGAGAGCCTGTTTCTCCCTCTGCCTATGTCTCTGTCTCTCTCTCTGTGTCTGTCATGAATAAATGGATGAAATCTTTTTAAAAATAAATAAATAAAACTTCTAGGGCTGGTGGTCAGGATTTGATTTGTCACTCCTCCTTGTTGGGGACCCCTATGAAGTCATCATCAGAGGTGGCTGCTGGAGCTCCAGCCTTTAGGAACAGTTCCAGCCTGCAGGAAGGAGGAAGCTATAAAAAAAGGAAGATGTAAGACAGTGACAGCACTCTTCAAAAGTTGCACTCACCACCTCCACATATGCCCAGTAACCAGAAGGTAGTCATGTAATCACACCTAGCTGCAAGGGAAGCTGAACAATGGACCTTCCAGGCAGCCAAGCAGCCATTTAAATCCAGGGTATCTCTTATGGAGAGAGAATAGAAAATGCATATTAGAGGACAGTAAGGGGGTTCCACCACACCCACTGAGGAAGCCGACCTAGAACACCCCCCAGAGAGCCTTGAGACTAGTTCACTGGTGTATCCGCGATCTGTCACTGCATAACAACTTATTCTCAACCTTAGCAGCTTAAACAATGCATGTGTTGTCTCACGTGGTTTCTGAGGGTCAGGATCCACAGGCAGCTAGGCTGAGTGGCTCTGGGTCTCTCAAAAGGCTCTCACACACAGCCGGGGCTGCTGTCATCTGAAGTCTCAGCTGAGGATGGGGTGCCCACTTCAAGATTCATTCACATGGTTATTGGCGTCTCACTGCCTATCAGTTGGAGGCTTCAGTTCTTTGCAGGGTGGGTCTCTCCAAAGGCCTCTAGCAACCTAGCAGCTTGCTTTCCCCAGAGCAAAAGACAGCACCCAAGATGGAAACCAGTCTTTTATGGCCCATTCTTAGACGACATACACCACTACTTCTGCCTTTTTTTTTTTTTTGTCATACAGCCCTACCTTGGTTCAAAGCAGGAGAGAACTAAGCAAGAGTGTGAATATCAGAAGTTGGGATCTTTGTGGACCATCTTGATGCCTACCAACCATGGGTAGGTAAACAAGAGGCAGGGATTAAACACAGATCACCAGCATAGAGAGTCTCTTGAAGCCTGACAGACTACACAGGTTCAGGAAGACTCACTGGCCCCAGACAGCAGCAGGTCAAAGGGTAAGGAGCTCAACAGAAAGTTCCTTGGGATTGCCCCCTGGTTACCCATCGATCATCCCTATGAAATAAACCTTTTTATTTTACCAGTTCAGGGAGAAAGGCAGATTTACTAGGACATAAGAAGCAGCACTGGTACCCACAAGATCTTCCCCTTAAGTCTCCACCAATGCAAAGGCAAGACCACTGCATGGAAAAACATCCTAGCTAAGTATAGACACAGGGCACAACCAGGGAAGTGAACACACAGAGGGCTCCGCTGGCTCCTGAAAGACTACTGCTCACGATTTGAAGTTGCGAATATGGATGAGCCAGTCATTCCAGAGACTGACAGTCTCCAGCAGCCCGTTACCTGAAACCACCGGGGACCCAATATCATGCAGAAGGTATAAGTCATTATAGAGGCAATTAAATGCTCACCTCCACGGCCAAATGCCAATATGTAGGGCTTTGTACATGGATATCTTAACTCCTTTAGTGGGAGGAAAAAAAATCTTTAGCCTTATTTTCTCTCAAGCCCCAGGGTGACTCAGAAAGCCAGAGTCTGTGACTTGTACACAGAGGCTAATTTGTATACCCATTGCCTAAAACTGGGGGGCTGGATGGGGTGGGCAGGACAATGACACGCAAAGCATATTGCTGGAGACAGTCAGCCATTGAACTCGACCTTAATATTCTAGTCCACAAGCCAGCATTGCACTAGAGCCTGGTTTAAAAAAAAAAAAAAAAAAAAAAAGGCAGGAAAAACCCACACACATTCTTTCAATTTCTAAAGGGAAATTTGACTCGAGCTGCAGAACAAAGGATGAAGAAATAGAAGTAAAAGAAAATCAAAGAAAAAGTGATTTGGATTCAAGGGGATCAGATGTTTCATTTATTGCAGGTTGGAGACCTTCAATCAGTCAAATGAAAGGAACATTTGTATTAAAATACCTACGAGGCAGAGAGAAAAGCCTTGATCGGGCACAGGAGAGTAAAGTTACAGCAATCTTGCTGAGAGATATGAACCCACCTTCGAGGCTATCTGTTCCCAATATTGGAGGTTTTCTATGTTACGAACTTGAGATGAAAGGTAGTCATTTTAACGTCTGGGTCTGGAAGCCAGACGCTGAAATTAGCAGCATTCTTGAAGTGCGTGCCGGAGGGACGGGGAACCCAGGAGGGGGTGAAAATGTAGTTGTTTGATTAAAATGAAAAGATGTTAATATAACACCAAGGGCCCAAGTCACCTATGCAGGCAGGCAGTGGACAGGAACCATGAAAACACCTTCTACTGGATGGGAAGGGGCAGGGAAGGAGCACTAGATGGGGAGTCAGGGGACCTGAAATACAGTCTCTAAGATGGTAGCTCCATGACGATGGGATTTTGCCCGTCTGGTTCACAGCGCCGGGCATATAGGAGGTGTCCCATGGATAGACATCAAACAAATGTATGGATGAAGAAGTGAATGTGACCTTGGGTAAACCCTTCTCCTTTGGGGCATGAGTCTTGCAAACATGAGAGGCTTTGACCCGTTGTGGGTTTTCCCAGTGGGATGGGTACGATGATGGTTGGGTACCATCTGGATGGGACTGGGTGATAAACATGACTATGACAATAAATCATATTGATGCACAGAGAGAGAAAGGGATCAGTCTGAACTATCCTTTGGGCTGTCTGAGTCCCTATAAGAGCAAGTCTCAGTCCAAAGGTACTTTAACACCACCCTTCTGTTTCTAAACCTCTTTTCATAATTATAAGAGGGGAGGCCTCAGGCTCCCATTCCTCCTCAGGCATGGCATTCAGCTAAAGGTAACAACATGATTTCTTTCCCTTGTATTTATTTTTACAGTTACCTATTTATGGCAAGTGATAATAGTTTTTCCTTTACAGGACTCATTTTTTTAAAGGTTTCCTTGTCAGACAAAAGTATACTTGGATAATAGAAATGATAAACAGTTCAAGAGGGATGTAGATAAGGCAAACATCTTGATAGAGAGACTCAAATGCCTTGGGCTTGGGGAAAACCATCCCAGCTGACCTCCAAGGTCCCTTCTGGCACCATTGACCATGTGACATCTAGGACTACACACCTCTGGTTTGTGCAGAGCAGAAGCAGCTGTGTCCAGCAGAGGAAGCTCTAGCCTGAACTTTAGGAGGATAGGTCCCTTCATTCAATCATTCATTTCTCAAGGGCATTCTATATGTTCACTGCTGTTCTAGGTACTGGAGACTCAGAAAGGGGGGAAAAATAAACCAAAAAATCCTTGCTTTTGTGGAATGTCTATTCCAGAAGTTTGAGAGGGGACAGAAACTAGGTCAAGCCAATGAGGCACACCAGGGTGCAAAATTTAAGAAGGTAGTCACTGTCAGGGTCATGCGTACCTAGTCTTAGCTTGAGCACTGTGCCCCATCCTGACCACAACTTGACATAATTCGTCATTATGGGGGCCACAGACTTTGCCTACAGAGGGTCTAGTGTTTGGTCTTGGGTGGACCCCAGAATCAGAATTTTACCATGGTTTTCCAGACCATTCCATGCCCATCATGATTGAGAACCACTGAGTTAGAGTTGATTTTCACAGCCTGGCATTTTTCAAGGGCATCTATCTTCTAAGGGCATCAATCAATGCTGATCAAACGATTTAACTGATAAGTGAATAAGTCAGTGAGTTGCCACTCACCATGATGACAAGGATTTCTCCTTTCTCATATGTGTTTATCAGATAGCATGGGCTGTTCTGAGCTTGTCACACTTGTTGCCTTATAGTCTCGCAAACACCTACAGAATAGGTATGGTTACCATCGTGACCTCATTTTGCAGATGATGAAACAGAGGCAGAGAGAGTTTGAGGAACTTGCCCCAGGTCACTGGAAAAGCCATGCTCCCAACCACTGCACCCTATTGCCTCTGTGGGATGGCCTTGGTGCCTGGATCCTTGGGCACAAGGGTCACAGTGAAAGTGAGTGAAGGAGGAGGTCATTTGTACCTTAAAGCTAGCACATAGTCTTTACTTCCACTAAAGTAATATATCCTGTCTCTTTCTCCAAACCATCAGGTCTGCTCTAGCTTCATTTTGCTTCCACATGTAATTAAAGCCATGACTATATAATAATGTCAAAAGAAGAATGCAGGTCCTCCCACCCTAATGCTGGGGTCATCTTGGGGAATGGTGGAGAGTGTGGTAAACAGAGAAGAGACCGTCCAATGTCTCCAGATCTGATTTATCAAAAGAATCAAGAAATTCAAACTTAGCATGAAGTCTCTCAATTTCTATATGGGTTCTAACTTATAAACACCTGTGTAGGGCAAATATATGCTTTGTAAAATGTGGAAGGCAAAGCTGGAGAAGAAAAGTCCCTCAGGATCTGGCCTAAGACCATTGTGTGACCTAGGACAAACACTTAGGTTTCTCTGTGCCTTGAATCTAAAGCCATAAGAAGAACATAAGAAAGCATCATTTAATCTTTCTTCAACTTTTAGTGACTGTTTTCTATATATTAAACACTGTGCCAGATGGTGAATTTTTTTAAGACTTTATTTATCTATTCATGAGAGACACAGAGAGAGAGGCAGAGACATAGGCAGAGAGAGAAGCAGGCTCCCTAAGGGGAGCCCAATGTGGGACTTGATCCCAGGACCTCAGGATCACGACCTGAGCCAAAGGCAGACCCTCAACCACTGAGCCTCCCAGGTGCCCCCCAGATGGTGAACTCAAAGATGAAATCAATGCACTTATCATCGAGATAGAGGCAAGAACTGTGAGCTCTAGGTCCACGAGATAAGCGCCATAAGATAAGAACCCAGGGGCACAAGGGGAAAGCCCGCAGCTCCGCCTGGAAGAGGTCACATTTTAACCAGGTTGAATGTGATTCTCATGGGAGCAAGCAGAAAGCAAATGACTTTCCCTTGATTCCCAAGATCTTCTATGAGTTCAAAAAAAGCACGCATGCATATCCATAAATAGGCTGTAGACTGGGCAAATTGATATCACAAACCCCAAAAACGCAGCTCTCTTTTGCATATTAATCACTTATCCACAAAACTAGACTCATTGGTCTCTCCCTCACCAGCCCCCAACCTCGAGCTTTGTCTTCCTGGAGTCACTGATGCCCTGGAGCCCAGATTAGGTCTGCCTAATATTTCCCCATCCCAAGAAGCATCCCTCACAGGTCCCCCGTCCTCAATTCCCGCCCCGCCCCGCCCCCTACCCAGGAGACCTGGAGTCAACACCAGCGCCCTTCCCACCCCCTACCTAGGAGACCTGGAGTCACACCAGCGCCCTTCCCATCCCCCCCTCCCAGGAGACCTGAAGTCACACCAGCGCCCTTCCTACACCCCACCCTGGATACCCGGAGTCACACCAGCACCCTCCCGTTCAGCCTTTGTCTGCTGCATGGACCCTTGCTGTTGCTTTCTCTCTGTTCCTCCTGCCTCTCTTCCAGTCAGTACATTGCTATTTCCAAAACCTAGATCTCACAGCATCGTTTGTGGCTTTAAACCTGCAGTGGCTCCCATGGACCTCTGGCCACAGTAGAGCAGGGTGTCCTAGGCCCTTGGCTCTGGCCCTGCCTACCCTTCATTTCTCACCGTCCCTAAAACAGACGCTCCCAGGCACCTTCTGCTCCTGCTGCCTGCCTTCCCAGCCCCGAACATGCCTGGCACTGTCCTGCCTCAGGACAGGCCCCTCTAGCTTCCTGTGTGATCTACCTGCTGCATTCAGCTGTGAATCCAAGGCGAGGCTCAAGCAGTCTCTGGGGAAGGTTTCTCTGGCTGTCGCGCCCCCCTCCCTCCTGGGACACAACAAACTGGGGAGACAAGGCTAGAGAATTAAAACTGTGAGACAGGTGAGGTTTTGAAAGTTAAACAGAGAAAAGCCTTTCCGAAAAGTCACTTTTGCAAAAGCCTCAACCCAGAAAGTCATTTTGCAAAAGCCTCAACCCGGAGAACTCTGCCACCAAGCACAGAACCCACCCTGCAGAGAGAAAGAGAAAGCAATTTCGCATGTTGGAAAAAGGCCCAGGGCAGAAGAAATGAAAAGCCACCAGTTGGCAGTAGGTGCTACAGAGGCTGAGCAGGAAACCCAGATCGAATGGGAGGTTGGGCTGTTTCTGGGCCACATATGGGCCCCAGCCCTCAGCAGGCTGACACTCGCTTCCGAAGGGCTCCGACAGCCACACACAGGGCCTCCTTCTTGGCCAACTAGTGCGGAGGGGGGTGCGCACGCAAGGCTGGCTCCGGGCTGCGGCTGGCAGGCTAATCATTTCAAGGCAGAGCAGGCCCATGGCTGTGTCTCTGTCACCCACAGCAGGAGGTGACAAAGGTCCCCCTTTGTGCATTGAACATCCAGACCTTCTCCCTATAAACCAGAGCCTCAAACTCAAACACCAATATGTCACCTGGCAGGGATAGGATGAGCACGCTGTGGCCACCGCAGCTGGCACTCTCCCGCTCAGCTCCAGCTGATGGTAGCCAGATCCGGATTTTCCTAGAGGCGTCAGATATTGGCATTTTCATGTGAAATCTTTTGTTATTAAAATGTTTGCTCAGTTTTTTTTTTTTTAATCCTACAGTACAAAACAAAGAAGGCCACCAGTGTCTGAGCTCTGATGTGCAGGCTCAGACTAAGCGCATTTAATTCAGACCAAATAAATATGACCCTTAAGTCCGCATTACTCCTTGGCTGAGAATTAAGATTCTGTCATTTAATTGGATTTTTCTTAAGATTGGAGTATTTGGCTCTGCGGGAGATGGGGCTTCAGCAGGCAATAATCTTCACAAGTATTTCTCTGGGCATTCCTTGTGCATCTGTAGTTTCACCTGAGAGCAGCGTTCAGAGCATTGTCTTTTAATTTTAAGAACGAGAAGCGCTCTGAAACCTCAGAGAGGTTGGACTCTACGCCACAGTTTTATAGTTTGGGGAAACTGAGGTCCAGAGAGAGACAGGCTTCCGAGGCCCCCAGAGCCGGTTAGAACCCCCACTCCCGGCCCCCCTCGCTCTACCCTGGCTCTGCACCCCCGCACCGCTGCGTATGAGGTTCCTTGGTCCCAAAAGGAAAGCCCACCAGGTTGCCAGATGTGCTGGGCTCCGGGGAGCCCAGGGAGTGGTGGGCCCGCGATGAGCAGCAGGCCTCGCTGGGGTGTAACCTGGCCTTCTCGTCAGGCCCGGCGTTCCCGCCCACAGCAGACAAGAGGCCAGTGTGGAGGGGACAGACGCCTTTGGCCTGTCCGCCCCCTCTTAGGCACAGTGACGCCCGAGTGCCGCTCAGCCCATGTTGAGGGAGACGCATCTCTACCTTTGCTGGGTCCTGTCCTCTCCCCTTCCTTCCTTTTCTTTGGGGGGGGTCCCCCCATTCCTGAGGGGAACTGTTGGAAAAAACACCTGAAACCCGCATCTCTGCTTTCCGGTGGGTGCCTGCATCTCCCTCGGGAACCCAGAAGAAGGGGCAATGCCACACTCGGCTTCTAATGGGGGGATGGCAGGCTATTCAGCTGGGAGGGATTCCTGGTTCGTGCCAGAGGACACCTCCCGAGGGACCCCTTGCTCCAGTTTCTGACAAAGTTGCCTTGAAGCTCAAAGGGACTCTGGCTGACCGGGCCTTGCTTGTCCTGCATGTCCTGTTGATTCTCATGTCAGCGCAGACCCTGGCTACAAACTCCCTATCTTCACTCTAAATAATACACACGTACGGGTGGGCAGGGGGGTGTATGAGACAGGAGAGAGAGGAGCGGAGCAGGAGGGAAGCCCCTACTATGTGCTCAAATCGACAGTCACCTATCCCTCAAAGTCGCTTTTAGTATACCCATTTTCCAGATGGAGACTTGAGGCCGCTCTCCTTTTCTCCATCCCCTGCCTCCGTGTCCTTCCCCTCCTGTCCACTCCTCCTTTCCCGCATCAATGTCATCTTCATGTGCCACGTCTGAGCAGTCCCGGGGCTGCTGGGTGCACACTGCTATCACAGGAATGTGAGGCTGCAAGCCTGGAGCTGGTGTCACCAAGGGGACTTTGTGGCTGGATGGACACCTAGCCTTGGCAGCTCCTGGGGATTCACAGAACACCACAAAATCCCAGGGGCAGGTGTAACCCCGACACAGAACTCCACTCTGGAGTTCAGCAGCCTGGGGGAGAGAGCCCCGGTTGGCTGTGCCACCTCAGGCTAGTGGAGCAGCCTCTCTGTATCCATCAAGTGGAGTAGTGCTAACTAGTAACCAGTACACCAGCTTAGGGTTGGTGCAAGGATGAACCTGAGTAATGGAGTGTTTGGAAGCTTACAGAGACCACACATAGTAGCTGAAATGATTTTAGGTGATAGGTCATTAAATAGCATTGATTCACATGGTGCATACATTATGCCTTTTTTTTTTAAGTAGGCTCCACACCCAGCTAGGAGCCCAGAGCAGGACCTGAACTCACGACCCTGAGATCATGACCTGAGCTGAAATTAAGAGTCGGATACTTAACCAATTGAGTCACCCAGGTCAGCCCCCATTATGTTTTTTTAAACTCCCTTTGGACCCTCTTAATTACATCACACAAGTGTCTGTTGGATGGCACTGTGTCTTTAATACCTAACAGATACTGAGTATTTTTGTTGTTTCCTTCCTGTTTTAATAAAAAAGGGAGTATACTTTGGCCTTGAATCTATTCCAGGTGGCAATACAAAGGTAGAATTTAAGAACTATTTTCTTTTGATTAAAGCGATTTGTATGGTTCCTAACTACACGTCTATTTATAGGAGTGATATGGAATTTGCTTTGTAAATAAATAGATCTAGGTCTTCAAAGCAGGTCCATTTAGGAATCCCTGGGTGGCGCAGCGGTTTGGCGCCTGCCTTTGGCCCAGGGCGCGATCCTGGAGACCCGGGATCGAATCCCACGTCGGGCTCCCGGTGCATGGAGCCTGCTTCTCCCTCTGGCTGTGTCTCTGCCCCTCTCTCTCTCTGTGAGACTATCATAAATAAATAAAAATTTATTTTAAAAAGCAGGTCCATTTAAAGAGGGGGGATATCACTAAGTAGGTAAGTTTCAGTGACACTCAGATATGGCCAAATTTATAAAGAGAGCCACAAGTGATGGAAGTTCTGAAATCATTGACATAATCCACATCAGGGGTTTAGCAGAGTGATTATGATTGCTGTTTTTGGTGTCCATTCAGGAGGTGCCATGGATCCTGAGAAGGAGGACATGTCCCAAACCCAGACCCCCTCTCTCGTCCCCTCCATCACCAGAATTCAGGCTGAAGAAACTGAAAGTCACTCACACTGGCACCAGAAAACTATGGCCTCAGCAATCCTGCAAAACAGGTGGGACCAGCTGGATGGCCTTTCCAATTCTAGGATCGGACAATCCTTGCTTGTGTTTAGTCCGTCATCTTTCTCTGATGGGTCCATCTTTCTCTGATGTGACCTTTATGTAATGTAGCCCTGGGCTTCTCCTGAGGAACATCACTACAGAAAAATATTTGATGCAGAAAATCTCTGCGGTCAGGAGGTACACCCTTTTTTTTTTTTTAATTTTATTTATTTATTTATTTATTTATTTATTTATTTATTTATTTATTCATAAGAGACACAGAGAGAGAGGCAGAGACATAGGCAGAGGGAGAAGGAGGCTCCCCATGGAGAGCCCAATGTGGGACTCGATCCCAAGACCCGGGATCATGACCTGAGCCAAAGGCAGACGCTCAACCACTGAGCCACCCAGGTGCTCCCAGGTACACCTTTCTGATCCTTGTTTCCTCACCTGCAAAATGCTGTTCTTAATAATATCAACCTCATAGGGATGATAGATTCACTAAGATTATGGAAAGTCTCACCAAATGTGGGAGCATGATTCCTGAGATGCACATCAATGATGTGTGGACAAAGCATTGAGTAATAGTCACTCGAGTTTCTCTGTTGCACCAAGGAGCAATCTCAGTCTGGTACTAACATAGCCTGAACACTTCTCTGACACTTGCCAAATAACCCTTTCCTGAGGCAGAGAGCAAAGCTTTGGGCTCTTGCCACGGAGCGAGGTCCAGCTGGGATCCTAGTAGCGTGCTTAGAGGGATATGAAGAATATGTCCTCAGGTGAGCCCTGGGAACAGAACAGATTCCATGGGGACAGCACCATTTGAGCCATGCCCTGAAGAGAGAAGAATGTTCCTTGGAGTGAAACAGGCATGGGACAGTGTGCAGGCATGAGGAAGGGCAATTCCCTTAGAATTGGGGGTGGGGGGGAGACAGGTCTTAGCTTAGTTTGTGATATGGATGCTTCCAGTGAGGCCTATGAACCCCTTTACAGGGTATATCTTTTATTTTAAATGTGATATGAAAATATCTGTATTGTTCCCATGGATTTTTAAAAATTGTGATAAAATGCACATAATAAAACATTTACCATTGCAGCCATTTTTAAGCATAGGGTTAGTAATAAAAGAAAAAAAAAAAAAGCATAGGGTTAGTGGCATTAAGTACGCACTGTTGTAAACCATGACTATCATCCATCTCCAGAACTTTTTTCGTCTTCCCAAGCTGAAACTCTGTTCCCATTGAACACTAACTTCCTCGTCCCTCCTCCCCCAGCCCAGCCCCATTCTGCTTTCTTCCTCCGTGAATCTGATCTCTCTCGGTACCTCATCTGAGTGAAATCACACAGCATTTGTCCTTCTGTGCATGGCTCATCCCACTTAGCTTCATGTCCTCACGTTTCATCACAGAATAACATTTTCACAAGGATACAATAAAAAATAGGATTGCAAAGAAAACAAATTCTATTGAATGACAGTTATCCAAATAATTTAAAAAGATACAGTAATCCACGTGCTCCTGTTAACCTTTAAGTAACCGGATATAGAGGTGGGTCTAGTAGTTATAATTTCAGTATTATAATGAGTCTGTTTCAAGATATCCTATAACAACTATTACGTGGCATTTAATATCTGTGATTTCTATTTTTTTAAAAAGATTTTATTGATTTATTCGTGAGACACACACACACAGAGGCAGAGACACAGGCTCAGGGAGATGCAGGCTCCATGCAGGGACCACGATGTGGGACTTGATCCCAGTACCCTGGGATCACACCCTGAGCCAAAGGCAGACACTCAACCGTGGAGCCACCCAGGTGTCCCCTGTGATTTCTATTCATGACAAAGACACACAAGTAGCATTGACACAGTTGTAGTGTGTTGCCCATATTCAGAACTGAAGGAAATGCTAACTTTCAGTTAGAAACTCACACCCCAAAAAATGTGTGTGTGGGTGTGTGCAAATTTTTCCTATGCAAGCTCATGCACTCCCTGAATTTTCTCCATGGATCTTTCAGGGGTCTTCTCCTCTGTGAAACCCAAGTTAATGAGCCCCACCCCAAGAAGGAGCATTTTTATCCTCCACCAGCCATGTGCCAGCAGGGGAAGGGGCAGTAGGAGAGGGAGGCGAGCAGACTCCCTGCTGAGGGGGGAGCCCCACCCAGGCCTCCATCGCAGCACCCTGAGATCATGACCTGAGCCGAAGGCAGACACTTCACCGACGAGCCACCCAGGCGCCCCTCTCGGCCAGCTTATTCCAGTCTTGGCTCAGGGGTGAGGCAGAGCCAGATTCTCCTCACTTCCACCTGAACCCAGACTCGGACCCACTGGATGGACAGTGGTTTCTGGACGCCGAGCAGCCATCCTTAACCACCACCACCCCACCCCCCGGCCCCGGGATGTGGGGTTTGTGCCGCAGCCTGCAGAAGGAAGTGACTCAGATCCAAGACAGCCCGTGGAGCCCGTCGGCATCCCTGCGCTGAAAGCCCTTCCTCTCAAAGGCTCATTTCCATTCGGGGCGCAGCGACGCACCCTGCACTCCGATGAAGATGGGTGGCTGAGACACCGGAGACCCTCCCCGAGTGTAGACGACCGTGTTCCCACCAACAGAGGAGACGCACTGCCTGCTTCATAGGGTTATTTCATTTTTCTCATCTGCAAACAGGCTTTGGATCGCCAACCTTTAATTAAGATGCAGTTTTCTTGTCAAAAGCAATGTGTTCTAATAAATACCATCTGAGCTGGGGCGGGGGTGCCACAGAAATTATAACTGTAGCTGAAAAACCATGAAGGCCTTCTGGAAGGGAATAGTTTCCATGTGCTTCGGAGAGGAGGACACGCCTGGTGGACCATGTTCCCCGCTTCAAAGCCAAGCCACCGGGCCTGGGGTGCTGCCTTCCCAAGTGGAAAGGAGGACAAAGAGAGGCAGGGCGTTGGCTTAAATGGCCCCTGCCCTGGCATTTCGACTTGAGAATCAGAAAGGTTCAGGGAATGAGGTGACTGCAGGCGAGACCCATCGGCTTTGGAGGAAGGAGTTTCTAGAAAAGAAAATATTTCTGCAGACAGACATGTCTTAGCATCCCCGTGGCCATGCCCTCACCCCTTAGAACTGCCCGATAAAATCCAAGATGTCCAGTTACATTCGAATTTCTGATGAATAATGAATAGTTCTTCAGTGTAACTGTGTCCCATGCAATACACTAAAAATATACAATAAATAAATAAATAAAATCTTAAAAAAAAAAAAAAAAAAGGTCAGTCCCAGTGGCTCAGCAGTTTAGAGCCGCCTTTAGCCCAGGGCCTGATCCTGGAGACCCGCCATCAAGTCCCATGTCAGGCTCCCTGCAGGGAGCCTGCTTCTCCCTCTGCCTGTGTCTCTACCTCTCTCTCTCTCTGTGTCTCTCACCGAATAAATAAATAAAATCTTAAAAAATAATAATAATAAAAAATAAAAAGATACAAAAAACATTATCGTTGTTGATCTGGAATTCAAATGTGATGCTGTGTCCTGTATTTGTTTGCTAAATCTGGCAGCTCTATCACCCCTCAAACAAGATTCTGGAAGCTCTCCCTACAAAGAAATGCTGGGCCAGCCTGGGACACTTTGAGGTCAGCTTAGAGGGATCCTCACAGTCAGCACGGTGGTTAAGAACGTGAACTTTGGAGTCTTAAAGTCTTAGCGTGGCTTCCAATTCAGGGCAGTGACTGAGGGTTGACCTTGGAGAGGTTCCTTGGCCTCCCACTTCCCCATGTTTGTCCTCTGCAGAACGGGGAAGACTGAAAATCAGTCTGATGGGACATTGGATAAAAAAAATCCTGGTTATTTAAAAATTAGAGCACTTCCCAGGCCAGTTGTTCAACAGCCTCACACACACACACACACACACACACACACACACACACACTGTCATTCTGCCACCGCCCTGGCTCCTCCCCTACGTCCCCCAGACTCCACCACTTCTCATCTTGCTGCCTCGAATACCTGGCACAGACAAGGGCATCCAGTGTGCTGCCAGGGGTCCTTTCTGGTTGGCAGGTGTCATGGTTCCTGGATCGTTACCTGGATTGACTATCACTCCGGTTAGGAATACCCATCTTGAAAGGTTGTTTAAGGGTTAAATGAAATGATGTGGAAGACTGACTGATTCAGGACCTGGACTATAGATCTCACACACACACAGAGAATGAATGAATCCATATCCTACTTATTAGAAAGAGCTTTCGTTTTTTTTGTTTTCTTTGTAAATAGCAAAGTTCTTCTCTCTCTCTCTCTCTCTATATATATATATATATATATATAGATGTAGATATAAATATATCTAGATAGATATAGATATAGATAGATATACACATATATATACACACACATATATATACATACATATATATACACATATACACAACATATACACATATATAGGCACACACATATGTGATGTGTGTCTTAGAATCACAAATCACATCAACTTTAAGAAATCATAAAGATGGAACACCTGGGTGGCTCAGTGGTTGAATGTCTGCCCTCGGCCCAGAGCAGAATCCTGGAGTCTTGGGATTGAGTCCCTTATCAGGCTCCCCACGGGGAGCCTGCTTCTCTCTCTGCCTGTGTCTCTGCCTCTCTCTCTCTCTCTGTGTCTCTCATGAATAAATAAATAAAATCTTAAAAAAAAATAAATCATAAAGATCATTCCAGTTCTAGTTCAGTTCCTTCCCTTTTACCCAAAGGAAAGCTGAGATCTGGCTTAATTTACTTACTTATCTCAACACAGCCAACTCTGCATTGGAGGAGAATGCTTTTGAGGAATCGTCGGAAAGATTTTCTTGCTCAAAAATATCCCTTTTATCAAGAACTGCCACAGAGCCTGAAATTCCACCATTAGCATTTTAACCATCTTTTAAAATCAAACAGGTTTACAAGGTATTTCTCAAAGCTCACTCTCTTTAAGCTGGCAGTGACCCAGGGTCATCCTGAGAGACTTGAGTGCTGGGTGGACGGGGAGAAAGGGGGTGGTAGGAAGGAGACTCTAAAAGAAGCTGAAAGACTCATGTGGCCGACTTTAAAACTTTGTGACAGGGGAGCTAGGCATTAAATTGTTCAACTGTGACAGTTGTACGTTTGTGCTGTTGCATAATACAGGAGGACAAAAAGCATAAATACTAACTGATCATTTCATTCAAAAGAACTCCAACGAGAAAGCCAGACCCCTTGATGCTGTCTTATGCTAAACAAAGCTAAAAGCCTCTCTTAGATTGTTGGCCAAGGGTTTTTTGACTGGGTGGATGGAAATGTTTTTTACAGATCTACAAAGCGTGGATGGTAAAACAAAGCCTCAAAATGTCCAGGAGCAAAAATGTATCTGGGACTGTATCTGTTCATATACACAAATTGGTTCTGCCACTTGGGTGAGTTGCTCACCGTTGGAGTTCAACATCTCTGGTGTTTGGATGTGTCCTTATCTGCTGTCAATTAAATTCAGCCCACCTGTGTGTTATTTTGGGGACTGTTGGTGAGGGCTAACCAGTTGCTGGTATCAACCAGACGGTTTTCTCCAAAAGAAAAAAAACGCAACCTCCTCCGATAATTTGATTGGCTCAGTTTGGAAAGATCGGCATCAAAGGAAACGGAAGAAACTTCTAGAAAATAAGAGGGAGAAAATTCTGGCGATTCCTTCTAACACCAATACTTGTGACTTATTAATTACCAATGGATGATCACTAAACACAGTGAGATTTTTCCCATCAGAGTCTAATTAGTTTCATTGTCTTCTCTCTGAGTTCTATTGTATTCCATTCTACCCATCGGCTGCCTGTTTTAATTAATTTTGCACTGCATTCAAAGGTTTTGCTTTTGTGCCTCTCCGTTTGATTTAAATTCCTTTTTGCAGATAAATAAATAAATAAATATCAAAGCTAATGAGGCTCTGAAGATTCGAGATGTAAATATCATATGCAGATTCTTTTTTGGGTCCCAGCTCAGCGGAAGACCAAAAATAACACTTGGAAGTTTGATTAAGAAATCTCAGGCTCCCCTTTCCAGGCCTCCCTCCAGACAATCTTTCTGCTGGCAATTTCGGTTATTTGACAAAAAATCATGCCCCACACACTCAAAACCCCAGAAGCAAGTTCCTTTCAAGAAGAGCTCAAACGGGCAAAAGACTGTGCTGAGCTCCTAAAGATCCATCTCCAACTGACTGATCGTGTCTATCCTGAGAGGTTTCTATCTATGTGTGTGTGTCTATGCACGAACTGGCACTCTCATACAAACGCACGTCTTTCACACACACATGCACTCACAAACACACACATCACAGACATATGCACACGTAAGTCCATACAAACGCACACTCTACATTCACACTCTTTCACACATCCACACATTAAATGCACACGTTCACACACACACTTTCATGCACATTCACACACATGCACAAAATCACACACGACTCACACAAACTCGCGCACACATTCTCTTTTTTTTTTTTTTAAGATTTTATTTATTTATTTATTCATGAGAGACACAGAGAAAGACAGAGACACAGGCAGAGGGAGAAGCAGGCTCCATGCAGGGAACCCGATGCAAGACTCGATCCCAGGACCCCGGGATCAGGCCCTGAGCTGAAGGCCGGCGCTCAACCACTGAGCCACCCAGGTGCCCCGTGCACACATTCTCATACACATCCATGACAAACACATCTTCACACATGCACACAAACTCACACTCATATCCATACATACACACGTGCATCATCCACTCACACACACACTCATTCACCCATAAGCCACTCACACACACACTCATTCACCCATAAGCGTGCACACACACATTCTCTCACACGCGTGACACATGTGTATCATGCTTTGGCCAGTCCAGGTTTCCTGTTTCAATCCTATGCCTTCAACATCCTCCCAAAAGACATCTCTGCCAGACACCCCAGGACCCCCCCACTCCTGTCAGGTGCACGTAGGGCTGCAGAGTTATTAAACTGTATCCAAAGAGCTCTTATATTGTGCAATCTGCTTTTACCCGGTATCCTTTACGGAGAAAGTCTGATTCATTTCCCAGAAATGCTCATCTGCTATTAATCTTTCAGGATATAGTTAGTGTTGTGATATTTTCAGATATTGTTTTCGGGTGGCAGGGGGAGGGGAGGGCGGATTTCACATGGCTGTCCCCTGGCAGTTTCTGAGCTTACTGGGTGCTTATAAGCGGCTCAGAATTGTGTGACAGCATTTCCATGCAAGGGACTTACAATCATGTTTCATTAATTCGACGTGAATGAAGCCTCATTTCTGGCCTTGAGGAGCTTAAGATTTATGTGAAATTAATAACAGAACAGATGTCTTCACAATTTGGTTCCTCTGGAAAAAAAAAAAAAAAGGAACCTGATTACTTTGAAAACTTCAATGCTTTAAAATGCAGACCCAGGGAGTTTTTACTCTGGGGTAAAGAGTTATGCCTTGATATCGTCCACATCGCAGAGCTAAGTGGAATTTAAATGTCAGATTTATATTAAATAGTCATATTCCCCATTATGACATATAATAAACAACAGCTTATTACTTTCATTAATAAGATGTGTTGGACATTTAAACTAAAGCTTCCAAGATAAAGCCGGTACCTCATAAGCAGGAGACACTGGGGAGGTGTGGGAAATATGCAAGCAGCCTGGTTTTTAGCTTGGTTTCTGATAATTTAATCATTGATTCCTCCTAGGAAAACAAAATGCATCTGTGCTCACACAAAACTCACCACTTTATAAAGGAGTTGAGTCATCTCCCGCAGACATGTGTGCCGAGGGCCAAATGCTCTCCATTTCACAGGACATTTTAAGTCTTGCCTCTTTATTTTATTTTTTCCTCTTGCCTGAAATCCTTTCCCTTTATCTAGGCTTCTGTAGTGCTGGGTGCCTCTCCGGCTGAATTTTAACACTCCTCCGGGCTCAAGTGTGTCCACACACCAGCGGGAGGGGGGCTGGGTTTTTACTTCCCGAAGTCCAAGGAGGATAAGTGTGATAGAAATTTCTCCCCTGTGGGCCTGTTGTTCTGGAAGTGAGAGAGAGAGAGCTGAGACCCCCAGGCACCAGGCAGTTCCCCTCCCTCTGGCAAAGCAAGTTAATGAGGTTTGCAGGGGGTGGGAGGTGTCAAATGGCAAAGCCCAGAGTTAACTATTAGGTTCCAGAATCCTTTCCCCATAACAGCTGTGATAACCCTTCTCTCTATTCCAAACCAGCAGTGGAGGGTGGACTTAGAACCTTCCCCACATTCCCCAAGAGAAAACAAGAACATTGAGCCAAATAATCTGAAAGCCTCTCCCTTTAGCATGTTCCATCTACTCTAATATTGGCTTTCCTGATACTTGTCCTCTTACTTCTCCTCTTGCCCTCCCTCCCTCCACACCTAGACCAGGTTGGGGATCCTATAGTCCAGTCACCTCTGCTGACTGACCCACAGGTGATGGTCCAGAGAAGCTTGAAGGAGATGTGACCGGCCCCAGCACTTCCTAAGGGTGTGTGGCATTGAGCAAGACACAGAGCTTGTTGGACCCTCTGTCTCCTCATCTGAAAGGGGACAGAATCACTCCCACCCAGGACTGTTGTGATGATGATGCTATGAGCTGGTGCATGGAGAGAGCTTGGCACTAAGGCAGCTCTCCACAAATTGAGCTCCTGTTAGTATTGTACAGCTCCTGGAAAGATGACAAGCCATGGTCCTGCAGAGGTAGCCAGGAATGACTTTAGGAGCCTCTGCAGACTGCCACTCCCCACCCCATGCAAAGAGGATTATCCAAATTGTCCCTACTCTCTGCTGATACTGGGTTGTGAGCAGTGGATGGGCCCCATCTAGGAAGCAGGATAACTCAGAGTCGGGCATCTGTCACCACAGGTGTGCATGCCAATGGCACTGGCAATGCCAGACCTTCCACTTCTTCAAGGAAGCCAGAAATGGTGGAACGCTTTTATGTCAAGGCTTCCATGTTTCAAATAGAGGGCACCACTAGGCCACAAACCCTTATCTGAAACTGTTGGGTCCAGACATATTTCAGTACTCAGAAATGTTCAGGTTTGAAGAGATTATACAACATAACTGCCATCTATTACCTGACATCCCTGGGCAGGCTCTGGAGAAATGTGACACAGTCAAACTCATTAATATCCCTGCATCGCAGGACTGGTCACCACTTCCTTCTCCCCATAGGGCACCAGGGTCTGTAGGCCCTCACCACATTGGCAGGTGGGGAATGTCTTCTGGCAGAAGAGGGCATCTATGGTGGAAGTCTTGCGACTCAGTTTCCTACAGCCAGCCCCACTTACTTTAGAGAGTCTTGCAAGAGCCATGAAGCTTTGGAATTCCTGTGCTGAAAGGCTCCTAATGATCATGGTGTAAAGTCAAACTAAGTCACTGGACTCTAAGTGATGGAAACCCAAGTCAAATAGGGTTGAGCAAATAATGGTGGCAATAATCCCATTACTAGCTCATGCAACAGGAGGGTATAGAGGTGGATCCAGGTGCTCTGACAAGGTCCCTAGGACTCTATTTCTCTTATCTCTCTGCTTCACTTTTGATTGTGTTGGCTCCAAACTCAAACAGATGCTTCCTTCATGGTGACAAAATGGCTGCCAGCAGCTCCAGCCACACATGTTTCTAAGGTTGGGCCCTATGAAAAAACATCATGAACTTCTGCCCAGAAATCTAAACAGCAGCTATTGGACATTTCTATGGCTCTGATGGAGTCACTTGCCCATCATGAAACCAATCACAATGCCCAAGGTTACACACCCACCTGAATGCAGGGATGGATTCATCTTGGCACAAGCTGCTTGGACTTGAGAGTAGAGGTTTCTGAATGAAGGCAGGGGCTGAAGATCTATAAGCCCCTTATGAAATAAACCCCGATTCCCACCCACCCCAACATGTCTGCTCCCAGCTGTTCTTTTGTCGCCCATCCTAGACCACCACGCTGACACCCTTCCTGCCTCCCACCCTTATAATCTCCATGGTGACCAAGAGGTTTCTCTTCCTTTTGTTGATAAGAACTCATTCAATTTGATCAACATTTCACGCTTAAGAGACAGTGCTCACTTTCCCCATTTTGCTGACTAGGAAACAGGGACTTGAAGAGTTTGTATAGCCTCAATGGCAAACAGTATGGAGGCACCTCAAAAAGCTAAAAGTAGAACTACCCCATGCTCCAGCAATTCTTCTGAGTATTTATCTGAAAGAAATAAAATCACAATCTCAAAAAGATACTTATATCCCCACGTTTATTGCAGCATTATTTACAATAGCCAAGGCATGGAAACCACCTGTGATCACTGACAGATAAATGGATAAAGCAAATGGAGAGCGCACACACACACACACACACACACACACACACACTGGGATATTATTTAGCCATAAAAAAGAAGGAAATCTTTCCATTTGCAACAACATAGTTGGACTTTGAAGACCTTATGTTATAACCCAAACAGAGAGACAAATACTCTATGATCTCACTTACATGAGAACCTAAAAAAAAAAAAAAAAAAAAATTCCCCAAACATAAAGAAATAGTGTTTGCCAGTAATGGGGGATGGGAGTAAGCAAAAATGGGTAAAGGGGGTCAAAAGATTCAACTTCCAGGTATAAGGTAAATAAGGCCTAGGGATATCATGCACAGCATGGTGACTATGGCTAACAATACTGCACTGTGTATTTGAAAGTTGCTAAGAGAAGAGATCTTAAAAGTTCTCAAAAAAGTAAGTTCTCATCTCATCTCATCTCATCTCTCATAAGAAAAAAATATTGTGGGACGCCTGAGTGGCTCAGTGGTTGAGTGATCATACCCTTTAGCTCAGGGTGTGATCCCAGATCCAGGGATGGAGTCCTGCATCTAGCTCCCTGCGAGGAGCCTGCTTCTCCCTCTGCCTATGTCTCTGCCTGTCTCTGTGTCTCTCATGAATAAATAAAGAAAATCTTTTTTTAAAAAAAAATGTGTAACTGTATGGTGATGGGTGATGGTTATTAACTAAAATCTTGGGTGGAAAAAAAAAAAGAAAAAAAAATCTTGGGTGGTCATCCTTTCCCAATATAAACATATATCAAACAATTATGTTGTAACACCTTAAAGTAATACAATGATGTATGTCAATTATATCTCAAAAAAGAGAGAGAGTAACTTGTCCCAAGTTGTAGCGCTAGAGTTCACCATTTCTGCTTGTCCATCTCTGGACTAAGTGGCCTGACATTGGCGTCTACTCAATTTTTCTCATTTTGAAACTGGGAAGGCTGGATGTTCAGGTCCTATCCTTATTAAAAGTGGGAAGAAAGTGGTGTTATTCTCTTCAGCCTGAGGTTATGAGGTGTTGGAAGTGCAAAGAGGAAAAGAAAAAGGAGAATAGTCCGTGTGGGTTAATGTGTAACTGAATCCAAAAATGTTTTTTCTTGAACTAGAGCTTCTATTGTCAACCATTATTAGAAAAATAAGTTCAGGCATCAAGCGAGCAGTACCATGGATATAGATGTACCTGGAAGTACATGTAGATGTAGACATCCATCTTCTATTTTAGTAGGTGATACATACATAAGGTTTTAAAAAACCCACCAAACTTCTAAGTCATAAAAAGTATGTCTCAGCCAGCTACCCAGTTTCTCTCCTCAGAGACATTGGCCTAATGTTCTCATAAGTCCATCTGGAAAAAGTAAAGCACAAAACAAGAGAGTGCTTATTTCTCCAGAACCTCCCAAAACAAATATTATCAAACTTTATTATATTTGCCACTCTGATCAATGAAAAAGAGTATTTTTCAGGTGCCTGGGTGGCTCAGTTCTTTAAGCATCTTCCTTTGGCTTAGGTCATTATCCCAGGGTTCTGGGATTGAGCCTCACATTGGGGTCCCTGCTTAGTGGAGAATCTTCTTCTCCCTCTCCCTCTGCTTATCCTTTCTCTCTCTCTCTCTTCCTCTCTCTCTCTCTCTCAAATAAATAAATAAAAACTTTCTTTAAAAAAGAAAAATAGTATTTTTCTTGAATTGCATGTTCATAATCTTCAAATATTTTCTGTTCACTCATATGATTTTTCTTATTGACTTATAGGGACTCCTCATATATTCAGTAAATTCAACTCTGTATGATATGAGATGCAAATATTTTTTACATATCTAGATCACCCTTACTCTTTGGTTTTTTTGTTATGTAGGCTTAAAAATATTTCTTTGTAGGCCAACTGATCAATTTTATTATAGCTTCTGGTATTTTGGCCATATTTTGAAAACTCTTACCCATTCTGATATTTTTTTGAAGTTCCTCCACATTTCCTTCCAGTTCATTTGTGTATTATTGAATGTATGCAAACATGGATTCATCTGAAATCTTTTGGGATATATGTTGTGAGGTAGGGGACCAATTTAATATTTTCTCTAGATGACCACTCATTAATCCAAAGACATTTATTAAATAAAGCCATCTTTCCCCCTACTGCTTTGAAATGCCCAAACCTTGGACTGTTGCAACATTCTACATTTATCTCATTGTTCAGAGGCTATATAATTATTCCAATGTCATTCACAATGCTTGTGGGAACCATCTTGCACACGATGGAAGCAATACAGATAAAACAATTTTGATAAGGAAGAAGCACTGCGAGGATGCACCCACCAGAGAGCTACACCAAACCGATGCTATCAACAAAAGCATGATGGGAAAACTTCCCATCATGAACCTTTGGTTGTGTTCAGCTTTTAGATGGGAGTATTACATTTGAATACTAAAACAAGACATCAAAGTGCATAGTTCTGTAAACAAAAACTTGTAACCCAAGGACAGAAGAGGTTCTCATAGAAGCTTAAAGTCCCAGGACATGTGGATTCACACCATCTAGAACATCTGTTAAGACTGTGACCCTATAGACATAACCAGACAATTGCCTTCTCAATTGGAGTTCCCCTCACCAGCAGAATGTGAACTCCTGGGACTTTCCTTGAGCTCCAGATGATCCTGGGACCTCCTTCCCACAGGGAAAGGCCTGAGTGCCCTTTGATCTTCTTAGAGCAAAATCTACTGGGTAAAATTATAATTTGATATGGCTGCACGTAGCCAATAGAAACTCATAAACCGTCTTAACATCATAATGCATTGTGAAAAAGAATCGCTAAGTACCATGAAACATATGAGAACCCCAGGCTTCCATTCATCTCTAGCTTTATGCTAGGGCAGCATATTAAAGTGATTTCAACTTCAGAGCTGAGCTCCCCAAAGAGTGCTCCAGTCTTAATTAAAATGTCAATGAAATACAAAAGTGCATGGGGGACATTCTCAGAAATCATTTCCTTTTAACTTCCGGCTGGCTGGCTGCTCCTTCCCTCAAGCTCACCAGCTTGGCCACTTAGTGCAGGTACTCAAGCCACCCTTCTACTCTACCATGGGGGAGCCCTCGTCCAGACCCCAACCATCCCCATGGGAGACTGGAGGAAGGTGGGCTGCAGATTCTTGCTTGAGGCTTCTCTGTATCTTGAGCTGCCCGAGTTGAAGGGTTGGACGATCATTACCTGGGTGCATAACCCAGAACCGCAGAACAAGGGGTGGGCTGGAAAGGTAGGGGGAAATAAGAGAAAACTTCAGCTTCAGGTCATTTGGGTGCAGCATCAGTGAACCCAGGAAAATTTTAACTCAGGAATTGAAAATGCAGATACTTATGGGGCTAGACAAAGGACATAATTGAGGAAGTGGGGGAGGTGCAGAGTACGAGGGGGTGGTGGGGATTGCCAAGAGCTAGAAATCATTTTCCCTTCAAAAGGAACAATTGCTACTCAGTTTAGAGATTGTTTACGTGTGGGAGTGCAAACCTGGTATCACTATGCCTTCCAATTTATTTTTAAGATTTTATTTACTTATTCATGAGAGACACAGAGATACAGGTAGAGACACAGGCAGAGGGAGAAGCAGGCTTCCTGAGGGGAGCCCGATGCGGGACTTGATCCCAGGACTCCGGGATCATGACCTGAGCCAAAGGCAGATGGTCAACCACTGAGCCACCAAAGTGCCCCCCTTCTGATTTTTTTTAAAGAAAATCCAGAAATCTGCATTTTTCAAATGTGAAGTCTCATGACTTTGTATTGGCTACTTATTAAATATTTAAAACTTCTGCATGGATCAACGTATGACCAAAATAAAACATGTGTGGATAAATTTCAGTCCTGGGAGGGGACTATGAGGTCCCAGGCACGTCCCTTCCTTAATCTCTATATCCATCCATGCATCCAGCCATTGAATATTCACTAATGCTTCCAGGTGCCAAGCTAATAGGAGAAAACAAATGATTCTAAGTGCAAGTCCAGTCTTATCTCCAGTCCCATTCTGGTCCTATCTCTTGGCTTGAGAGAGCAAGGTAGCCAGATCCAGTATTTAAATTATATTGTGTGTGTGTTAAGTACAGTCCAGGAATTAAAAGGCAACCTTTTTCAATGGATCTATCTTGGCTTCAAAGTTGCATATGACCTTGGATTAATACCTTCTCTTCTTTCTCATAGCACAAGCTGAAGAATCTTTTATGAGACTCTAAATTGTCACAGTGACCATTTCTGGTCTGGTTAGTGACCTCACTCGAGGCCCCAGGCCCACGGTAACTTTTGTGTTAATATAACCTCTGGTGACGCTCACCTGTCTGAATCTGTCAGGACTTCCTGCCTCTGTCCTGCCTGGACCATAACCACAGGAAATGCCTCTGTACTTGTTGAATTGCTGCATTTTATGCTTTTAGTCAAAGGAGAACATGGGGAAGTGGCATCCATCGTCTCCTCAGAGATAAGTGACTCCCTGGACTACAGTCAGAAGAGCTTTTTGCTAAGAGGGACACTCCTGCTGTGTCCTGGCGTGCCCATCTGTCCCTGTGTATGGCAGGGGTGGGGGTGCAGGGGTGTGGGGCCCCCAACAGCACAAGCAAGGCAGACCCTGCTCTATAGGTGGTGGGCTTCCTCGTTGTTGGGGCCAAGCCCTTGGGAAGATGCCAGTCCTATTTGTTCCCCACCTGATGCTGCTGACAACCTTGCAAGGACAGGGACCTTGACTTGTCACTTCTACATTCCCAGTATCCAGCACAGAGGCTGCACATAGTAAGTGAACATTTGCAGAGTGACTGGCCTAATGGGGGAAAAACCATTTTGCTGATGGGCAATTAAGAATCAGAGAAGAGAAGGGATTCATCTGAAGCCTGTTGCTCTCTTCTCCCTCTTACCATCTACACACACACACACACTCACATACACGGAGAGACACACAGATGCATGCATACACACACTCTCAGATACAGATACATACGGACCCACATTCACATGCAGACGCACCATCACATGGAGAACGGGCACATGTGCACACATGCACACATACATGGACACGCACACGCACACGCCTCCCCCCACTTCAGCTTCCAGTTCCTAGATGCCACTCGTACAGCAATGCACCCAGGCCTCCCACTCCAACTTGCTGTCCCAGGTGCAGGAGATGCTGTTTCTCTCACACCTCTGTCCAAGGAACCCAGTTCATGCTAAATACTTGACTGTCATTCAAGCCGCCCCTTGGGAAAAACCATCACTGTTTAGCAGGATCTCTCTCTGGAAAGACATTTGCACCAACAATTCCTATCATTCCGGAAGTCTGATGTTTGAGAAAGCATTTACTTCTCTTGAGGCGTAAGAACAGGGAGCATCCGTTTGTGGGTGCCACCAGCCTTGGCCTTGGGTTGTCTAATAAAGCACTGGCTTAACTATGTCTGGGGTTGTAAAACTGCAACATAGTTTCTAGGTGATTCTACTGTATGAAGAGCTCAGGATGCTCCTACTACACCACAAACACCTGCTTATCTTTTTCTGTGTGTCATAGATTGTAGGTCTACACTCCTGCCCGTATTCACGGATTTGGGGCCTCTGAGGCTGTGGTTTCTGATCATCCAGCCTGAGGTCTTTATTCCACTGTTTTTTCCAAACTCGTGGCTCTGCCTCTTCTTTAGCAGATAACTCAGCCATAATTTAACATTTGTGCTCTTTCAATTCAGTCAAACAATCTCCTTTCGTGGGGCTAGCCACTCTTTTTGAGAGGCAGGGATGGGGAGGGAGGCTTGGGCTTGCTCTGCTTTTGTGTGAGCCTGTTGCTAAGAAATAGCATACTTTTTGTTCATCTTACCTGCTTTCCAGCTTTTGATCGATAGCAGAGCGCGTATACCTTATATAAGAACTAGCTGCATTTATTCAGCAGGTTATACATTAATTTTACCATCAGGACATCGTACAAATAGATAATCTTTAAAAAAAGCATTTTGGATTTCTTAAAAGTGAATTTAATTATAAGTAGTAATGTGTGCCGGAGAATTATAATTATGAAAAGTCATGTTCTGTAAGACTGAAATGACAGATTATATTTCAAAAACTTATTGCAGAGGAATTAAAAGACCCAATTTATTAGTTGTAAATTTATGATTATTGCGGCTTTGCTGAAACACGCGCACACACACACACACACACACACACACACATCATAGCATATTCTAGTTGGATTTAGTATGCCTAATCCTTTCGACAAGAATCATATTTTGCACCAGAAGCTGCCACTCCGTTAATTTGTTTGTGAGACAAAAACAGACAACTAATCTTTGTCTTCTGATCCCTGAATGGCAATAATTTAAATTACTTTGTAGGCATGTTTTGCATCCCTCCCTCCATCCTCGCAAAGTGATTAAAAAGTTGACATGGACCCGAGAACAGAAATGCTGTTGTCAAGGAGGAACTGAAGAGGGTTTTATGGGTATCGCTGGGGAGGGCGTGGGGGGAGGCAGCAGAGCTGCAAAGGACCTGGGATTGAGCCTCGCTGGTTCACACAACAAATATTTGCTGAGCATCTACTATGTTCCAGGCATCGTACTAAGTATATTCGAGGTGTTCTCTCCATTAAGCCGAGCTGAGGGGCTTAGACCTTCTCCTGAAGTCAATGGGGAGCCACCGATGGTTCATGAACATGAGTCAGTGGTCTTGGAGAAAGACGTAGGCAACTCTTTTGCCTACAGACAGGTAACACAGGCCCAGAGAGGTTGTAGAAGCCAGAGGAAGCACGCCCTGTCTAAAGGGGTAGCCACTACTTGGCTCCAGCCCACGGTGGACAGAGATTCCGGACCCCCCAGCTTGTTATAAGAAGCTAGAAATTTGTAGATTGATTGCAGAAATCGTCCTACCCTTTGCTGTCTTCATGCCCTTTACACGTGACTTGGTAGCCCCTCCCGTGACGTGCTGGAGTCCTCACCCCCACCACCGAATCTGCTCACCGACATCTCCTGGACTGTGACAGAGCCTGGCCTTCAGGGACCTCGCACGCTTCCACCGTCTACCCCTGGGAGTCTGTCTCTGCCCTGAGGACGAGTCCCAGCCTGGCCCACCTAGACCAGCGCAGCCCCCCCGGCTGGCCTGCAGCTTTGCAGAAACCAGAAGGAGCCCAGAGCCCACCCGCCAGCCGGCCAGCCTGCAGACTAAGGGAAAATAAGGAATGTCTCTTGTTCCACGCCACTGAGTTCTGGAGTCACTGGTTAGGTGGTGATAGCTAACTGATACAATAATTAATTCCTATTTTAAAAAACAACTTCAGGGGCATCTGGGTGGCTCAGTCCCGGAGTCACAGGATCGAGCCCCGCATTGGGCACCCTGCTCAGCAGGGAGTCTGTTTCTCCGTCTGCTCCTCCCCCTGCTCGTGCTCACTCTCTTTCTCTCTCTCTAATAAACAAAACCTTTTAAAAAATAAAAATAGGGGCACCTGGGTGGCTCAGTGGCTGAACATCTGGCTTCAGCTCAGGGTGTGATCCCGGGCTCCTAGGATCGAGTCCCGCATCAGGCTCCCTGTGGGGAATCTTCTTCTCCCTCTGCCTGTGCCTCTGCCTCTCTGTGTGTCTCTCATGAATAGATAAAATCTTTAAAATAAATAAATAAATAAACACACGCATACATACATAATAAAATAAAAATAAAAAGCAACTCTATGCTGTCATCCCTCCTCTCGTCAACCACCGCCCCTACCCCCCATACCTGCAAATAGAGGGACCCGAGGCTCAGTAAACGTTTCTGGCTCACCAGGCATCAAGGAGGGTTCAGTTCTAAGCTGCTGGGTCAGGGAGAGGAGAGGACACCTAAGCACGTCACATCTGCCACCTGCTCCGACCTTGACCTTCCTGCAGGAGGGCAGGAGGGCAGCAGGTGGGGCCGACTGCAGGGGCCTCTGTGGCCTCAGTGCTCAGTCCCCCTACTCACCCACGACCAGGGGCCCACCTGTGTGTTCAGCAGGCCCCAACCCAGATGTCTCTCCCCAGCCCCAACCCCCAGCTCCGTGTCTGGGTCTGTGATCCCCAAGAGCTCTGAGCCCCAAGGCTCGAAACTGCAACCTCTCCCCTGGGCATACAGCGTGGCTGGAAGCCTCTGCGGATGGAGCAGAGCACTTGGGCAGGTGGCACCCGGTCCTCCAGCCCCCGGTACGTCCACGAACTCCTACCCCGGGCCTGCATCCCTGCCTCAGAGGGCAGCGAGCCTCGGGGCTCCGGGCGGGCTCTCAAGCTGGACCCTGCAGCTCCATCTTCCCCTGTCACCAGGCCTTGCTGCCGTGTGAATTAGAAACGGCTCCCTGCAGGCAGGTGCAGCGTCAGGGCTTGTCTTAGCTGGATGTGCCCTGCATCAACACCCCAGCCGGGGCCCTTGGTTCAAGGCTAAGCGTGACATACGTCAGAACTTGAATCAGCCTAGGTGTTATCGACCTGTCTGCCAGTTTGAAATGTCCTTCCCCTTCCTCGGCCTTCAAGGCTCCATTCTAGTGATGCCTCCTCTGCAAAGTCCTCCTGGATCCACTCCCTTGACTGAGATTATTCTTTCTGAAACCTTTGAAGCCCTAGGAGCCCCCTTATTTAGCTTCTACCCTGTCCTGAGTGTCCCTTGGCAGCTGTCTGTCACTCCCCACCATACCACGTGAGCAAGGAGGGGTGCTCACCTGCCACCCATGTGGGTGCCCACAGGCTATGTGACAGGGGTCAGGAGGAGAGGTGGTGCCTCTGAAGAAATGGCAGGTGCAAGGGTCCTCTGGGAATTCAAATCAAGCTGGTTCCTAAAGGCGTAGAAGGAGGCGGCCTCCCTCACTCCCACATTGCCCCGCTGGGGGTGATACCTGGCGAATATTCCCCAAGGGGATGAGGCGTGGCTTGTAAGGTGCACTGTGGCCACCCCCCATCCCTTCCCAAGGCCTGCTCATCTGCGATTCCGCCCTAAGTCCCTCTTGGATCCTGCCACAGAGCCACTTGTTCCAGCGAGCCTCCACCAGTAAGGGAGGCAAGGACCAGGCGAGTTTGACGAGCGGGAACAGACATGGAGAATGTTCCAGATTTGGAGACTGACTCGAGGATCACCGTGGCTCCAGGAGCCCGGATGGGGTCTGTGTGTCTCTGGGCTGTGGTGGGGAGGACAGTGGATAGAAGTCAAGCTGAGGGGCAGGAGGGAGCTGGAGCACCGGGCAGCACAGAGGACACAAGTGGCATCTGCAGCCAGCCCTGGGGAGGTGGAGGTGGGGGTGCTGCTTATAGGAAAGGGATTTTCTGGATTCCTAGAAAAACAATAGCCAGGGCTTGTTGCTGGGGCAGAAGGATTGGGGTCACCAGCTGGCTCTTTGGTACTGCGATTGGTTCCTGATGCTTCAGAATTTGAGGGCAGGAGGCACTTGGGGACACCGGCTGACCCTTGGGCCCCCTAACCCTCTCCCCAGCCCCCCTGGTGTCTCACAATGTATAAGATGTTCTGATTGCCTGTTTCTCCTTCCTTCTCACTTTGCTCTTCTTTTGCTGGGGTGTGTGGTGGGGATAAAGCCTTAGAGGCACTTCCAGGAGCCAGGCAGACACCCCACAGCAGGACCCTGGGCACCTGCTGAAGGCAACGGCTTGCTAGCTGTAGAGTGGGGACAGGCCTGGGCTTGGGTGAGGAAGGACGGCATTCTGGTTGGGGGCTGGTGGGATAAGGCCATCCCGGCAGGTAAGAAGCCACCGACACCCGGTCCTAGGGTCTCAGAAGGGCCAAGCCAGCTGCATCTCATTGTCCTCAGAGCACAACCCAACTCCTTAGCTCAGCCAAACAGCGTGACCTGGCCCCACTGACCACCACCACCACCCCAACTTCACCTTCCAGTATTACCACACTGAACCCTTAGGATTATTTGGGTGCAAGCAACAGAAATACACCCTGACTCACTTAAGGGCAATGGGGGTTATTAGGGTGACAACAGAGGGGAGGAGGGATACCAGTCCATGGGCCCTGCAGCAGCACACTTGGGTGGCCAGCACTCTTTGTGTTTATGTCACTCAAGATGTCATGGGCATCCCGTTGGCTGAGCCCAGATCACAAGCCCACCCATAGGGTAGCCAGAGGAAAGCCCTGGCCCAAGAAGGCTTCAAGGACCCACCTGGCTGCTGAAGACAGAAGGCAAGTACCCCAGTTTACCTTCCCAGTAACACTGTCCTCAATGGAAAGGACAGAACTCCTCCAGAGGAAGAGGAGACACGTGCTTGGTGACCAAACCCACAAACGTCCACTGTGCCCTTCACTCACTCTATGGCAACCATGACACTCTTCTTTTTGTCCCTTTTGTTCCTCAAATACAATAAGCTTGCACCTGCCACAGGGCCTTTGCACCTGCCATTCTCTCTACTGGAAACACTCTTCCCTTAGTTCTGCACATGTCTGCTTCCTTGTCTTTCTTCAGAAATCAATTCCTCTCAAAGCCTCCCACTCCCACCACCTTTTCTCAAGTTTTCTCTATCCGATCATCTTGATACCATCCTTCACAGGTCTTCCCACCATCCAGGATGACTTCTTCTATGAATGTGTCTGCTCTGTGTTCTCTGTCTCCTTCCACTAAGGTGGAAGCACCATGAAAGCAGTGACTGCAATTAGTCATTGCTGTAGATCCAGGGCCTGGCACAGGGCTTAATAAGCCTTTAGCAGCTAAATAAGCATATAGGAACAAAGAATCCCAGACAAGGAGCATGTGGTCTGGCCAAGGATGCCTGGAAACGAGACTGTGATGGCACGTAGGGTGCAAAAGCCAAACTTTGCCTGCTCTGGGGCACTGAGTGTCAGCTGGCTAGGGGCATGGGCTCCATAGCAGGTTGCCTGAGTCAGTGCTCACTAACTGTGCCTCAGTCTCCTCATCTTGGAAAAGAGAACTCCAGATCTAAAGTGAGTGACTATTTAATGACTGAACAGGTGGGAGCGGCTACAAATACATTTGCAGAAGTCCCTTTAAAGTCATGCTTCTCCAGACGCCTGGGTGCCTCAGTGGTTGGGCCCATCTGCCTTTGGCCCAGGGTGTGATCCTGGAGTCCCAGAATCAAATCCCACATTGGACACCACACAGTGAGCCTGCTTCTCCCTCTGCCTGTGTCTCTGCCTCTCTGTGTGTGTCTTTCATAAATAAATAAAATCTTTTTTAAAAAAGTAAAGTCATGCTTCTCCAACTTCATGTTTCCCACAGTTATAACCTGGAAATGTCGTCTAAAAGGTAGGTTCTAAGGAAGCATTTCCCTCCCCCCACCCCGCCCCCATCACCAATTCTTTTTTTTTTTTTTTTTTTTTTAAGCAGAAGACTCATGTTTATTGGAGAAACTGGGCGGGGGGAGGGGGGTTCTGCATGGAGCAGGGGTGTCAGTAGAGACTCAGGTGGCCAGGAAGCCCCCATCCACCGGCATAGCGGAGCCCGTGGTCATGCTGCTCCGGTCACTCAGCTGGAAGAGGATGGTGTCCACCACGTTCCCCACCTTTGCAAACTTGCCAAGTGGGATTCGATCCAGCATGGTCTTGGCCTTCTGAGGGTCGCTCCAATTGGCCTGGCCCATGGGGGTCATCACCACTGTGGGGTTCACCGTGTTCACGCGGATCTTGTGTGGCCCAAGCTCCAGAGCCATCACCTAGGTCAGCATGTCCCTGGCACCCTTGGTGGAGCAGCAGACGCTGTGGTTGGCTATTGCTCGCCGCGAGGCCTGGCAGGAGATGTTCACGATGGACCCTGGGGCTCCCCTGGCTATTAAGCCGCGGGCCACCATCTGGGACACTTGGATGACGACGGCCCGCAGGTTCAGGTCGAAGGATGCTTCCTTGGTGACCTCCAGGAAGGGCCGCAGCAGCGCCACGCAGCGTTGCTCACCAGCAGGTCCACGGGGCCCACTGCCCAGTGCCCGCTCGGTGGCCTCCCGGTCAGCCAGGTCCACACACACGGGCTCCACCCCGGGACGCTCGCGACCAGGCTGCCCAGGTCGGCCCGGCTCGGGCTCACCGCCACCACCTGCACCCCCGCGGCGTGCGGCGCCTGGACCGCGCTGCGCCCGATGCCTTTGCCCGCCCCGGTGACGAGCGCCCGGCGGCCCGCGAGCCCCAGCTCCACGGCCGTGGTTCCGCCTCTGCGCGCGGCGGCGGCCCGACCGCCCCCATCACCAATTCCGATTCCGTGGCTCTCACGTGGAATCCTGGAAGGTTCCAAGAACAGCTTCCCCGGAGTTTCAGGACCCAACGGATGAGCTGTGATTGCGCATGATGGACACTAGATGGAGCCACGCGCCCAGAGAACTGGTCCGAGCCGCGCCGCGCCGGGCCCCGAGGCTGCTTCGCCACGCGTGGCCAGCAGGTGGCGCAAGCCGTCCTCGGAAGGAGCCGCCGGTCCGCGGGGGCGGGAGGGGAGCCGGTGGTGCGCACGCTCGCTCCCTCCCAGCTTAGCTCCGGCCGCGGGGGCCCGGCCCCTGTGCGACAGCGTCCCGCCTGCCGTGGTCTTAGCCCTTGCTCCCCGGGTAAAGGCGCTGCACTCAGCAGGTGCTCAATAAAGACTTGATCACTTGGGAAGACACACACAGGCCTGCTGGGTGACCTCTGTGATGAAGACCGTCATCGCCTATTAAGTGCCTACTGCATGCATGCCAGGCGCTGTGTTAAGCATCTACCACACTCTAACGGATCCTCGGCCACCCGCCACAGCCCTGAGGTGGTCATTGTGATTACTGGACACACACGGCGGAGGGGGCCCCATGGGGTTCATCGGGGCTCAGGGAGCCGTGGGCAGCACCGCGGCGCCGCGGCAGAGCAAGGGCTCCGAAACCAAGGAGGGCTTCCTGGAGGTGAGCTCTGCGCAGGCTGCAAAGTGCGGTAGTCGTGGCCTGGCAGAGGGAGGGCGTCGGAGAACAGCCCTGAGCAACGGGGGAACCAGGGTGCTGAGGGTGCTGGAGACGCAGGAGATGCTGGGCTGCAGGGGTGCCGCAGGGGGTGCAGAGCCTGCTGGCCGAGGACGCAGCCGCGGGGGGGGGGGGGGGGGTCAATGGACTCAGGTTCCGGTGCCGCCTGCAGGCTGCGCGTCCTCCGTGGAGCTCACCTTGCCTGTCGGTCCTCGTGCTCACAGGTGCGTCGCGAGGCCTGAGCACAGCGACCTACGACCTACGGTTCCCGGTTCAAAGTGAGCCCCGCGGGGTCGCTGACTTTCTTTCCCTTGTAACGTGGCCGCAGCAAATCCTTCGCTGTGCCTCAGTTTCCCCACCTCTCCCCGGGGTTGGCGGTGGGGTGCAAGGGCTCCGGTGTCGGGGTGTGAGCTGGGGCCGCGCCCGGCGGAGGCAGCCGGCGGGGCGGGGGCGGGGGGCGCGGTGGCGACGCCCCAGAGCCGGGCGGGCCCCAGGGGGCGGGCGGCGCGCGGGGGATGCTCGGGCCCTGGGCTGTTCGCGGTCCCCGCAGCCCCCGCGACGCCGGACACGTCCCGCCCCGCCCCGGGAGCGCACTGGGAGCGCACTGCGTCCGCGGGCCGCCTGCTGCGGGAGGGGGAGGGGGACGGGGGGGGGAGGGGGGGAGTGGGGACCCCATCCCGGACGGGGAGGCGGGGGGGGGCGGGGGGGGGGCACTGAGCAAACCCGCCCGCGGAGGACGCCCCCCCACTGGGCCGCTTGGGGGGGGCGGGGAGCAGCCCGGTGGGGGGCCACGATTTTAGGTACAAATAACAGAGCTTCTACGCAAATCGGATTACGTGGAAAAGGACTCCTCAAAGAGACACCCGAGGCGGTATGGGTTTCAGGTAAAGCTAGATCTGGGCTCTCCAACAGGGCCCCCTCCGCCCTGAGGCAGCCCTTGCCCCCTCGGATAGAGCCGGCCAGGCGGTCCCTGGCCTGGAGAGGCTCCCTGCCCCCAGGGCCGGGCCTGGGCCACGGGGCGTGGGGGGGGGGGGTTGGGGCGCCCCAAGCCGAGCTCGCTGTGCCGTGAGCAGAAGGCTGGAAATGATGCAGAGCAGCAGAAAGAGCATGTGTCCTGCCCCAACCGTCCCAGCCAGAGACCACACATCTGGACAAAAACAGAGGCTGTGGCTAAAAGCACAGGGGGAGAGAGGGGGAGGTGGGCAGGGCGCCCCGGGGAGGCAGTGACTCAGGGCCTCAGAGACCTCAACGTGGGCCTCAACGTGGGGGGAGAGAAGGAAGGGCCAGCGGGCAGCGAGGGGCGGCAGGGAAGGAACCCAACGGCCCACTTGTCCGCCCCTGCCCGGTCGGGATCTTTAAGTCCATCTGAAGGCCCTTGTGTTCACCCAAACATGGCTTAGCCTCTCCTCCGTCTCTGCCTCTTGCGGAGGCAACTGCCTCGGCCTCCCTCACCGGCGCCTTAAGGCCTGGCTCCATGCTTCTCAGTGCTGCAAAGTCCTACCTGAAGTCTGCCCTAAATGTCTCCTGCTGTTGGTCACCATTTAACAACTGTGCCCACAGATTCCCCGAGTCTCAGGTGGTCTGTCCTCCCCTCCCCTCACTCCAGTGGCAGGAGAACCTAGGGCAGAGTCCGGGCCTTTGTAAGACAAGGGAAGCCCCAGAGCTTTGAATCATCCAAAACGACTTTGAGATAACCCAATTCGGAGCCCTCAGCTGTTCATTCTGGCCTTTCCTTCTACTCCGGGGGCCACCCCACCACCGCCTCCCCTGCTTACTAAGCCTTTCTTCCCACCTCCCCGCATCTAAGAGTAATTCATAAATTAATTCAACCATTTATTTGACAAATATTTATTGAGTACCTAATTTGTGAAAAACCCTATTCTAGGTCTCGGAACAGCAGCTGACCTTCTAGTGCAGGAATCAAGAAACAAATAAGAAATTAAAGTCACAAAAATGGGGGCACCTGAGTGGCTCAGTGGTTGAGCGTCTGCCTTCAGCTCAGGGTGTGACCTGGGGTCCTGGGATCGAGTTCCGAATCAGACTCCCCACAGGGGCCTGCTTCTCCCTCTGTATCTCTCACGAATAAATAAAAATAAGATCTTAAAAAAATTTTAAAATTAAGTCACAACGGCAGGCGGGGGAATCCTTCTGGTCAGTCCAGGAAGGCTTCACAGAGGAGGCTGCATTTGAGTTGAGACCTAACAGAACAGAAGCTTGCAGGCCACCCCGCCATGCTCCGCCCCACCCCACCCCACCCCCCCCCCTCCCCCCCGTCCTGGAATTCGCTGCCCAGCTCTGCGCCCCTGGCATTGGGCTGGGGGAGCCCAGCAAGGTATTGGAGGGAGGAGAACACCATCAGGGAACTAGTTCCTGGATCCCTGCTCCCACCACCACCAGAGGGGCTCTCGGGCTGGCTGTGTACTTCAAGGCACCTGCTCTGTGCCAGTCTCTCTCCTTTTGGCTCCTGCAAGCCGTCTCCTGTCACCCCTCTGGGCCTGCAGTGGTCTCAGTGCTGGAGCATCTGGTCTGGTTCCTGCACCACAGGCTGGCTTCCCCAGCACCCCACCCACATGCTTTGGTTTTAATTCCTCTGTCAATAAGCTTTCCTAGAATTATCCTCCCCAGGGGTGCCATCTGCTCCCTCCTGGGTTCCTGACTACAGGGACAGGCCACAGCAGGTCACGTGGGGTTCTGCAGGCCGTGGCAAGGAAGTGGGTTAGTTGGCAAAGGGTTTTAAGCAGAGAAGAGCGCAAAGCCTTCTGAGCCTCCGAACCTGGAATCCATAGGCCTGGGTCTGGGGTGGGGGTCCTGACAGAAAACCCAAAGGGACCCGGACTTCCTGGCCCCAGGAAAGGTCCTGCCTCTGCCCCTCTAGGGCTGTGTATGCTGACACACCCATGTGCCCCCCAGAGTGCTTCTCTGATGTTCCCGGGACCAGGACTCAGTACAAAATGAGAACAGCCCATGATCTCAAGCAGAGGGGCTCACGGGTCCTGGGTTCTCGGCTAAGTCTTCCACCGCGTCAGTAGCAATTCTCCGGTGGTGAGGGACGGACACTCAACCCAGACAGGCTCAAGCAAAGCAAAACAAAACACAAAGTTTGATGGAGAAGACGTACTGGCTCAAACAAAAAAAAGAAAGCTCAGGATACTCCAGCTGCAGGCACAGCTGGATCTAGGAGTTCAGTTGCTGACAGCAGGAGCTCAGGGTCACCATTTCTGTTTTCTTTGATATAGCTTCATCTCAAGAAGCCTCTGTCCTTAAGGGCACCTCCACCCTTACGTCACGCCAACCTCCTTAATAGTACATAGTGTATCTCAAACATCTCCAGTGAAAGTCTCAGATTTCATTTTCATTAGCTCCGAGGGACTCAGAAACCCATCTCTGAACCATCACCCAGCCAGTGGTACTGGGCCCAGGAGCCAGAAGGTAGGTCTCGTCCACTGAACCTCACAGACCTAGAGCCAAGGAGTAGAAGTTCCCCAAAGAAAAAATGAAGGGCCAGCTTCCAAAACTAAGAGAGGTTAGGGTGTTTGGAAGGCACATTCCACAGATGGCCACCCCCTCCCCCAGGCCCATCCTAGCCTTGGAATCTCACATTGTTGTTTTCCTTCTTCCTCAATACCACCTTTATCTTGGTGCTTGGTATCCCAGCACCTGGAATTGGGCTCAGGAAAGTTTTCCTAAATGAATAAAGGGCTTACAGAAATTCATGCCGCATCCTGGTGACTCCTAAGCGTGGCCTGTATCAATTTTCTAGGGCTCCTGTAAGAAGGCAGCACAAACTGGGAGGCTTAAGACATCCAAAATTTATTCTCGAACAGTCCTGGAGGCTAGAAATCCAAAATCAAGGTGTTGGCAAGGGCTATGCTCCTTCTGCAGGCTCCAGAAAGAATCCTTCCTCGCCTCTTCCAGTTTCTGGTGGCTCCTGACAATTCTTGGCATTCCTTATCATGCGACCAAGACATTCTAAACTTTTAACCTGATTACATCTGCAAAGACTACAGCTGACCCATGAACAGCTCTGGGATCAGGCAGGGACAACGACCGCACGTGTAGTCAAAACCCTGAGTACAACTTGTGACTCCCCCCCCCCCCCACAGAACTCACCGCTACCGTCATCATAGATGCTACAGATATAGATACGTTACTGATGTCACAGACAACAAATGAAAGCTATTCTGATGTTCTATGTGTTATGTGCTATGTTCTTACAATAAGTAAGCTTGACGGAAGGGAATGTCATTAAGAAGATCATAAAGGAGGGACACCTGGGTGGCTCAGCAGTTGAGTGTCTGCCTTGGGCTCAGGGCGTGATCCTGGGGTCTGGGGATAGAGTCCCTCATCAGGGCTCCCTGCAGGGAGCCTACTTCTTCCTCTGCCTATGTCTCTGCCTCTCTGTGTCTCTGATAAATAAATAAAACCCTTTTTAAAAAAAAAAATCATAAAGAAGAGAAGATACATTTACAGCCCTACACTGTATTATTGGGAAAAAATCTGCATATCAATGGTGGATCCACACAGTTTAAGGGTCATGTTCATGAGCCAACTATATATCTGAGGGAGCACACATTTACTACAGGTACTAGAGGGTAGGATTTGAACATATCCTTTTGGGGGGGCACAGTTCTCCCCTTTACACGACCGGCATTAAGACCGGCTAAAAGATGCTGCAGTCTCAAACATAATACCTGATCTTGGTGGTTATTATGCAAGAGTTTGTCTGGTTGCTTTCATTTAATGGTTCCCCCACATCCACATGGGGTTACTGGGATTACCACGGCAGGCTCTTAATGGCAGGCGGTGAAAGGGATACACAGGGATCTCATGTGGTCACCCACAAGTCCATTGCCACTAGACTGCCTGTGCTCTCCAGGCACCTTGGGCCCCTAGTCACTGCCGGGCACTGCTACTCCTCCCTCACTTCTGCAGCTGATGCCATTTCTAAATGCGCACCAAGCACCTACACTGGACACCGACGCCCTGGAATGCCAAAGCCATGCATGTTGTAGAGAGTCACAGTCAGGGCGCCTGGGTGGCTCGGTTGGTTAAGCATCTGCCTTCGGTTCAGGTCCTGATCCTGGGGTCCTGGGATCGAGCCTTGCATCAGCTCCCTGCTCAGTCAGGAGCCCGCTTCTCCCTCTGCCCCTCCTCCTGACTTGTGTGCACCTTCTCTCTCTCTCTCTCAAATAAATAAAATCTTAAAAAAAAGAAAAAAGTTGCTCAGCTAAAGCTGCCCTCTGCAGAGGAGCCCCAAAGCTATGTTGTTTAGGCTGCAGTGTCTTACAAAGCCTTCTGGGAAACGGTTAAACCCTGAATGGGGCCAGCAATATCTATGAGCACAACTGAGCCAAGCCCCATGCGAGGCAACAGGGAACAGCGGAGACTGTGGCAAACCAAAGCCCACGCCTCATCTAAACGGGGCAGCTGTGATTTATCGCCAGCTACCGGTTGCCATGTGAAAATTGGCACCCAGGATTGCCAGATCTTTGGGCATTTTTGAAAGAAAACCAGAAAGTCAGATTTCTACATGAAGTCTCCCAAGTTTCAAAATGCTGTCCAGGCTGGATTCAGCCCACAGGCCACGAGTTTGCAAGCCCGGCTTTTGTGAGACAACTTTTTCCATCTTCCCAGCTGTCCACTCTGCAGCTTGACTCTCTGGCTGCCCACGGGACATGGACATGTGTCCAAGGGGGCAGAGCCAGGAACAATCCCCCTCCCCCACTGACCTCAGCCTCACCCTCCCTCAGATAGCCAGGGCTTCTGCTCAGGTCAGGCCCATGGGCCTGGCTCCCTCCTGTGGGGCTAAGTCCCTCCCTCAGGCCTCCTTTCAGATTGAGTGCTGGCAGGCACGTAGCACACTGCCAGGCAAGCCTGTACATGTCTGAAGCCCACTGAGACCCAAGCTTCCGAGGCTTTTCCGGTTCTCAAGAGAAAAGTCCAGACTTGTCACCATGAACCCTGAAGGCCCTCACTGGAAGATTGCTCCTGGCCCTCGGAGCCCACGGCTTTGGTCCTCAAATTGGTCCCTGCTGATCCCAGTCCCATCTCTTGACCCTGCCCTTCAACACCGCCACCCTTTTTAGATAGAGGGAAACTCCCTTCTCCAGGGCGGCTTGCGGTCTTCCCTCTCTGGACCTCTGCACGCAGGGTGCCCCAGACTGTGCCTGAAACGTCCTTCCCACCGCAACCCCCACCCAACACTCCTGTGTCTCTGTAGGTGGTAGCTCAGAAGTCCCTTCTCCCAGGAGGCCTCCCCTGACCATCTATACTAGTTTAGGGGCTGAGGACAGATGTTCTCACAGCCCTCCAGAGTTCCTCCTTAGCACTTAATTGTCTTTCCCGAGGGAGGGAGGGGACATCCCCCTTGGGCAGGGACCATAACCCCTGTGCTTCCAAGTATGCGTCTCGCACCCAGCATCACGCCGGACGCCAAGCAAACGCTCCAATATCTGCAGTGGGAAGAAAGGAAGGAAAGGAAGCGGGAAGGACGAGGGGAGAGGGCGCGACCCTCCACCTTCTCTGTTGCCACATCTCTTGCTCTTTCCTTTCCTGCCCCTGTCTTCGCCGCTCTGTCCTTATCTTCAGAGTTCTGTCGGCGCCGCTGACCGTCCGTTTCGGAGCTGGCGACCCCGTCTCCGCGCGGCCCCTCGCCCTCGCCCCCGCCGCGGCGCTCCCAGCCCCGCTGCTCCCCGACTTCGGGCGCCCACGGTCCAGGCGGGTCGCGCCCGCTGTCTCCCGCGGGGGGCGGGGGTCCCGAGGCCGGGCGCGGGGCTCCGGGGCGGGGGAGGAGGGGAGGAGGGGAGGAGGGGATGGGGGGGAGGAGGGGAGGGCCGGGGGAGGGCCGGGCCGGGGCGGCGCGGGGCGGGCCGAGCGCGCCCCCTCCCTGCGCCGCCCGCGCCCTCCCAGCCCCGCAGGCCACATCTGGCGGCCGCCCCATCCCGTGTTTCCGCTGCATCCAGACTTCCCCAGGCGGCGGCTGGAGGCTGCGCATCTGGGGCTGGAGCCGTACAAAGCGGCAACGGGCGGCGGCGGCGGCGGCGCGGGCCGGGGCGCGGGCAGGGGCGCGGGCAGGGGCGCGGGCCGGGGCGCGGGGCGGAGGATGCGCCGCTGAGCCGGGCGAGCCGGGCCCACCGAGTCGCGCGGCCCCTCGGAGCGCAGCGCAGCCCCAGGCAGGAGGCGCCGCGGCCGCACGCACCGAGCCAGCGACCCCCCGGGCGACGCGCGGGGCCCCGGAGCGCGATGACCCCGGAGCGCGGGGCCCGGGGCGCGCTGGCCGGCCCGCTGCGGGCGCTCTGCGTCCTGGGCTGCCTGTTGGGCCGCGCCGCCGCCGCGCCGTCGCCCATCATCAAGTTCCCCGGAGATGTCGCCCCCAAGACGGACAAAGAGCTGGCTGTGGTGAGTTGCGGCCCGGCCCCGGGAGGGAGGCGAGTTGGGAGAAACTCCGGAGGCCGAGGCTCGGGGTGGGGTGGGGGTGGGGGTGGGGGTGGGGTGGGGTGGGGGGGTCTCCGGAACAGCCCCCCCCGCGGTGGGCGCGCGGCGTGGGGAGGAGCTTCTGGAAACCGCTCGGTGGGGGGTGGTCTTTGGCCGGCGGAAGGCGGGATCCCTTTTGCAGCCCCTTGGTAATCGGAGAAGGCCTTGGGTAAACAACTTGGCAACTTTGAGGACCCGCAGGGTGGGCGAGGAGCCAGCGGTGGCAGGGCCGGGATGCTTTGGCCAACAGCTGGAAGGGACCTCCTTTGTAAATAAAGGGGCATTGTCTTGTAACCGGGGGATTTGGCAAGGGGGCCCGCTTTGTAAACAACTTTTGGACACATCTGGGGGGTTGGCTACGGGCCCTTGGCCCTTGGCAGGCGTCTTGCTCGGCCTTTGGCCAGCGGTCTGAAAGGGGTCTCTTGAAAAGGGAGGATCTCTTGATCCCGCGTGAGACTTTGAGAAGAGGGTCCTTTGGCGCCCAATTTGGGTTCACTTTGGCACACATACGGATAGGAACTCAGGGCAAAGCAGAGCTTGGCCACCGCCAGGGAACCTTCCGCACACATCTGGAGAGAGGCCTTGGAGGGGATCTTTTGGCAAGTATTCGTGGGCCGGAGGGAAGCAAAGAGCGCATCCTTTCCACCTGGCTTAATGGACAGTTGGCCCGGAGGGTCAAGCGTTGCACCTCGGAAAGTTTCCTCGAACTTCTCCAGAGGCTTGGAGAACCCGGGAGAGGCTGGCGGGCCAGGCGCCGGGAGGGGCAGGCGCACGAGGGGCCCCGGCGCGTGGGGCGGGGGCGGGGGCGGACTGAGCCCCGTGCTGGTGGGACCGCAGCCAGCCAGTCCTCCCTCCTGGCGGGGCTCCGGGCTGTGGCTCAGAGCTTGTTTTGCCAGCGCGCTCGCCTGGCCCAGGAGCTCCCTGGACCGGCCGCAGCGTTACTCAAGGGGGCTGGGGGCATCAGAGGGGCGCTTCCTCTCACCCTGTAGGCGCCTGGAGCCTCCAGGGGTACCTCCCAGCCCACGAGACATCTGCTTCTTTACTGCTTCAGACGCCCCAGAAATCTATTCTCCTTCATCCTGGCCCTCAACCTGCCCAGGACAGGACTTTTGCACCCCCTGGTCACCCTAGGAACCCCTTCTCAGAATGTGATGCCACCACTCCCTCTCCCTGCATATAAGCTTCTGTCCCTGCTGGATAAATAGGTTGGGAGATCATACTTGTCTTTTTTCTTTTTAAGATTTTATTTATTTATTCATGAGAGACACACAGAGAGAGGCAGAGACACAGGCAGAGGGAGAAGCAGGCTCCCTCTGGGGACCCCGATGCGGGGTTTGATCCCGGGACCCCAGGATCATGCCCTGAGCTGAAGGCAGATGCTCAACCACTGAGCCACCCAGGCGCCCCGAGAGACCTTACATTTTTAGGGGGCTACTCATTTCAAGGATCTGGAGCTGGCATGCCTGATGATGTGGCTGTTGCCTGGGGCTGGGCTTTGCAACACTGACAGAGCTCCCCGGGTCCCCACACCTCCAACAGCATGCAGAAGTCCATGTTGCCCCAAGGCCATGCAGTAGGAGGCTTGAGGGGCAGCCTCTGGGCTTAGGCTGCCTGGCCTCTCATCAGGGCGTCATGAGCGGCCAGCGTCCTTGGGCAAGTGACTTCATTTCACAGTCTCAGCTGCTTCTGCAAACAGCATGAGAGTGGGGTCTCAGAGTTAAGGGTGAGGCCATCATAGAAACCTTGAAGGGCCCCTGGCCCATGGTAAAGCCTCAATGGGAGATAACCGTGGTCATTATTCTCATTGTTACTATTATTTTACTCTTTCTTTCCCTTTCCTAGCTACCCCCACCCAAACAGGGTTAGGGCCTCTGTAATAAAGTCTCCGGGCTCTTTTCACCATTCCAACATAACACACCTCACACATCCAATTTTGCACAGACTGTGGTCCATCCACCTCCCCACGCTGGGATTTGCACCCTGGAGACTAGAAACACCTGTCATGTTCACCAGTCTCTCCCGAGTACTGAGGCACAGGTCCTGGCACATGGCAGGGAGGCAAAAACCTGAGCTGGTTGGTCCCTGAAACTCCCTAGGGGCCTGTTTAGTTTAGGCCTCAGCGAGCACGGAGCCAGATGAGGACAGGATGATCTTCTTTTTGGAAATTACAGCTCTAGGATTTGAACACAGGTCTGTCTGCTACAGGAATCCATGTACATGAGCCTTGAATATCCTTCTAAGGAAAGTGAGAAAACCAAATCCCTCTGTCTTCAGCAGTTAGGTGAATTAAAAGAGATGGTGGAGGTAAAGAGGAGAGGCAGAGAGTTATACTTCCGAGCCTGGGCTCCAGAGCCAGATTGCTTGGGTTCAAATCCACCCTCTACCATTTGCGAGCTGGGGGATCATAGGCAAATTTCCCAACCTCTCTGTGCTTTACTTATTTATTTAAAGATGTTATTTATTTATTCATGAGAGACACACAGAGAGGCAGAGACGTAGGCAGAGGGAGAAGCAGGCTCCCTAAGGGGAGCCCGATAAGGGACTCGATCCCAGGACCCCGGGATCATGACCCGAGCCAAACGAAGGCAGACACTCAACTGCTGAGCCACCCAGGTGCCCCCTCCCCTGTGATTTAATTTCTTTCTCTGTATGAGGGAGATAGCAAGAGTAACTGCATTACAGAGTTGCTCTAGGGGCATCTAGTAAGCTCCCAACACGTGCCCCCAGCCATGTGTCGTTACAGCTTTCAGGTCACTCAGTGAGTGACAGAGCTGGTTTGGGAACCTGGGATTCTATCCCAGTGCCGTTAGGTTCCTGACTATTTTGGTCAACATTATGTTATCCTAACATGGCTGCTTGCCTCGGGCTGTTTGTTTCTTCCAGCAATACCTGAACACCTACTACGGCTGCCCCAAAGAGAGATGCAACCTATTTGTGCTAAAGGACACACTGAAGAAAATGCAGAAGTTCTTTGGGCTGCCCCAGACTGGGGAGCTTGACCAGAGCACCATCGAAACCATGCGGAAGCCACGCTGTGGCAACCCTGATGTGGCCAACTACAACTTTTTCCCCCGAAAGCCCAAGTGGGACAAGAACCAGATCACATACAGGTGCGGAGGCAGGGCTGCAGGCAGTGGGGTCCCAGAGCTGGGGGACACTGAGTGTCCTTGGGCCTTGCCTTCTCCTTTGTGGGGACCCAGGGTGTATCCAGTGACAGCCTGGCATCTTCAGAAGTTGAGTCCAAAGTTCTTAGGAACTGGAGTGAGACCAGAACTTGAATCTCACACTAGCCTGGGGGCAGCAGGCTGCTTGGCTTGCAGTGCTCTGAGCCTTGGCTTTCCCGTCTATAAAATGGGGCTAAAACACAACCTCCTCTTAGGTTTGTTGGAAACTAAGCTTGGTCACCGATATAAAGGGATATCCTAGCACCCAGCATACAGTGAGAGTGTAAGGAACGCCAGTCACTGTCCTTATTAGAGGGGCTCATAGGGTGGGTGAAGGGATTTGATGATTGGTTGTTGAGTTTTATATGGTATTATAGAGTTGTTATTATCGGTTGTTAATTGGGCTGAGAGCTCCCTCTGAATGACTCATGTTGGATTCCAAGGGTGAGATCTCTGTCTCATAGCCTTCAATGCGCTATTCATGCCCCCCCCCTGCCACCCACCAGCCGGAGGTGAGAAAGGAGACTCTTGAGCCAGGTGTGGAGATGTGGGCTGGTCTAGGACTTCACAGAAGCCCAAGGCATTCTGGGTGGACTGTTCTCTTAGCTCTGCTCCACATGCACACATGTATACCTGCTTGTGCATACACACTCATGCACACTCATACATGCCTGCAGAAACCTATGCACCCCTTACACGCTTAGGCACAAACTTACATACCTGCATACATGCACGCACATTTGCACACATTCATGCATGGTCACACACGCACACTTGTACATGTACTTGCATGCTTGTGTGCATATGCACACTCCCGTTCCCTTGTACACCCAGACACACTCACATGCATCTCCACCCCCTGCAGGATCATTGGCTACACACCTGATCTGGACCCTGAGACAGTGGATGATGCCTTTGCTCGTGCCTTCCAAGTCTGGAGTGATGTAACTCCGCTGCGGTTTTCTCGTATCCACGATGGAGAGGCTGACATCATGATCAACTTTGGCCGCTGGGGTAGGCAGAAGAGGGGTCAGCAGAAGGCAGTCTGGCCATTGGAGGGGCACGGGGTCCTGAGCAGAGCTTAGACAGGAAAGTAGAAGATGTGTAGACACTGGAGAGCCACATTGATGTGGGGGCAGATGATGTGACAGTGAGTTTATCCTGGACGCAGTGTAATCCTGAAAGCAGGTGGTCCACCTGCATCCCCCAACGTGGTAGTCACTAGGTACATTGGGCCATTTTAATTTAAATTAGTTAAAATTAAATTAAACTTAAAATTCAGTCACACTAGCGACACTTCAGCTCCTCAGTGGCCACATGAGATTCATGGCTATTGAATTGAATGGCACAAAGAATCTCCTCATCGTCACAGAAAGTTCTGTTGGCTGAAGCTGGTGGACACTGAGGAATTCTAGATGTGAGAGAGGGTCAGAAACAGCAGAGTAGTGTAGACTTGAGAGGAAATGGGCTAGAACCTGGCATCAAGGATGCCATGTGGGTTGGTACTATGAACACTGGCAGTAGTATAGACACGAAGGTAGATAATGTGGAGATTGTGAGTGGTATTGCGATGTGGGTGAATGGCAGAGGCAACAGTGTTAACATGTGGGAGGGTGGTATGCACCTGGGTGGCAAAGTAGACTTGTGGGTTAACATTGCGGATAGTGAAAAAAACAAAACAAAACAAAACAAAAAAAACATTGCGGATAGTGGTAATGGTATGAGTTGAGGGTCAGATATAGGGTTAAATTGACAGTGTGGATGTGGGGTAGGTGATCTGGACAATGGTATAGACGTGGGGACAATGAGAGAGTGGTGAGGATGAGGGTGTGGCACATTAGTATGTGGATAGGTATGATGTCACTGGCGGTAGTATAGACAATGAAAGTCAGCGGTAGAGATCCTGGGGACTGTATAGACTTGGGGGGGTGGGTAGTGTAGACCATAGGATAGTTATAATCAAGTCAGGAACTCTACTGAGGCTCTGTGTTCCCAGGGCTGGATGACCGTACCACGACAGGGAAAGGGATGGATGTTAGGGTTGAGGGACCATGGACAGGGATGTGGCTGGGTTAGGGCCCCGCTGGGGCAGCTAGAAGCTGAGACCCTGTGTATTGCAGAGCATGGAGATGGATACCCCTTTGATGGCAAGGACGGGCTCCTGGCTCATGCCTTTGCCCCAGGCCCTGGTGTTGGGGGAGACTCTCACTTTGATGACGATGAGCTATGGACCCTGGGAGAAGGACAAGGTAAGAGAGCGAACATCTGCATGCCGGGTCTCCTCTCGGGTCCTCTGCATGCCTTGCTGTCCCTAGCAACAAGGACCGTGGCTTCCCTGGCAACCCCAGACACCTCCATCTGCTCCGATGGGATCAGAGAGCTGGCCATGGGAGGGAGGTCACATTCCCGACTGAGTCAGAATCCTGGTCTCTAAAGAAGGGTCTGGAGACGCTGACAGTCCACCCCGTGTTACCGTACGCAGTGGTCCGTGTGAAGTATGGGAATGCCGACGGAGAGTACTGCAAGTTCCCCTTCCTGTTCAATGGCAGAGAGTACACCAGCTGCACAGACACTGGCCGCAGTGACGGCTTCCTCTGGTGCTCCACCACCTACAACTTTGAAAAGGATGGCAAATACGGCTTCTGCCCCCACGAAGGTGAGCTTCCACCTGGCCCCAGGCTTTCCTCCTCAGCCTCTACCTTGCCAGGCTCCCCGCTCTCCCCCTGCCCTCCCTACTCCTCCACAGGCCTGACACTGCCAGCCAGCCAGCATGCCTCCATTCCATTCATTCAGGCCCACCACCCTCGTGTGAGCCATGGTTGTGTCCTTCTCATCTGCATGATTATTTACACGATACTTTCATTAAATCGGTTTGTTTTGTCATTAGCAATAGCATTTGTGAAATCACAGGCTTTTTAAAAAAAATATATTTTATTTATTCATGAAAGACACAGAGAGAGAGGCCGAGACTTAGGCAGAGGGAGAAGCAGGTTCCCAGGCTGAGCAGGGAGCCCGATGAGGGACTGGATCCCAGGACCCAGGGATCACGCCCTGAACCAAAGGCAGATGCTCAGCCATTGGGCCACCTGGGTGCCCCAAATCAGTGGCTTGTCATACTAATTACTTTTTTTCTAATGTGCATAAGAATGAATTTAGAACTACTAAAATGCCCAGTGATTCTCTCTAGAACCAGTCTCTAGCCCCAGGCCAGGATGGGGGCTTCAAGGACTTAAGAAGAGGCTGTGGAGGATGGCTTGGAAGCCTAGCAAGCTTGGGAAGCAAGACTCAGACACAGAGGCTGATACCCAACCTGGTTTGGGGACACCGGCCCTGGGAATTTCAGCCATTGTTCCTGGTTCTGACCGACTTTTCCAGTGTGTGTGTGTGTGTGTGTGTATGTGTGTGTCTGCATGCATGTGGACACGGACTCCCATGCTCCTGCACACACACCTGGGTGTGTACACATGTCTGGGTGTGGGGCCTCTTCCTTATCTGCCTCTCTGGGTTTTTGTATCTGCTTGTGTCTGCATCTCTGTGTCTTGGCAAAGGCATTAGGCCTGACTCAGTATTTTTGTATGTGTTTTTGCCAATGCTTGAGACATAACATTTTCAGATGTTTTGAAACCATACAGAGGGAAAAGTTTTTTAAAGGGGTCAAGGTATTGACATACTCAATCCTTTTTTAATATATCCTTCACCATGAGACACACTTCATAACCGGAAATCATAAGAAGACAGCATGTACGTTTTTATACTTGTCACATCATCATACTGGATGATTCTAGAAGTCAAAAGCCCAGAAAACTGGAGGGAAATGGGAGAAAATCCAAAAATTCATTTTGTAAATATTTGTTTCTTTTCCATCCCCATAAAGACTCTTTGATCTATATATCCCTGTGTTTTTTCGGCTGTAATTTTACATGTTTGTTCTGACCCCATAGCTACTGGTCATTGAGTACCAGCCATCTTAACAGAAGGAAAGGAACAAAGATCTAGTTAATCTGTTCCTGTTTATGCTTTTAATACCAAGCTCACACAATACTTTGTATTAAGTAAGAGCTCAAACCACTGACCATTAATAAGTCAGAAATTTTTAAACAAAAATATTTTATGTATCTTGCATTTCCCAATAGGGATTCAATCATAGTTAACCCTGCCATGTGTCAGTCCCTGTGATTAGAACAAAATGCCTTGATTGTAGAAGTGGAAACAGCTGTAATTCGTAAGTTTGGTTTTTCCCTGCATTGGACATTAGCCATATACTTGATCTTTAGCCAGATGCAAGTACGTACAACACGCGCGTGTTTGGGTCTTGGAATAGAGGTTCTGGTTACTCAGCCCCTCCTGACTGCTGAGTCAGTGTCCTTTTCCCTTTATCCTTGTTGGGGGTAGGATCTGAAAGGAGATGGAGCTTTCTGGGTGGTAAAAATGCAGCTGTTGGCCTCCACAGAGGTTAACACTGTGCCTTTCCTTCTCTGAGGCCACCAAGACATGTGGCTTCAGTTTTGGCTCTCTCGGAGTCTTGTTGTTTCTGGCATTGTGGGGGAAGGTCTCTTGGTTGGGAAGAGGAGAGTAGTGAGGATATGGGGCCCTGATCCTGCCATCTCTGGCCCACATTTTGGTCATGGTGGAGTTAATGGGGGTTGATGAGGTCACCTCTGGCGCCGTTGCGCACAGATGGTCCTTGTTACGCACTTGTGGTTTTGCTAGTTGGCAATTTCAGAGACACACCATTTTGTAGCTTTAGGGTGGATGAAGGCATTGGGGGAGCAGGAGAAGAACCTAAGAGAGACCAAAACCCAGACTCCGAATCCCACTCTCCCCAAATTCTCCAGTCATAGCCTCACATCTTGGGGAAGTTAGAATGGGAGAACAAAGTGTATGTTATCCTTTCCCCCTCTCCTCCTCTCTGCCCTGCAGGGACCACAGCAGGGCCATCCAGGAAAGCGCCTGAGGTTGAAAGGGAGGTGAAGCTTCCTCTGTGTGTGTGTGTGTGTGTGTGTGTGTGTGTGAGAGAGAGAGAGAGACAAAGACTGTAAGCAAGAGAGAGATGACCACGAGCAGTTCCAGAGTGAGCCTTCGCAGAACTGCTTTCCTAGGTCTCAAATGGAAAGCCTCTTGTGGTCCTGCCAACCACGATCTACGTGGCGTGGGCATGGACCAAGCAGCGGGGACAGAGACCCTTGGGTGTGCGCGGGGCTCTGGAAGCCCCACGTGCCTCAGGTTTTACCATCTCCTTGTTGGGAGGAGGGAGTTTGGGTGGGTTGAGGGAGGTGTCCTTAAGGTCCCAGGGGAGGGGCCGAGGTGGCCAGGGGGGACAGGAGTACTCTCCAGGAGCCCAGAGAAGCAGCAGTTGACCAACGGCTAGAGATGGGTTTTGAATATTTTAACGATGCTGTGACCTCACTGGCGTGACCCGGCGGATGGCGACCAGCCAGGGCTGGGCCCACGCGGCGGCCAGCTGACCCCCAGGCAGGCAGGCGGTGGCCGCTCACATTCACCCCCTCCCCTCTCTCCCGCCCCCAGCCCTGTTCACCATGGGTGGCAACGCTGACGGACAGCCCTGCAAGTTCCCGTTCCGCTTCCAGGGCACCTCCTACGACAGCTGTACCACGGAGGGCCGCACGGACGGCTACCGCTGGTGTGGGACCACGGAAGACTATGACCGCGACAAGAAGTATGGCTTCTGCCCCGAGACCGGTGGGTGTTGCCCTCCCCTCCCCCCCACCGCCCCTCGCCTCGGCCTGCAGCCTGCCCTGCACCCAGAACCTCCCAGAGCGCCCTCCCCACCTCCCACCCCCTTTCCCAGGACAAGGGTGGCAGTCAGAGTGCTTAGCAGCTGGGACAGTTGGGCACCCAAGTCAGAACGGTCGGCGGGCCCCCATAGCCAGTTGAGCCGTCTGGGAAATGCCTGATGTCCCACCAGCTCGGGACTGGTCTGAATGGCCCACCTTCCGTCGATTTCCTTTGCAGTCATTTCTCTTTCTCTGTCTCCTCTTGAAGTCTCTCTTCCCTGCCTTTCTTTGCTCCTGTCTGCATCTCTGGCCTTCATTGTCTGTTTTTCAGTAAGGACTCCCTGCCTCCTTTCCTCCTCCCTCCCTTCCTTGCTTCCTGCTTGCTTCCCTGGCCCATCTTTACTGAGCACCTGCTTTCTGCAGGAGACACGGGTAGGTCTTTGCAGGACCCTGCATGAGGGAGCTCCTGGTCTATGGGAGTATGTGGGTGCTTCTAGCTCTGCCCAGCCCCCTTTGCCTCTGGTCCCTCTGGCCTCGTCCATGGGAGGCTAATCAAAGCTCTGGAATCTGGCTGCGTGGGTGTGAATCTTATCCCTGACACTTCTAGCAGTAGCTGCTCAGGCAAGTTTTTTCATTTCTCTGAGTTCCAGTTTCCCATCCATGAAATGGTGGGATGGGGGTAAGGGGTAGGTTATGCTCCCTACTGCACAGGGTTGTAGAAATATGTATAAAGTGCTTGCTCCAGTGCCCAGGCCTGAGCAAGTGAGTACTCAGTAATCATGGTTTGTTAACTGTCTGCATCGTGTCATTCCCTAGTGGTAGCCTCGGGTTCCTCACTGCCCCCTGACCCATGTCCCTCACTCCACAGCCATGTCCACTATTGGTGGGAACTCGGAAGGCGCCCCCTGTGTCTTCCCCTTCACCTTCTTGGGCAACAAGCATGAGAGCTGCACCAGCGCGGGCCGTAGCGACGGGAAGGTGTGGTGCGCCACCACGGCCAACTATGATGATGACCGCAAATGGGGCTTCTGCCCTGACCAAGGTACAAGGTTCTGACCATTGGGCAGAAACACCAGACCCCATCCCGCCCCTGCACCGGAAACCTTCCTGCCCTCCTCGCCACTGCCCCACTGGCCACCCACCTCAGGCACAGACACCAGCCCCACACATCCACCTGTGCTGGTAGAGACAGTATGTTGACTGAGGTCCTGCCCATCCCTGGAGACGCTGCGCTTTCCCTCCACCTTGACTACCCCTCTAGATGGGGTGGTTCCTGCCCAAAACATTCAGTGCTGGGCACAGGGTATCCTATACTAGAGAACAATTCCCCTACGAGGCATTCCTGCCTCTCCAATGGAGAGCTGCCTTCAAGGAGCTGGGTGCGCAGGAGACGTGAAGAAAACAGAAGTAGCCTCATCGTCCAAAGCCACCCTCCAGGCAGCACGAGAGAGCCCCCAGAGCCCTCCTTGTCCCTTTGCCAAGTTAATGGTGGGGAGGGTCTCTGACAGTGCTGAGTGCTGAGGACAGCTGCCTGACATAGCTCTTTGCCCTCCAGGGTACACAGGCTGGGGCAAGAGAGTGACCAGGAGATAGGCCATGACCTTACTATGTGGTCAACGCAGGTTGTAGAGGGGTGCCTGGGGGCACCATGCCCACTCTAGTCTGCAGGGCCGGGTGTCATTGGGCCCAAAGCTCCCTGATGGCCCCTGATGGACAGGGGAGAGGGTTGGTGCAGGGCTGGCCAGAATTCGATCAGCCTCTTTCTAGGTTACTTTTCTTCTTGTTTACTCACAATGAGATGGAGTTTGGATTGCATCAACTGCCAGAGGCCAGCCAAAAGAGTTTTCCTTAACCCCTACCGAATGCCATGCTAGGACATACCCTGGTATTACGTGCTCTGCTCCAGCTTCTGCCTAAAGGTGGGATTCTCCATCTGCTGGGAGGGCTTAAGGCTCCAGAGCTCGTGTGGCACACTCATAGCATGTATTAGTTTCCTGGGGGTGCCCATAACCAAGTGCCACAAACTGGGTGTCTTAAAACAACAGAAAATTATTCTCATGCACTTTGGAGGCCATAAGTCTAAAGTCGAGGCATTCGCAGGGCCACATTCCCTCTGAAGACTGCATTGCTCCAATCTCTGCCTCTGTTCTTACGTGACCTTCTAAGTATCTTCTCTTCTTAGAACGACACAGGTCACAGTGGATTAAGGGCCCACCCTACCCTGGTATGACCTCATTTTAACTTAATTTATCTGCAAAGGTGCTATTTCCAAATAAGGTCGCATTCATAGGTGCTTGGGGTTAGGAATGAACTTATCTTTTGGGGAGACTCAATTCATCCTACAACAGAGTATGAAATGGGGTTTGCTCTCTGTGACTGAGCCTGGGCAGCCACTCCAAGTGAGACTGGATTTTATGGCTTCCTCTGGGGAAGAAACAGGGGACCCACTCTCTTACCTCTTGGAGACCCTACTCTTTGTAAAAAAACATAAAGGCAAAAAACCAGATTTTTAACAAATGAGACTTTAAGTAGAGGATTTACAGCTGTTCCTGGTCTCCTGTAGAGCTTGCATGAAGCCCAGCCTGGAAGGGACAAAGGAACTTTGGCTGACCCTCCTTGAAAGCAATGGGCATAGTCTATCAGACCTAGAATTCTCAGGAGAAGAGAGAATTAATATGTGCCACTTGCAGGGCTCTCTGCCCCCTACCATGGGGATGTCCTCAAAGTCAGCATCACTGGGGCCAGAGCCTCGCTCCTCTCTCATCTCTCTCCCTGTCTCTCTACCGCTCTCCCCCGCTGCGGCCCTTAGGGTACAGCTTATTCCTGGTCGCAGCCCATGAGTTTGGCCATGCAATGGGACTGGAGCATTCTGAGGACCCTGGAGCCCTGATGGCACCCATTTACACCTACACCAAGAACTTCCGTCTGTCCCAAGACGACATCAAGGGCATTCAAGAGCTCTATGGTAACCCGCAGCGTGGGAGTCTCGGGATGGGAGTCTGGGGAGGTTATGCAGCCTGGGGTGGAGGCTTGGGGCTTGGGAACCAGCAAGGTCCCATCTTTCCAGAGCTGCAGGAGATGGAGGCAGGAGCGTTGATCTGTTCTGAGCATATCAGAGCAGCTCCTCAAGGGTTAGTCCCCTTCCTTTGGATGGTCCTGTTCCTTTCCAAATAATATCAATATTCATGTCCCTCTTGGCTTCCCGGAGCCACTCCGTGAGCTCAGCAGGGAAAAACTGGCTCCACATTTTCAAGGTGGGTACACTGAGGCCTGACTAAGGTTCCCTTCTGGCACAGGGTCGCCAGGTTTGAGCCACGAAGTTAGGTTTAGAATTCAGGAGAATGAGCTAAAACCCAGGACAGAATTGCTCAGCATGTGGAAAGACCCTGATGATATGGAGGGATAAAAATGTCTAGTTTTCCTACCTGTTCTTTTATTTTAATGTGTAATGGGCACAATGGAACCAGAGCTTGAAACTAGTGATTTATTTACTAATACTTACAATGAGGCTAGAGTGGGTCCATTTAAAAAAAAAAAAAAAAGTGGCTATAAGATGGTCCTGGACCAAGTCAAAGTAGTGGAAGTGGTGCTGGGTGACAGCTGGGGGCACACGGATTTGGGAAGGAACACCGGCTCGAGGTAGAGGTGCGGAGTTTGAGGGCCTCTGCCACTCACTCACAAGTGATGGAGCAGGTCTTTACCTCCCTGGACTCAGTTTGCACTGTGGCCGGTTGTCATGAGGAGCAAAGGGATGAGTCCTTGAGAAAGTGCCCACTGCTGGCTCTGACTCTCCTGTGGGCTTAAGGACCCGAGCTTTGGAGTTGAATGATTGGGTTTTAACCAATTAATGATTAATCATTAATCATTTAACCTTGGTGGGCCTCAGTTTCCTCATCTGTAAAATGGAAGTATTATGATGAGGACTGGTTCGGGTGATGTTGGTGAAGAGCATTTGTAAAGGACCAGGTGCTGGGGGTTCTGGTTTCTCTTTCCTGTCCCCCACCCATCACATCCAGGCTTCATTTCTGTGTCTCACCTGGGCTCAATCCAAGGCCAGAATACTATTTCTTCTGACCCTTAGCAGGTTGAGTGGGCAGCCCCGGGGGGCTCAGCCTGGTGGGGAGAGTCTGAGGTCATGTCCTCCTCCAGGGGCCTCCCCTGATGCTGGCACGGGCACTGGCCCCACCCCAACTCTGGGACCTGTCACTCCTGAGATCTGCAAACAAGACATTGTCTTTGATGGCATCTCTCAGATCCGTGGGGAGATCTTCTTCTTCAAGGACCGGTGAGTGCAGGAGCTTGCTTCTTGTCCTGCCTTCTGCCCATTCCCTCTGTTATTCCCGTGGTCTGGGAGCCCACTGGAGGCTTCACAGAATGGCCTGTATAGACAGTTTGTCCCGTGTATTGGGCAGCCTCCAGATGTCAGTGGCTTACCACACCAGACATTTCTTTTGCTCTATCCTAGTCTGTGGGTCTGCTAGGTGTCTTGGCTTCAGTCTGTGGTTTGGGTTCGGGAACGTTCTGCGTGTCACTCATTCTCCTGGGGTTAGCAGCTACTCGTGGCAGATGACAAGCACAAGAGGCCAAATCAAATCACACAAGAACATTTAAAGCCGGGGATCCCTGGGTGGCTCAGCGGTTTGGCGCCTGCCTTTGGCCCAGGGCGCGATCCTGGAGTCCCGGGATCGAGTCCCGCGTCGGGCTCCCGGCATGGAGCCTGCTTCTTCCTCCTCCTCCTCCTCTCTCTCTCTCTCTCTCTCTCTCTATTTCTATCATAAATAAATAAAAATAAATATTTAGAACATTTAAAGCCTTCACTCACAACACGGCTGAGAATGTTCCATTGACTGAAGCAAATCACATGGCCAAGCCCAACACCTGCTATAGAGGGTAGTATATGTGAGGTCACATGGCAAATGCACGTGGATGTGTCATTCTAAAAAGGGGTGGAGGGAAGAATTGGGAACAACAATCCAGGTTCCCACAGGCTTTCCCCTGGAATGGCCTTGACCCCGGATAGCCAAATCGTGCTTTGTATGGGGAGCAAGTAACCACAGGGGAGGGGTGGTATCCTTCATGCTATAGATAAAGGCCCCCCATTCAATCAACCAAGAGCTGAAACTCACCCTAGCCCTCCCGGAGAATGGCAGACAGTATCTAGGACCGCATTGAAGGGTCTGTCCATCATCTGACTGTACATATATGCATGTATACATACACTATCCATCATTCATCTATTTGTCCGTCATCTATCCATCTATTATTCTTTATCTATTATCCATTAGCCTGTCGTCATTCCTCCATCCTTTCATCCATCCAACCATTCAGAAAGTGTGGTAAATCGTGCTTAATAGTTGCACGATTATAGGCAAGTTAATTATGTGTGTCCTTGGTACCTCCATTTTCTCATCTATAAAATGGGAATAGTATTCTAACCTGCATCATGGGGCTGTTGTAGAGATTAGGTGTTGTAAGATTAGATGCTTAGACTCATGCCTGACACAAGGCAAGTGTATTGGATCATACTAGCTAGTATTATCAGCAAACAATTACTTGGCATCTATTGTGCCAACTACTTTGCTTTAGGAGCTGTGGGAGTTGGCTTGCTGAGAGCAGATGGGCTGCCTAATGCCTAGAGAGGTCCACGGGCCTCCTACACCAGAGCCCCCAAGGGTGTAAATATTAGGAGTGTGGGTTTCTGCGCCCACCCTCAGGCCCTCTGAAATCTCTGGGAGTGGGCCCCAGGCATCTGCATTTTCACAAATTCCCCTATGATTCTTATACTCATTGAAGTGTGAGCAGCAGCAGTCTGATTTGGGAAACAGGCAGGGAGACCTGACAGCAATCCACAGCGGGATGAAAGGAATGGACTTGCAGAAGTATTTTGAAAATGCTTGCCTGGACACCTGCAAGTCAGGGAAGGCTCTGAAAAGGAAGCAGCCCTTCAGCGGGCCTTTAAAGAAGAACCAAATGATGTGGGAGTGACGAGCTGACAGGTTGGAAGGGTATTTGAGCAGGGGGCTCCACAGGAGCAGATCAGAGCAGAGCCGTAGAGATGTGAGACTTCCTGGCTTGCAGAGGGGAGGGATGGAAAGAGCCTGATGAGGCTGGAAGATGTTCCATGAACTTTTGTGAAGCACGTCCTCCTCTGGTCCAGGCACTGGGCTCAGTGCCGCAGGGAGGATGCCCTGCTTTTTGCAGAGTCTTCTGGCCAACAGGGAGATGGCCAAAATGCCGAGAGAGCTAGGAGACCCAGAATGCAGTGAGAAGTCAGGTACCATCAGGCCTTGAATGCCCAAACCTGGAAGTGTAACAAAAGATGCCAGTGCTTTCCAGCAGCCCCTGTTATAGGGATGGGGAAAAGGTGAGTCAGGGGGCCCCACTCCCCAGGACTGTCCTTAGCCTGGAGTACCTCCCAGTAAGGAAACCCTGACCACACATTTAGATCTGAGAAATGCAGACCTAGAAAAGGGTACAGAGCCCAGGCCTAGGTTTAAAGCCATCCCTGGCCTGACACAGCATAATTTCAGAAGGAAAGTGATGAGTGTTTGATGGGTTTGTTGAATTAACCAGCAAATATTTAAGCCCTGATCAGATGCAAAATGGGGGATGGAGAAAGGTAATATTGCAAGATAATTAAACCCAGAACTTTGGAGTCAGGTCTGGATTCAAATCCTGATAATATTGTGATCTCTCTGAGCTTCATTTGCCCAATAAAGTTGATGGTACCTTCCTGCAGCAGGATGTTTGGGCTGCAGATAACGGGGAACCCCAGCTCAAACCAGCTTAAACAACAGACAGAAATTGCTGTCACGTGGTATGAACTCCAGGGGTAGGGTTGCCTCTAAGGGCAGAAAGAAGCTCAGTGACTTAATGATATCTTTGTCCACTGCCATCCTCTCAAGGCTGGGTCCCTCATGGTCAGACAATGACTACCAGGGGCCGTGGGGGCTGCAGGCTTCCTTGGCCATATCCAGCAGGAGAGAGTGAGAGATTCCCCAGCTGTGAATTACAAGTCTGTCTGTTCAATCTCATTGGGCCCACATGAATCATACAGTAACTGCTGAATCCATGCCAATTTCTAGGAAACTCTAAGCTCTGATAGGTTTAGACCAGTGGTTCTCAAATGTTGGCATGCATTAGGATCATCTGGAAGGCTTGTTAAAGCAGATTGCTGGGCCCCAAGCCCAGAGAGTCTGGTGCATAGGTCTCGAGTGGGCCCCAACAAAGTTCCCAGATGATGCTCATGCTACTGGCCTGGGAATCGTACCTCGAGACCAGTGGCTTAAACTCATCAGAATGGGGATGGGTCTGCCGGTGGGCAAGCTCGGATCATAAATATGGAAGTTGTGTGAAGAAGGATGATAGGGAAATAAATGTATCATGGATGCTCATAGACCACCAGGAGTGCATATTATCTTGTCACATTGTGAAGATTTCATTTTACAAGACACACAAAGGGCGTGGTGCTTAGTAGGCTGTCCGTAAATAAGAGCTCTCGCCCCTGCCAAAGTACACGAGTCCATTCCATTTCAATTCAGGAGATGATTGGAGTACCATCAGCCCCTGCCTCAATGGACATCTGAGCTAATAAGAGAGATAAACCATCTTAAAAAATCATCAAACTGCTATTGCAGACACTCATGTTGAGGAGGAAGAATGTGGTATGATGGAGGTAGTTAGGGAAGGCTTCCTGGAGGAAGGAGCAAGACAGGGGCAAACAACGTGGCTCCTCAGCCCTGGCATCTTGCAGAGCAGGTGGGCAGAGCTCTGCTCATTCTCCAGTCCTGCCCCCACGTGCCCTTGACCTGGCCTTCCTGTCTGAAGGCATCATCAATGGGAAGTGTTTGGGTGGGCTTGAGGAGGCACATGTGGTAACAGCTGCAGAGTGACCCAGAGTGTGGTTTCCTGTGTCCCCTGCCCCCACCGCAGGTTCATTTGGCGGACAGTGACACCACGGAACAAGCCCATGGGGCCCCTGCTGGTAGCCACATTCTGGCCTGAGCTCCCGGAAAAGATTGATGCTGTGTACGAGGCCCCACAGGAGGAGAAGGCTGTATTCTTTGCAGGTGCGTGGGAAGGTCTCTGCCTCGCCCTCAGATCCCTGGGGCTCTGCACCATGGTTCCTGTGTACCTGTGGGTACTCCCTGTCCTTTCAGGATCTGTTCTTTCAACCATCAGTTCCAAAAGCGTGGGATTCCTCTGGGGGATTGGCTCAGACACCCAGCATCAAATAGCACTAGCCCACAGAGTGAACATTCCATTACCTTTTAATTTCCAATCCTGATCCTCTTCTAGAAGGAAAATCACAGTTTAGTGCCTGTGTGCTGGTGTCCCTAACACTTTTCTAATGCTGGAGCCTTTGGCAGACAAAGATTTTAGCTAGAACTTTTTCTAAGATGATCTCACTTATAACATTTAAAATAAATTGATTTCCAAAAAAATTTATCTCCGTGGATTTCAAGATGAATTCAAGATGAATTCCTCGAAAACAGAATAGGAGGTCCATAAGAGGACGGAAAGTCTCTGTAAATGGTAAAAATTAGCAGGGGTAGGGTCATGTGGCTAACACTTGGGAAACCTGCTCATTCAGCATCTGAACCTACCACGTGCCGGGGATCCAGCCGCTGCCCTCGTGGAGCTCACAAGTTGGCGGGGGAGACAGAAAAGCAGGCTGTGAGGAAATGCAGTAGGGCTATGGCAGGGCAGGGAGGACCAACTGGACCCTGCCCTGGTCTGAGGTGTGGGCACAGGGACGGCTTCCTGGGGCATCAGACAGGTACGTGTTCCACCAGCCAGTTCCCCACCCCCTCCATCCCAGAGTGGTCCTGGGCAGTGGCACCAATTAGGAGAAGGTGTTCATGGCAAGTGTGGCACTTAGCGTGTGAATAGCAAGGGCTGCTTCTAGAGGCAGGTTGTAAAACCATATATGTGAGTCCCGATCCTGGGCACTGAAGCAGAAGTGAGCAGGACCTCGTGTCCCCATCGAGAGCGGCCACGGTGGCATCCCTGGCAGACAGACGATAGGCAGAAGAGGCCAGGCTGAGGGGCTTCAGCACCAGCCACCAACGCCCGCTTTGCTCCCTCCCCAGGGAATGAGTACTGGGTGTACTCAGCCAGCACCCTGGAGCGAGGGTACCCCAAGCCGCTGACCAGCCTGGGGCTGCCCCCTGACGTTCAGCGCGTGGATGCTGCCTTTAATTGGAGCAAGAACAAGAAGACCTACATCTTTGCCGGAGACAAGTTCTGGAGGTAAGGGCTTGGTGGTGTGGGCGGTAGAAAGGGGGACAGCACAGCCAGCTGTGTGGACGTGGAGAAGACGTGCTGCGGTTTCCTGTTTCCTGGGGCAGAGTCGGTGGTTTGGGGCCGTGGGTTCCCCCTCCGGCCTCTGAGAGGTCACCGAAGGATCAACCATCCTTGGGCACGTTTCTGGTGCAAGGTGGTCAGAACCTCCTTTCCTTTTCTGAAGTCTTTGGATGCGGCCCCTGTCTGCCTGCCTGGAACCTCTCATTTGGGGGTGACTCGCTGAAGAAGGCGGTAATAAAAATAAAGCTAATTACTGCTACTACTCACACTCTCCACCAGACACTATTCCACGGACTTTACGAGATAAATGTCGTTACTCCTATTCACATTTTACAGATGAGGGGAAGCATCTAGCTTAAAGTCACACAGCCAGGTCGTGGCAGGTTGGGACTTGAACCTTGGAATTCTGGCTCCCAGAGACTATGCTATTTATTCCTCACTATTCCCTACTATACCTTAGATAGCGGGGTGTGAAGAAATAGGGGTGATGAAGGCGGGGGGTGGCGCTGAGGACCTGGCAGGAACTTCCAAATCAGGTCCCATGGGAAGCAGCAGGCACTCTCTGGCATGTCTGCCACCAGCCCAGTGTCTCTGGGTGCAGACTGGCAGGGGGCTAGTTTGGAAGCAGGTAGCTCCCTGCTCCAGGTCATCAAAAGGGAAGGGTTCAGTTCCAAGAGGCCATGATCAGGGCTATGGGTCAGGGAGCCCAGTGTCCAAGAATGGTCAGTGAAAGGCCATCCAGACTTCTGGAGTTTGATTATAATTCTTCACTTTTCCCAGACAAGGAAACTGTGGCCCAAAGAAAAGAAATAACTTGGTCTACATTATTTAAGTGCAAGTGTGCTGACCACAGAGCCGGGATGATAACTGCTTCTCTAGTCCCATAACCCCACACCCCTCCACGGGACCCTGAGGGTCATTTGGGCAGTGGGGAGGCATGGCGGGTGCAGGGGGTGGTTCCTGCATTCCTCCTGTGGCTGCAACTGCATCTGGGGCCCTTTGTCTGCCTTCCCTAGAACATTCCAGCTTCCCTCCCAGGCTACTCTCTTCTCCCCTTGCCCTGCTCCCCACCACCCTGCCCCCAGAGGCTCTGCATGCGGAAGCTATTTGCCTGTGTCTAGGAGGAATTCCACACGTATTTCTAAGATACTTAGCAGCTCAAACTGATGGATATCTCAAACCTCAAGAAAGAACACAGTCAGCCAGGAAACCTCGGGGCCGGCTTTCTGCCCAGAGGCTCCGGAACACTCCTCAGCACTAGCACATACTACAAATGGCCTCTCAGCCTGGTAGGTGCCCTGAATTTCTAAATCTTAGAACCTAGACGGCGAGAGACGCAGACACATAGAAACGTGAATCTTAGAATCTTCAAGCACTGGTGTCGACGATTCAGGGTATTGGAAGGACTTCTATAATCTCCCTCCAATGTTCCCCACCCCCGTGGATAAAAACACATATGACAGATGCGACCACATGTGAATGCGAGTGAGCACATGCACATGTGTGCACATACACGAGGACGCTCAGCTGTGGTGGAGCCTGGCTGGGTTTTGGGCAGGGTTACCTGCTTCTCAGTCCTTCTCTGCAATAAGCCCACCTTCCAAAGCTGGGGTCCAGGATGCGTTGCTGTAGGCCAGTGAAACTTACTTAAAAGCAGCAGAGCCAAAGGCCTTATCGGAATCTCAGGGCTGGGTTTCCTGAAGAGACCGATACATCTCTTACTGGAGCTGAGTGTGCAGGGGACTTGGAGGCCTCCTTGCAGGAGAAGGACAGACACCCCCAATGACAGAGGACAAAGCTGCTGCCTCCAGCCTGACATCCCCTAGTTTAATCCAGGGAGTAATCAGCCCCTGCTTCTGGAAGCTTCCCACTAAGCCCACGAATGTATATTCGATATCTTCTATCTTCTAAATGTATATTTGATATCTTCTATATAAAGCCAGGGGCTGGAAGACAGTGGTCAAGAAATAGTCACACTTTTCCTTGCAAAGTTTATGGTAGAATGAGGGAAATAGACATATGTGCATTTCGCCTTTATTTTTCACGTAGGGTAGATACTATCTTTAGCCCCATTTTCTGGGTGTAGAAACTGAGGCTGAAGTTGGCTCAAGGATACACCCGAAGAAAAGCTAGGGCGGAAGCGTCTGCGTTCTTAACACCTGCTCTACACTGCCAGTTTCCACAGCTGCGGGGAAGTACAGGGTGTCGCAGAGAAAGAAACATTTAAGACAGCCAGCAGGGAACACTGTAGGAGCCTGGGGACAGAGAGCCGAATGAAGAGCTTCGAGCCCCTGCAGAGCCAGCACCTTCTGATGTCATGATGTCGGGCCCTTCCCAGAGGAAAAGAACTTGGAACCAAATTGGTTCTCTCCCCTGAGCCTCGGTTTCCACATCTGTAAAATGAGGTGGCTTCCTGCCCTGCCCACCCTCTGTGGCTAGGCTGGATGCAAACACAGGGCACATAGCTCTGGGTCGGGGGTGGGGCTTCAGTGAAGGCCATGTGGATGATGTGGATGGAGGGCTGGGATTTTGAGCTGCAAACTTGGCTTTGGTACACCAGGTCACGAGGAAGCATGTTAGGTTTTGCAAGCAGTCTTATGATGCAGCTGGGATCAAGGAAGGCTTTTCTGGCAGTTTCTCAGAGTGACGGAGAAAGGGGGAAGCGAACCCCCCTGGAGAAGGGAACTTACAGGAGAAATTATTGTGGTGTTGGGGTGGCCGTGGGGAAGAGGATCCGCTCTGAGGCACAGCAGAAGAAAGCCTGGCTGTCACTAGAATGGCATTCAACCATGGATCTGTCTAGAAAGTTAGCTCCACAAGGGCAAGACTTTATCTTGATTTTAGTATATGCTGTTGAAGCGAGCACTATCTTGATTAATGCAATATCCACTGACAATCAGAGAGGAGGAGCTCATTAAATATTTAGGGAATAATAGGTTGAGTGTAAATAGAGAAGCAAAGGAATCAAAGTGAGCCTAGCATTTAAGAAATTCTCCCCAAATTGAAAAAGATGGAGACATTGCTAGCCAGGAAGAAGAATATGCCAGCTAATACCCCAGGTAACTACCTGGATAAAAGGCACAGCCCAGGATAACTACTCACCCTGTTAGCAGCAGTAGGGACTCCAGTGGCGGGAGGCCTGCCCCCTGACTAAGTGAGCTTCCACCCACATACCTGCACTGTTAACCTGGCCATCCCAGATGAGATCATCTCCCAGGATGTAGATTGTTACCTCCACGTGATGGATAAAGAAGCAGCAGTTTGTCCAAAGCCTCTCAGTGAAAGGTTGCTAAGGCTGGAATTTGTCCCTAGGTTCCTAGTCCAGTGCTCTTCATACCACAGCAGGGATCAGAAGTTTGTAAAGGGACTAACATTTCCCAAATATCTACTAAGTATCAGATATGGAGATAGGCACTTTGCATATATGTTCTTTCAATTCTTATATATGTCAATTAAAAACATTAACTACAACCCCATTTTATAGTTGGTAAAGTGGAGGTTTGGAAAGCAATTTACAGCCCTGGAGCCAGACAGGCCTGGGTTGGATTACTCCTTGGAAGCTGGGTGCCCTTTCTAAGCCTCTGGCCTGTAAAATTGGTATTAAGGTAATAACTGTGTCCTTGCGATTGTCACAAGGATTGACTGAGAAAGTATATGGAAAGTGGTTAATACACCGGTTACACTTTAGCAATAATCACAAGATTGCTCTTATGGGACTGTTTAAGTCACGTAATTAATAATGAGTAGTGGAGTTGGGATCCAGACCCCAGTCTGACTCCCTGGCCTTCCACTCCAGCCGGCTGCCTCCAGGCAGGGCTAGGGCTGGTTTCCCTGGGCTGGACCCTCCCATCAAGGTGGGAGGAGGGCTGGCCTCCAGGAGGTCCCACTGGTCCCTCAGATCCGCTTGCTTGCAGATACAATGAAGTCAAGAAGAAGATGGATCCTGGCTTCCCCAAGCTCATCGCAGATGCCTGGAACGCCATCCCGGATAACCTGGACGCCGTGGTGGACCTGCAAGGCAGTGGTGAGCTGCCCAGAGCCCTGTCCGCTTTCTAGGACAGGCCTCCCCACCCCCAGCCAGGGCCCAGCTCCCCACAAGCACACACTCCCTCATTGTGTAGGGAGGCAAGTGGTGCTGGGGCGGGGGCGGGGAACAAATCAGCCCCTTCAGCCCAGTACTGGGAAGGCATCCAGACCCCTGACCTCTGCGCACTCAGCCGGCTCCAGGCAGTAAGACCCAGAAAGGCCTCTCACAGCTGCAGGGCCTGGAGCCAGGGAAGGGGAGGGCAGGAGGCCTGCTGGAACAAGAAATATGGCTCTGTGCCCTGCATTCATTCTGGGGTTTGGTCCAGGCCCTTTCAGGTTCCACAGGAGGCCTTGTGACTGCCTCCCATTAGCAGAAGGATGGCTCCATTTGAGACAGGACAAACTTTGTCATGCCCTGTTGCTGATGTGGCAAAGATGTCCCACTCAACTCCATCCCTCGCTGAGTAAAATACAACCAAGTGTCAGCAAGGGATAGGATTTGGGGTTGGAAAAACATATTCTTGAGGAGGCTTCTGTGAGGTCTGCAGGGTCCTGGGAATGAGTCCAGTTTGGCTTTTCAGAGGAGGTTGCAATTAAATTCCACAAAGATTTCTATTGAGCCCCTATCATATGCGAAGCACACGGCCCAAACCTCCTGTGGCGAAAGGTCTCACATGTCCAAGAAAGAGCAAAGTATAATCCAGGGGCCTGGTTAAGGGTTCTCTTCAAGAATAAACATCTATGGAGTCCCTCTCACGTGCCGGGCTTTTAAAGGAGGCAAACAAGATCATCGATGTCAGGAGTCACACATTTTAAAGCCCATAGGGGCTGGGCCAGTAGCACCAATGAGTGAAGCAGACAAGGCAGACAGGAGGGAGGGGTGGGGTCTGTGGTGAACCAGAAGGCACATAGCTTCTTCACAATCATCTGCTTCTTGAGGCTGCTGCAAGAACGGGACCCAGTGCTGCTAGATATCCTAGCTGCTTTATTTTATTTTATTTTTCTAAGATTTTATTTATTTATTCATGAGAGCCAGAGAGAGAGGCAGAGATATAGACAGAGAGGAAAGCAGGCTCCCTGTGGGGAGCCTGATGTGGGACTCAATCCTGGGACCCCAGGATCACACCCTGAGCAGAAGGCAGACACTCAACCGCTGAGCCACCCAGGCGTCCCTATCCTAGCTGTTTTAAGAGGAAGCAAGAAATGTATATTTTCGTATGAAGTTTCCAGATGTTTATGTGTTGGCAACTTAGAATTCAGAACAAAACAAAACAAAATATGTGTGCAAGCCAAATAAAACCCCTCTGCAGGCCTGATGGAGTGAGAAGCCTCCTAGTTTGCTCCCTCTGGTCTCTGGGACTTGCTTAGTTTGTACCCATGCTCAGTGGAATGCTGTTATTTATACTCATAATAGCATATGTTATCTGATGTAGTCCTCGCCACAAGCTCTAAGAGGTCGGTATCTTAATTCCCATTCAAGATGAAAAACAGGGACTCAGGGAGTGGACTTCCCCAGCCATTCCCTTCCCTCTGGCCTCAGAGGGATCTTCTCTGGTTGAAAAGCCTGTGCCCTATGGCCGGTGGCTCTCAAAGCTCCCAGGAACCTTCCATGTCTCAGGGTGGGGTGGTGACAGCCTCCCCTCTTTCTCATCCCAGGTCATAGCTACTTCTTCAAGGGTGCGTATTACCTGAAGCTGGAGAACCAAAGTCTGAAAAGCGTGAAATTTGGAAGCATCAAATCCGACTGGCTGGGCTGCTGAGCAGGCTCTGGCTCCCCCAGGCCCTGCCCCGCCACATTGCCTTCTGCACACCGGGCCCTGAGCGCCAGGGAAGGACCCGGATGGGCCTGGCAGCCTTCAGCTCTGTAGTTAAATGGGCGTGCTCACCCCTACCTGGTAATTTAAGATTCTGGAGAGTGGCTCTGCCCTGTGCCCAAGGAACGGTGCTGATTGTACCCCTCCCAACTGCCCTCACCCCCCCCCAGAGCCACCCCCAAAGAGATGCCTTGATATTCTCAATGCAGCCCTGCCTTGGGCTGCCTTGGTGCTGTCACACACTTCAGGCTCTTACCTTGCCACGATTTTCTGTGGCTCACAGCACCCTCGGAGCCAACAGACGGAAACTGTCTCAAGAGGGCACTGGTGGCCTGACAGCCCGGCGTGGCATGGGGCAGTGGGACAGGGGCGCGGATGTGGCCGCCCCACACACCTGGCTTCTCACTGCTGGCTGCCTTAGGACCTCTCCTACATTAGCAGTTTGCTTTGTATGCACTTTGTTCTTTTCTTTCGATGTTTATTTTTCCACTTTGTGATTGAATTTCTTGACCGAAGGACTCAGGTTGTCTGAAGTCACTCCACGATGCATCTCAGCCCACATAGGGATGGTTCTCTTGTTCCCTCTATTTAGTACAGCCCTCCCCCATCCATTCCTCCACTGGCTGGAGGAAAAAGCCAGCCTTGGCTCCTTGCTCAGCCCCGCCCCCTCCCCTTCAACAGTTCCCCATGGGAAATGTCAACAGAGTATGAATAAAGACACCAATTGAGTGGCGGGTGTTTGTGGGCTTTTTTTTTTGCAGAGCCTGGGGAGGGGCGATGGCCCCTGGGCCCCAGGCAGAGGAAAAAAAAAAACAAAAAGTTTAAATCTCTATTCCCTCCAGGGCTCAGGTGACTTGCTGCAAAGGTCAGAGCTGCCAAAATAAATAGCAAGAGACCCTCCAAGTGGGTGAGCTGGAGTCCCTCTGTCCCGTGGAAAGAGCCTTGCAATAGCAGTGGTTCTTTGATGTTGCTGGAAGGGTCTCATTCAAGGCTCCCTTCCTTCCTGACTCTCAGTTTTCTCATTGACAATAACACCCGTTCTAACACTAATACCACCAACAGTGAACAACAGTAACACCCCCTCCATTAACAGAGTGCTGATGGGGGCCGGGCACTTGACATGCATCACTGGTGTAACCTTTCCAACAACCTAAGCTTAGAGGAGGAAACTACAATTCGCTCAGTGCTTACAGATGAAGACACTGAGGCCCAGAGAAAAGAAATGTGCCCAGGGTACCGCAGCTGTTGGGTGACAGCCCAAGTCAAGGCCAAAGATGACTTAGAGGAGGAGCTTCGGCCCTCAGCCTGAGTCTCCATCCGCAGCATTACCCTCCACTGTGTTTAGAAGGCATGTGTTAATGATTAAGCTTCTGTTAATGATTAAGCTCTTTATCCCCATCTTCCCACCATATTGCCCTCTCCTCAGCCCCTTTGATACAGAAATCCTGAAGCTGCTGGAAAACAAATTTAAGGCCTGGGATTATTTCAGAGGCCCCATCTGGCTCTGTTAGACTTTCTGCTTCAGGCCTCTCATGGCTGGGCTCTCGGGATGAGTAGACAGGACTCTCTGGAGGTGACCCTAGTGGACCAGGAGGCATCTTTCCTCCTCCTGTGGCCTGCCCAATGGCTCAGATCCTCGAGGGTCCTAAAGAGATCGCTTTGGGGCAAGTTTCTGGCTAAAGAGCCACAAGGGACTGTCAGCCCCTACTTGAAGACCCCCACGCTTATATCATGATGATGATAATACACTATTATTAACATTACACCGAGAATATTCAACTGCTCCACAACATGAGACCTCTAAGGTGCCATTTCTTGACTGCTTTTCTATGAACCCTACACATTCTTTTAATTGTTACTACAACCCTATGAGGTAGAAATTAATCTTTTCCCATTCTTAGATGAGAGTACAAGCTCAGAGAGGTTAAGTGAGGAGCAGAAAGCCACACATCTATCTGGTGGGGTTGGAAAATTTTCAGATTCTGCAGGAGCTAAGTGTGAAGCATCAGCTGTCCAAGGGCCCAGATTCAGAATCTCGCCGTGCCCTCCAGCCTGATGTGAGCAGCTGACCGGTAATTGTAAGATATTTCCCATCTCCAGCCTCTGCTTCTCAGCACTCAGGGCTTGACCAACTGACCTCAGGACCTCCCTTCCTGTTTTCCCCACCAACACCACCCCCATTGGTCCAGATAGGTCCCAGACCTTCCTCAGAGAGAAATGGAACTGTTTATCTGAGTTCTGTTTATCCCCATTTTACAGAAGAGGCCAACTGAGGCTCATGGAGACACCGATTTAGCCAACGTCTGTCACAAAGCCCGTAAAAGAGAATGGTACTCCAGGTGGGCATGACCCTCAGGCAGAGAACGCGCCCCACCCTGTCCTTGGGGTGCCCTGCTCCAAGAGAGAAAGACACCTCCAGGGGGCGGAGCTGTAGGACCCGGGAGGAAGAGCCTGATACCTAAGGGGGCGTGGCTAGCGCTCGGGGGTGGAGCCAGAGCGGAGGCTGGGGGAGGGGTTCGGAGCCAGAGGAGGGGGCCGGCCGGGGCGGGGCGGGGCCTGCCGGGGCGGGGAGGGGCGGGGCGGGGCCGGCCGGGGCGAGGCGGCTCGCGCCTGCGCGGACGCCCGGCAGCAGCGCCGGGCGCTGGGACGCGGGTGCCGCTCCCCCTGGGTCTCCGCGGGCGCCGGCTGCGCGCTCCGCCTGGGTGGCCGGGGCCGGTCCGACGCCGGCCATGAGCCAATGCGCGGAGGCGGCGGCGGTGGCCGCCACGGTGCCCGGCGCGGGCATGGGGAAATCCGGGCTGCGGCCGCCCATGGTGCCCCGCCAGGCGTCCTTCTTCCCGCCGCCCGTGCCCAACCCCTTCGTGCAGCAGACGCGGATGGGCGCGGCGAGGCGCCTCCAGGTGAGCGCGTGGGCCGAGGGCAGGAGACGGAACCGCGGGCGGGGCGTGGGGCTGACGGGGGGCAGATCACCGGGAGGGATGGGGACGGAGGGAGGAGGCAGATCCCGGGGAGGGGCGTGGAGCTGACGGAGGGCGGAGCCAGGTGAGACAGGTGAGGGAGGTGGGTCTGAGGGAGGAGGCAGATCTAGGGGAGGGAGGTGGGTCTGAGGGAGGAGGCAGATCTAGGGGAGGGAGGTGGGTCTGAGAGGAGGCAGATCTAGGGGAGGGATGTGGGTCTGAGAGGAGGCAGATCTAGGGGAGGGAGGTGGGTCTGAGGGAGGAGGCAGATCTAGGGGAGGGATGTGGGTCTGAGAGAGGAGGAAGATCTAGGGGAGGGATGTGGGTCTGAGAGGAGGCAGATCTAGGAGAGGGAGGTGGGTCTGAGAGAGGAGGCAGATCTAGGGGAGGGAGGTGGGTCTGAGAGAGGAGGCAGATCTAGGGGAGGGAGGTGGGTCTGAGAGAGGAGGCAGATCTAGGGGAGGGATGTGGGTCTGAGAGAGGAGGCAGATCTAGGAGAGGGAGGTGGGTCTGAGGGAGGAGGCAGATCTAGGGGAGGGAGGTGGGTCTGAGGGAGGAGGCAGATCTAGGAGAGGGAGGTGGGTCTGAGGGAGGAGGCAGATCTAGGGGAGGGAGGTGGGTCTGAGAGAGGAGGCAGATCTAGGGGAGGGAGGTGGGTCTGAGAGAGGAGGCAGATCTAGGGGAGGGAGGTGGGTCTGAGGGAGGAGGCAGATCTAGGGGAGGGAGGTGGGTCTGAGAGAGGAGGCAGATCTAGGGGAGGGATGTGGGTCTGAGAGAGGAGGCAGATCTAGGGGAGGGATGTGGGTCTGAGAGAGGAGGCAGATCTAGGAGAGGGAGGTGGGTCTGAGGGAGGAGGCAGATCTAGGGGAGGGAGGTGGGTCTGAGAGAGGAGGCAGATCTAGGGGAGGGAGGTGGGCCTGAGGGAGGAGGCAGATCTAGGGGAGGGAGGTGGGTCTGAGGGAGGAGGCAGATTCTGGGGAGGGAGGTGGGTCTGAGAGAGGAGGAAGCTCTAAGGGAGGGATGTGGGTCTGAGAGGAGGCAGATCTAGGGGAGGGAGGTGGGTCTGAGGGAGGAGGCAGATCTAGGAGAGGGAGGTGGGTCTGAGGGAGGAGGCAGATTCTGGGGAGGGAGGTGGGTCTGAGAGAGGAGGCAGATCTAGGGGAGGGAGGTGGGTCTGAGAGAGGAGGCAGATCTAGGGGAGGGAGGTGGGTCTGAGGGAGGAGGCAGATCTAGGGGAGGGAGGTGGGTCTGAGAGAGGAGGCAGATCTAGGGGAGGGATGTGGGTCTGAGAGAGGAGGAAGATCTAGGGGAGGAAGGTGGGTCTGAGGGAGGAGGCAGATCTAGAAGAGGAAGGTGGGTCTGAGAGGAGGCAGATCTAGGGGAGGGAGGTGGGTCTGAGAGAGGAGGCAGATCTAGGGGAGGGATGTGGGTCTGAGAGGAGGCAGATCTAGGGGAGGGAGGTGGGTCTGAGAGGAGGCAGATCTAGGGGAAGGAGGTGGGTCTGAGAGGAGGCAGATCTAGTGGAAGGAGGTGGGTCTGAGGGAGGTGGCAGATCTAGGAGAGGGAGGTGGGTCTGAGGGAGGAGGCAGATCTAGGGGAGGAAGGTGGGTCTGAGAGAGGAGGCAGATTCTGGGGAGGGAGGTGGGCCTGAGGGAGGAGGCAGATCTAGGGGAGGGAGGTGGGTCTGAGAGAGGAGGCAGATCTAGGGGAGGGAGGTGGGTCTGAGGGAGGAGGCAGATCTAGGGGAGGGAGGTGGGTCTGAGGGAGGAGGCAGATCTAGGAGAGGGAGGTGGGTCTGAGGGAGGAGGCAGATCTAGGGGAGGGAGGTGGGTCTGAGGGAGGAGGCAGATCTAGGGGAGGGAGGTGGGTCTGAGGGAGGAGGCAGATCTAGGGGAGGGAGGTGGGTCTGAGAGAGGAGGCAGATCTAGGGGAGGGAGGTGGGTCTGAGGGAGGAGGCAGATCTAGGGGAGGGAGGTGGGTCTGAGGGAGGAGGCAGATCTAGGAGAGGGAGGTGGGTCTGAGAGAGGAGGCAGATCTAGGGGAGGGATGTGGGTCTGAGAGGAGGCAGATCTAGGGGAGGGAGGTGGGTCTGAGGGAGGAGGCAGATCTAGGAGAGGGAGGTGGGTCTGAGGGAGGAGGCAGATCTAGGGGAGGAAGGTGGGTCTGAGAGAGGAGGCAGATTCTGGGGAGGGAGGTGGGCCTGAGGGAGGAGGCAGATCTAGGGGAGGGAGGTGGGTCTGAGGGAGGAGGCAGATCTAGGGGAGGGAGGTGGGTCTGAGAGAGGAGGCAGATCTAGGGGAGGGATGTGGGTCTGAGAGAGGAGGCAGATCTAGGGGAGGGATGTGGGTCTGAGAGAGGAGGAAGATCTAGGGGAGGGAGGTGGGTCTGAGGGAGGAGGCAGATCTAGGAGAGGAAGGTGGGTCTGAGAGGAGGCAGATCTAGGGGAGGGATGTGGGTCTGAGAGAGGAGGCAGATCTAGGGGAGGGATGTGGGTCTGAGAGAGGAGGCAGATCTAGGGGAAGGAGGTGGGTCTGAGAGGAGGCAGATCTAGGGGAAGGAGGTGGGTCTGAGAGGAGGCAGATCTAGTGGAAGGAGGTGGGTCTGAGGGAGGTGGCAGATCTAGGAGAGGGAGGTGGGTCTGAGGGAGGAGGCAGATCTAGGGGAGGAAGGTGGGTCTGAGAGAGGAGGCAGATTCTGGGGAGGGAGGTGGGTCTGAGGGAGGAGGCAGATCTAGGGGAGGGATGTGGGTCTGAGAGAGGAGGAAGATCTAGGGGAGGCAGGTGGGTCTGAGAGAGGAGGAAGATTCTGGGGATAGATGTGTGTCTGAGAGAGGAGGCAGATCCAACAAAGGGGCCTGCATCTGCTATGGGCTTTTGTCCAAGGGGAGTACTCCTGTGATGGGGAGGTATCCAAGGTGGAGGGCGGGAGCCTGAAAAGCAAGGCCTAGTAGAAGAAACAGATGCAGATCTGGGAGGCGAGGGCTTTTGAAGGGACGGTGACCCTGGAAGGGGAAGAGATGTGGGTATGAGAATTGAGGGCCCGGAGGATGGTGTGAGGGTGTAAGAGAAGAGAAAATGCAAAGAGCATGTGGGCCTTAGAGGCAGGTCCTAAACAGGAGAGGGGGAGCACACCAGTGGAAGAGGAAACATGCCATGTTGAGAAGGGAGAGGAATCTGTGACAGAGCTTCAGTTTGAGTTTGAGTTTGTTAGGTTGGAGGGGTGGGCAATCTATAGGAGAATGGAATTGGGGAAGTCTTTTTTTTTTTTTTTTTTTTTTTTTTTTGTCTCAGGGAAGGAGAGGAGTCAGTCTAGGATGAAATGTGAGGGCAAAGGCATAGAACCCAGGTCTGGAATTAGAACAAGCAAGACTAGGGGGATGAGCTGGGGAGAAGGGGCATGGAGGGGAGGAATTCAGAACCTAGGAAAGGGACAATGGTCAGTGTAAGGTGTTCAGAAGTCTTCACCCTGCATCAGTCCCTAATCAGTCTTCACTCAAACACTGCTAGATGCAACACTTCTCTAAACTTTTCTTCGACTGTTAAAAACTGCTGAATACATAAAGGAAGTTTCCTTTTCTTTCCTTTTTCTTGTAAAACGCTGCTTTTACCATTAGCAGTTACAACTTCGTGCTCTGTGGACTTCCTCTTTGGTGAAATTAGCGATCAAAGAACAAGATAGAGGGTGCAAGCTGGATTTGTCCTGTGTGTTCTGCATGACAAAAAAAAGTTTTGATGTCTTCCTGTCCATCTCATGCATTTCTTTACCTTGGATTTGGAATAGTGTTATTTTTTGCATAGCCCACTTATGTGCACTGAGACCATTGTCCTGAACAATGGAGGCAGGTTAGAGTAACGGTAAATGTGCATCTGCTGAAGAAGGGTGTGAGAGAGGAAGAGGAAGATAATGTAGAAATACCTCTTTGCAAAGAAACTAAATGTTTAAAAACTTGACCTTCATGTCTTTAAATAGATAGATATCTCTTTTGTATCTTAAAACTTCTGAAGCACTTCTAAATGCATTGACTATCACTCAAGGTTAATTTTAGTTTGATTTGGTCAAATTAGTCATCCTTAAATGAAAGTATGTCTATTTGGCTTCATATTTGGAGAGATGGTCAAAGTGGCATATATATGTGTGTGTGTGTGTGTGTGTGTGTGTGTGTGTGTGTAGAGAAAGGGGGGGAATTGTTGGTTTTATGCATACACACCTAGCATGGCCTATTACTGTTTGGAGAGCACTTTCAAATAACGCTACAAGAGCTGTAGTATAATGCAAAGATCACCAGTCTTAGTCAGAAACCCTGCTCAGGCCATTTATTAGTAGTATGACTTTGGCCAAATCACTTAACCTGTCTGAAGTTCACTTTCCTCCTTTATTAAATTGGAATAGTCTTACATCAAAGAAGGGTTAAAATTACATGAGATAATGCATGAAAGAATCTGGATTGTTTGCTGATCTTAATATTGATTAAGATATTTGTTGTCTACAAATTTTATACTGTCCTTAAAATTTACCGTTTATATTGAATGGAATTGAATAGGTCTAGGTTGTTTGTTCTTTAATTAAAAATATAGACTAGAGGGATCCCTGGGTGGCGCAGCGGTTTAGCGCCTGCCTTTGGCCCAGGGCGCGATCCTGGAGACCCGGGATCAAATCCCACATCGGGCTCCCAGTGCATGGAGCCTGCTTCTCCCTCTGCCTATGTCTCTGCCTCTCTCTCTCTCTCTCTCTCTGTGACTATCATAAATAAAAAAACAAAAAATTAAAAAAAAAATATAGACTAGAGATACCAAAGAGGTTTCAATGGCTTGAACAGTCTGGGCAAAGGGAAGATTTAACTAAACATGATTGAAAAAACAATGTTGTTTGTATTTTAAACTTGTATTTAACTAAACATGATTGAAAAACAATGTTGTTTGTATTTTAAACTTGTATTATCAAGCTTAAAAGATGTATATCCTTTCATTTAAGTATGACTTACTCTGATCAATACAGACTAAACTTAGCCTTGAATAATGATCAATATCATCTTGCTTAAGGACTGTTGTCAATTTTGTATCTCATTGTCGAACTTAGCTTTGCCCTTCCCCTTCTTTTTTTTTTTTTTTTTTTTTTTGACAATTTAAAGGTCTACTACTTAGTGGTGTAGAAACAAGTAGTCTAGCTTTCATTTCCTCAATAGAATATGGAATTGAAATAAGTGTTTGGTAGTAATTGTGGGTCACTTACCAGACCAAAAGAAATTATTGAATGTCTATTATATACCAAGCACAATGCTAATTTCTGGAGATACAGCAGTGAACAAGAGAAATAAGAACCCTGCCTATCTAAAGCTTAAGTTTCACTGAAAAAAGTTAAACAGACAAGAAGAAAAATATGCAGTTTTCTGTTTTAATAGTACTATGAAAAAAATCCAGAGAAGATAACCCTGATACAGTGTTGAAAGAAGGCCTTCCTACAGAGATGATGTATTACCAAATGGAAATACAAGGGAGAATCGTCTTAATTTGTCTAAGAGTTACTCCAAATTTGTTTATTTACTGTTACGTACTATTATTTGTTGCAAACCTGGAAATGGTACAGGAAAGAAAAGTTGTCCAATATTTGACAACTGAATTAAAATCCATATTAGCTACTCATTGTGAATGTGAGTAAATCTTCTATGAATATAGTATAACCTTATTCTAACTCTATTTTCAGAGTCTGTGCTATGGTCCTTTTTTGCAGTAAAGATTATTTCTAGGTAATTTGCAAGGCTGTTTGCAAGCCTTATTTAATCTGCCTTGAAGGTCACCCATTGCAAACAGTCTTTTCTCCAGGGATATTTGTCAGAAACAATCAGAGGTGATTGTTTAACATGACAACTGTCTGAGGCAGTGAATGATGATTGAAGCAAACAATAGACTTAACCAAACATCTTGCAAGAAGAAGCTAGGGGATGAGATGTCCATAGGGGACTTTGAAAAGCTTTGTCATATTTATGGGAATCTAAAAGGGTATCCACATGTATAGGTCTCTGTGTATACCCAGGGCTATGCACATGACCTGAAAAAAACCCAACAACAACAAAAAAATGAGAATATTCTAAGCTCTCACCTCTAGCTAACCATCAGGCTTTGTACAAACAGGAGGTAAAAGTTAAAGGATAACTGTGAACTTCCACTTGGCTGTGTATTGAAGGTATGCTCCAGAATGCACACAGAGACTCTTCACATAATGCTGGGGAACTTACTGCTTCCAGGCATTTAAGGAAATCTTATCATTAGCTGACTACCAAACTAATTGGTCAGAGACTTAAGTAACCACACCTGACACATGACAAAGACCACAGCCTTTAAAGAATTACTTCATAATAGTCACTGAACAAAATAACAACAACAAACAGCAACAACAGTAAATCCTGTGATGGAAGAGAATCTGATTTTCAGAGTTGTTATATTATTTAAAATGTTTGGTTTTCAATTAAAAAATTGTAAGCTATACAACAAACAATAAAGTGTGTCCCATAAATAAGAAAAATAGCAGTTGATACAAACTATATTCAAGGAAGCCCAGATGTTGGACCTACTATCCAAAAACTTTAAATCAGATATTTGAAATATGTTCAAATAACTAAAGGAAGCCATGTCAAAAGAACTAAAGGAAAATATGAGATACTGAATCACCAAATAGAAATTATCAGGAGAGTGAAATTATAAAAAAGAATCAAGTAGAACTACGATAGCTGAGATGAAAAATTCACTAGAGGGGTCAACAGCAGACTTTAGCAAACAGAAGAATCAGTAAATTTAAAGATAGATCAATTTAGGATTAATTAGTATGAGGAACAGAAAGAAAAAAGGATGCAGAAAAGTGAACAGAACCTCAGAGACCCGTAGAACATGATCACGTCTATCAACATAAGCATAATAGGAGTCACAGAAGGAGGCAAAGAATATTTGAAGGAAAAGTGGCTGAAAACTTGCCAAATTTGGTGAAAAACATTAATTTACACATTCAAGAAGCTTAATGACTTCCAAATGTAATAAACCCAAAGATGTTCGTCCCTAAACATATAATCAAACTGTTAAAAGATAAAGAAAAAGAGAGAATCTTGAAAGCAGAAAGAAATAACTAACTCATCATACGCAAAGGGATCCTGAATAAGATAAATGTCTGATTGTTCATCAGGAACCATGGAGGCTAGAAGGCAGTAGGATGATATATACTCAAAGTGTTGAAAATAGAAGACTGTCAACCAGGAATTATAGAGTCAGAAAAACTATCCTTCAAAATAAAGAGAAATTAACAAAAATTGAGAGAATTTGTCACTAGCACACATGCCTTGAAAGAGATACTACAGGGAGGCCTTTGGTTGAAAGGACACTAGAGAGTAACTCCAGTCCACATGAAGAAATAAAAATACTGTTAAGGATAACTACCTGTAGGGCAGCCCTGGTGGCGCAGCGGTTTAGCGCCTGCCTTTGGCCCAGGGCGCGATCCTGGAGACCCTGGATCGAGTCCCGCGTCAGGCTCTCTGCATGGAGCCTGCTTCTCCCCCTGCCTGTGTCTCTGCCTCTCTCTCTCTCTGTGTCTCTATGAATAAATAAAATCTAAAAAAGAAAACCCAAAAAAAAAAACATTTAAAAAAAAAAAAAGGATAACTACCTGTATAAATATAAAAGACTATAAATATCATTTTTATTTGTGATTTTTTTTTTTTTTGTCTTCTAAGTGATTTAAAACAAAACTCCCTGGGGGTGCCTGAGTGGCTTAGTCAGTTAAGCATCTAACTCTTGATTTCAACTCAGGTCATGATCTCAGGGTCCTAGGATTGAGCCCTGCATTGGGCTCAGCACTCAGTGGGGAGTCTTCTTCTCTCCCTCTCCCCAGCTTGTGTGCACATAAGCTCGCTCTCTATGATAAATAAATCTATTTTAAAAAAATACTACATAAAGCAATGATTAGAAATCTGTGTTGATAGACATACAATGTATAAAGATGTAATTTATATGACAATAATAGCAAACAGGAGGAGGGAGGAAATAGAGCTCTAAGAGCACAATTACTATTATAATTAAGTTGGTATTAATCCACACTAGGTTATTGTAAATGAATTTGGGAACACTTAGGGCAAACACTAAGAAAATAAAGTTTTTAAAAAGTGACAAGAGAATTAAAATGGTTCACTAGAAAATATCTATTTAACATAAAAGAAGGTAATCATGGAAAGGTAGAGAAACAAAAAAGACATAGATATATAGAAAGCAAGTAGTAAAAGAGCAAATGTAAATCTTATCAATAATCACATAAATATAAATGGATTAAACACATTAAAAGCCAGAGATTAGAAGAATGGATAAAAATATATAATCCAACTCTATGCTATCTAAGACACACTTTGTATTCAAAGACCCAAATAGGTTGAAAGTGAAAGGATAGGGATGCCTGAGTGGCTCAGTTGTTAAGTGTCTGCCTTTAGCTCAGGGCATGATTCTGGAGTCCTGGGATGGATTCCCACATCAGGTTCCCTGCATGGAGCCTGCTCCTCCCTCTGCCTATATCTCTGCACCTCTCTCTGTGTATCTCATGAACAAATAAATAAAATCTTAAAAAAAAATAAGTGAAAGGATAGAAAAAGATATACCATGCAAACAGTAATCAAGAGAGAACTGGAGGGGCTATATTAATATTAAATAAAATAGACTTTAAAACGGGTAACCCTGGATGGCTCAGCGGTTGGGCATCTGCCTTTGGCCCAGGGCGTGGTCCTGGAGTCCTGGGATCGAGTCCCACATCAGGCTCCTGCATGGAGCCTACTTCTCCCTCTTCTCCCTCTGCCTATGTCTCTGCCTCTCTCTCTGTGTGTCTCTAATGAATAAATAAATAAAATCTTTTTAAAAAATAGACTTTAAGACAGAAATTGTTACTAGAGATAAAGGAAGACACTTTATAATGATAAAAGGGTTGCTTCATCAAGAAAATATAACAATTAGAACCATATGTGCACCTAACAACAGAGCCCCAAATACAGAAAGCAAAACAGATTGAAGTGGACAATTCAACAATAGTAGTTAGAGACTTCAGTTCCCCACTTTTTCTACCAATAGTGGTAGAACAAAGAGACAAAATATAAACAAGGGAAAGTCTTGAATAACACTCAACTAGACCTAAGAAGTATATAAAAAGAGAACTCGGGATCTCTGGGTGGCGCAGCGGTTTGGCGCCTGCCTTTGGCCCAGGGCGCGGTCCTGGAGACCCGGGATCGAATCCCACGTCGGGCTCCCGGTGCATGGAGCCTGCTTCTCCCTCTGCCTGTGTCTCTGCCTCTCTCTCTCTCTCTCTCTCTCTCTCTCTGTGACTATCATAAAAAAAAAAAAAAAAAAAAAACTCCCTCCAGCAACAGCAGAAAACACATTTTTCTCAAGTGCCATGGAACATTCTCTAAGACAGACAATTATAGTAGGCCATAAAACAGGTTTCAAAAAATTTTAAAGGATTACAATAATATAATGTCTGTTATCCAACCACAATGGATTGCAATAAAAAAAATAACAAGAAATTTGGGGAATTCACAAAGATTTGGAAATTAAATTACTCCTAAATAATCAATGAGCCAAAGAAGAAATCATAAGAAAAATTAGTAAATACTTTGAGATGAATGAAAATGAAGACCGTATACAAAAACATATGTGGCTAGCATTACCTTGATACCAAAATGTGAAAAAAATGTTATAGGGAAAGGAAAGTATAGACCGGTTTTCCTCATGATCACAGATATAAGAACCCTTAACAAAATATTAGCACATCAAATACAGCAACATGTGGAAAGGATAATCGTGTCTGAGTTTGGTGGTTTATCCCCAGGAATATAATGTTGGTTTAACATACAAACATTTATATTTCAATGTAATTTATCATATTAGCCAAACATAGGATAAGAAGCATATGATCATTTCAGTAGATGCAGGAGTTTTGTTACTCATTTGACAAAATTCAACATCCACTGATGTTTAAAAAAAATTCTCGGTAAAATAGAAAAAAGAGGGAACTCTCAATCTAATAATGGGCATCTATGAAACACCTATAGCTAGCATCATAATAGTGAATATCGAAGCTGTTCCCCCTAAGGTTGGGAACAAGACAGATAATCTTGCTCAACACTTCTGTTCAACATTGAACTGAGGATCCTAGCCAGTGCGATAAAATAAGAGAAAGAAACAAAAGACATAAAGATTAGAAAGGGAGTTTTCTCAGTCAGAGAAAATTAAATACCATATGATATTTCTTATATGTGGAATTTAAGAAACAAACCAATAACAAAATGAGCAAAGGGGTAAAGAGAGACAAACCAAGAAAGAGACTCATAACCATAGAGAACAAACTCATAGTTACTAAAGGGGAAGTGAGTGGGAGGATGGGCAAGAGAGATGATCTGGGGATTAAGAAATACACTTGTTTTGATAAGCACTGGGTGATGCATGGAATTGTTGAATCATTATATTGCATATCTGAAACTAATATGACACTGTATGTTTACTACACTGGATTTTAAAATAAAATTTAAAAAGTTAAAAATAAGGAAAAGTGTAACTGTATTTATTTACAGATGTCATGTTTATATGCAGAACATCCTAAAGAATCTACAAAATGGCCAACAACTAAAACTAATATGTGAACTTGGCTAGGTTGGAGGAAATAAGATTAAAACATAGTATTAGTTACATGTCTAAATACTAGTAGCAAACAATTGCCAAATAAAATTAAATAATCTGATTTATAATAGCAATAAAATAGCATTAGACAATTAGGAATTTATTTAACCAAAACATGTAAAACACTGAAAACCACAAACACTGTTGTGAGAAATTAATGGAGCTTTGCATAAGTGGAGAGATATATCATGTTTATAAATTGGAAAAATCAATATTGTTATGGTGATAATTCCTCCTAAATTGATCTATAGATTCATTGATAGCCTAGTAAAATTCCCAATGGGCTTTTTTGTTTGCATAGAAACTGACAAATTAATTCTGAAATGTATGTGGAAATGAAAAGGATCCAAATTAGCCCAAAAAAGATTTGAAGAAGAAAAAGCTGTAGGACACACAGTACCTGATTTCAAGACTTACTTAAAAAAAAAAAAAAAAAAAAAAAAGGCTACAGAAGTTGAGAGAATGGGGTATCAGCAGAAGAAGAATAGATGAACCAATCAATAAAACATAATGGAGAGCCCACACATATGTGTTTGATTGATTTTTTACAAAGTTGCTAAGAAAATTCATTATGGAATATCAGGTCTTTTCCTGGAATATCAGGAGCAACTAGATAGAGCTATAGATAAAAACAAACCTTGATCCCTAATGCATGCCACCACAGAAAGTAATTTAAGATGGATTATAGACTGAAACAAAAGCTAACACCATACAGCTTCTAGAAGAAGAGAATATAAAATATCATCATGACCTTGAGGTAAGTAAAGATTTCTTAGAAAGGACCCAGAAAACTAAAAATTAAAATTGATAAATTAGGGGAAACTGGGTGGCTCAGTTGGTTACGCATCTACCTTCGGCTCAGGTCATGATTCCAAGGTCCTGGGATTGAGCCCTGCATTGGGCTCCATGCTCGGTAGAGAGCCTGCTTCTCCCTCTGCCTGTTGTTCCCCCTGCTTATGCGCGCCCGCTCTCTTTCTCTCTCTCTCTCTGACAAATAAATCTTAAAAAAAAAAAGGGGGACTTTCATATTTTGTTGGTGATGTAAGATGATACAACCACTGTGGAAAACATTTTAGCAGTTTCTTATAAAGTTAACCATACCCTGGCCCAACAGTTTCACTCCTGCTGAAGTAAAAATATATGTCCACACAGAGACTTTGAACATTAATGTCCATGAGAGCTATATTCATAATAGCTAAAAACTTAAAATAGACCAAATGCCCATGAACAGATGAATGGATAAATGAATCATGATATATTCATACAGTGGAATAGTACTCTGTAATTGAAAAAGTTTTATTCCTGATATATAACAATGACATGATAAAATCTCAAAAACGTGAAGGGAAGTAAGCCAGGCATAAAAGAATACATACTGTGTGATTTCTTTGTGACAATCTAGAACAGGCAAAACTGTGGTGAAAGGGAACCTGTCACTAGTTGCCGAGGGCCAGGAAAGTTATACTGACTGCCGAGTGGCACAAAGGAACTTTAACGGGTGATAGAACTATTCTCTTTTTTTTTTTTTTAATTTATTTTTTATTGGTGTTCAATTTACTAGCATACAGAATAACCCCCAGTGCCCGTCACCCATTCACTCCCACCCCCCGCCCTCCTCCCCTTCCACCACCCCTAGTTCGTTTCCCAGAGTTAGCAGTCTTTACGTTCTGTCTCCCTTTCTGATATTTCCCTCACATTTCTTCCCCCTTCCCTTATATTCCCTTTCACTATGATAGAACTATTCTCTATCTTGATTGTGGTGGTGTTTGCATAGGGATATATATTTGAAAAACTCATAATCTGTACACTTAAAGTAGGTGCATTTTATTTTATGTAAATTATGCCTTGATAAGGTTGATTTTTTAAAAAATACTAAGACCAAATGTTGGCAAGGATGTCTAAGTGACCTAAATTCTCATATATTGCCAGGGAGGGACACTTTAAAATGATACAACCACTGTGAAGACTGGTTTGGCAGTTTCTTATCAAGTTAAACTGTAACCCAGCAATTCCATTCCCAAGTATGAGAAATGAAAACACATATCCACAAAAAGGTTTGCATAAGAATATTCATAGGGGCTTCAGTCATAAGAGCCTACAACTGGAAACAACCCAAAGATTCATCAAAGAGGGAATAGATAAATTGTCACATAGGCATACAGTGGAATCATATTCTGCAATCAAAAAGAATGAATTACTCATTTACAAAGTCACATAGCTGAATTCCAAAAACATTATGTTAAGCAGAAGAAGCTAGACACGTAAGAATGCATAATGTATGATTCATTTATATGACTTCAAGAACAGACAAAATAATCTGTGGTGATAGAAATCCGGCATTGGTTGCCTAAGAGGGTAGGGATTCACTGGAAGAGGTGCAACATGACTGGATGTTCTGTGTCTTGGTTGGGGTGGTAGGTTCAAGATGGACATTTATCAAAACTGAACTGTCTACTTAAGATCTGTACATTTCTTTATATGTTATTTTGACTTCAAACATGCACATGTGCATAAAGTAATTTGACAGGATCAAATTATATGTTAAATCATTTGACAGAAAGGTAGAATCATTTTGGTGTTCCTCATAAATTATTTGATGATGTTCAGATTCACAGTAAGGGCCAGGAGAGGCAGAAGGACAGTGCTGTTTGAGTAGTGTGATTGGCTAATAGAAGAAATATAATTTGGTGTGCATAAGGACAGTGTATTTCACTTAAAAGTGAGAATGGTATAGGATTAAGAGCAAGGGCTTTGTCACCAAGATAGGTTCAAGCCCTGGTCCTATCACTTAGTAACAGTGATCTTCGGCAGCATCACGTAACTCCCTGTGTGCCATTCCTTTCCTTTCCAGCTTAAGGTTGTAGGAATCAAATAGTTTGCTATATGCCAAGTGCTTCTAGTGGCTGCTATATAGTAAGCATTTATATATTATTGGCTATTCTTATTAGTTTTCATTCTTATTCTTACTGATTTTTTATTTCATTTTTTTCCTTCTCCATCTCCTTGTTGTTAGTTATAAAGGACCAGCAGGTGTATAAAATAACGGCATTTATTCTTTCATGCTCCTAACTCCTTCATTAACACTCTTCCTTCTACTGGCATCTCTCAAAAAGTGATTTCCCCTCTTCCCTTGGCTAGCTTCTCTTTGTCTTTCAAGATCATTCAGCCTTTGGCTCCTCTAGGAAGCTTTCCCTGACTGCTAAGTCCAGACGCTTTGTTTTCCCAGCATCTTCTAGTCACTTTCCTTGATCAGTAGATGACTTGTCTTATAGTACCTGGATTTCTTCACTGTTGTTTTTGCTACATTGTAGGTGTTGTGTCGCCAGATACAGTACTTTATTTTTCTTTGTGCTTAGATTCATATCTGGTGCAGGGTAATGTTCAATTCGTCTTTTAATGAACACATGAGTAACACAAAACTCTCCTCTTACATGTTTCTGTTTGATAGCTAGAACATTAAAATACTCTCCATTCATATATTTTTTTTAATCAACTTTGACTTTCAGATTTTCTTTCTTGGAATTATCCTGCTTCCAATCCGTGCCTTATTAGTCGCATTAATTATATTATTGGCATGGCCATTTGCTGCACTTTCAACAGCTTGCTGTCCCGAAAAGCTGACCCATCCAGTAACTGGTTGGAAGAGGTAAGAAATAATAATGTCTAAATGTTAGGTAAATAAGGATAAGAGTTTAACATTAGTCATTGATTGATAGTTTTTTTCTACCGCTGCCTACTTGGTATTTACCATTTATTTCTATTTCTCAGATGAAATGGTTCCTAATTCATCATATGTAGAAATCTGCCCAAGCGCCTTATGATGATAATCTTCTGTTGAAGTTGTAATTTCCTAATATTAAAACATTGTTTTCTGAGTTATTGCCGAAAAGTGATAGGTCCATGGTTCTAGAAGACCCAATTAGTATACCTGAAAGCATTATAGCTGAAAAATACCTGACTTTCTTCTGCTCTCCCTCATTCTTGACATTTGCTTTTGTCCCTCAATAGTAACTACATACTTTCTGCAGTGGTATAATTAAGCAGATCCGTTATAGTGTATTTACTAATGCTTTAGTGATTATTATTAATAACAATTCTTAATATAGCCTAGCTTTTTAAAACATTAGCATTAAGGCAGAATGGAATTGCTTCTTGAGCATTATCTAATTAGCAGGGTATTAGAGGACAGATTCATCACAAATTAACAAAGTTATTGGTAAAAGTTCACTCCCATTTGGCAGAGCCAACTTGTTGCCATATGTAGGTCCTGAGGGTAAAGCCTTTCACTGTGGACTCCTTGGAATAGGAAGGCATAGGTGAGTTTCAGGGCACCATTGAACTCTCTAAAATTGTTCACATTTTTTCTTTGAACACAGGATCCATTCCTTTCATCCAAATCTCAAATGAAAATGTCCTCCAAAAATTTTGAAAATCACTGTTCTAGGAACTTTTAAGGAAATATGCAATTTGCTATTCAGTTCATGTTCTAGTAAATAAACGTCAATATTCAACACAAGGCTGGTTTGAAGTGGAAGTGAATCCAAGTCTGGCAGTGTCCCCAGAGAACAAATACCACTTCAATCCTTGCAAATCATACTCCTTTGTATTATAACTCAAGGTTGCATGGTACTAAAAAATACTTTATGAGAGATTTTTTTCATGACATGCCATCCCTTTCAATTACCTCTTTGGTTTCTATTGTTAATGGCTTATGGAGTCCTGTAATTATGGAGGGAACACTCTTTGAGAATCCAGAAAACAGATGTAACACAGGGGAAAAAATGTTTTATTTCTGTCAATTAAGCAAGTATCTCTACTTCCTCTCCAACAGGTATTTGTGCAACACCAAACTTAGTTTTTTATAAATCATTTAAATAGAAGTGTTTAACAGCTCTGAATTTGGGATATTTTAGAATGTGGTTGTCAGAATCTATATCACTGTAAATCAAAAATAGGTGGTGTGGAAATTCAGTAAAGGGTGAGTTTTTTATCCTTATATAAATAGACATCTGAACTCGAAAGAGCAAGGAGAGATACAGTCATTTCCCTGTGCCCCCTGGAAAAGTGCTTTGGCTTTCTGTTTCTCTCTTCTCACTATCTAATAAAAGTCAGAGAAACTTCCTCGGTGGCTAGTTGCTTCACAGCCCCTCACTGTATTATGACAAGACTGTTGAGAGAATTAGACAGGAAGCCTATTTTTTTAAAGCTCTCATTAGATATCCTATGGGAAATACACGTTTTGTTTTTCATGAAAAGCTGTATGCTTATTCACATACTTAGTTGTCCACTGAGTTTGAGTTTCTGTGTTTGAGTTTCTAGAAATGTGTTTCTGTTTTTCTACTCAGTTGAGCTTCTCAAGGACAGAGGCTGTGTGTGTCTTGTGTGTCCAGCACAGGTCCTGGCACAGTTTGATGAATTGATTAATCTTAAATGACACAAATTCTTTTTTTAAAAGTAAGCAGCTCGATTTCTGAAATTGTTTAAGTGCATTTATGTTCCAGGGACGTGAGATGGAGAATTCACCATTTAAGATTTTTGATGAGGGGGATCCCTGGGTGGCGCAGCGGTTTGGCGCCTGCCTTTGGCCCAGGGCGCGGTCCTGGATATCGGGGATCGAATCCCACGTCAGGCTCCCAGTGCATGGAGCCTGCTTCTCCCTCTGCCTGTGTCTCTGCCTCTCTCTCTCTCTCTCACTGTGTGCCTATCATAAATAAATAAAAGTTTAAAAAAAAAAAAAAAGATTTTTGATGAGGAACACCTGGGTGGTTCAGTGGTTAAGCATCTGCCTTCAGCTCCAGGCATGATCCCAGGGTCCTGGGATCGAATTCTGCATCAGGTTCCCTGGGAGGAGCCTGCTTCTCTCTCTGTCTGTCTCTGCCTCTCTCAAGAATAAATAAATAAAATATTTTTTAAAATTAAAAAAAAAGATTTTTGATGATGTCTAAGAGCTATAATGGTATAGGTAATAAGGCTTTAGAAAATGATTCCTAAAGTAACTGAGGGTAGATTCAGCATGAGAGTTCTAAAAGTGTTTGGGGTAGATAGCATCTTTGTTACCCAAATGTACATTCCCAAGGTGACTCCTCTGAAGAACAGTACTGATTTGGATTTCTCAGTAGGGGATGTGTGTTGAAAATTCATTTTTATCCCTTTATAGTCACAGAATAATAGAGCCACTTATTAGCCATACATCCTTGGAAAATTTGGTTCTCTGCACCTCAGTTTTCTCATCTGCAAAATGAAGGTGCTAATAAATAATATACATTTTACAAAATTGGACTGAGGATTAAAGAAATTAACATATGTAAAGAATTTAAAATATTGCCTGGTGGAAATAACCCCACATATAACTGATAACAATTCTTATTTTAGTTCATGTTTTAAAATGAAGTGTTCTGACATGTTTGGGATTTTGTTTGGTGTTTAGAGTAAAGCCCTGCTGTTAGCTGAGATTAGCAAGGCTGATTGTGTCTTTTCTCTCTCTCTTTCTTTTTTTTTTTAATTTCCAAAGGAACATTACTCAACCAATTTTGAAGTTTCTAGGTCATGCCATGTTCTTTTCAATGGGATTCATAGTTACTGTGAAGGGAAAGGTGGCAAGTCCTGCGGAGGCCCCAATTTTTGTTGCTGCCCCTCATTCAACATTCTTTGATGGAATTGCCTGTGTCGTAGCTGGATTGCCTTCTATGGTATCTCGAAAGGAGAATGTACAGGTCCCTCTGATTGGCAGTAAGTACTTGTAAGACAACACAGATATTTTCATGCTTATGGTTCACCTTTTAAAAAAAAGATCATCTATTTCTTTTAAGGGCACCTGGGTGGCTCAGTCAGTTAAGTGTCTGCCTTGGCTCAGATCATGATCCCAGGATCCTGGGATTGAGCCCCAAATGGGGAATCCCTGCTCAGTGGGGAGTCTGTTTGTCCCTCTGCCCCTCCCCACTGCTTGTGCATGCCCTCTCTCTCTCTCTCTCTCAATAAATAAATAAATAAATAAATAAATAAATAAATAAATATTAAAAAACCATCCATAGTTTATTGATAGGCTTTTTAAAAAGCTTTAAAATAATGAAACACTTCAAAGCTATTTCCTTACTTTTAATGAGGAACTATACCAAAAGAATGAATTTACATAAAGGTTAGAGACTTTTCTATCTGTACCCTTACAATTCTTTCAAATTCTTATCTTTATCACTATAACATCACTTCTTTTCATTCTTCTGTGTAGCTAGAAAGACCAGCTTTCAAGTACCAAACATGCTTGATTTTTCCAAGAGAGCATTTTTAATGGAAGAATTTGTGAAAACACTGGTTACGTGCTATTTCACTAATTTCTCTTTAGGATATTATGCTGATAGACACACGAAGTCTTTCGTCTTAACTCTGTTTTCTTATTATTGCCCCAGAATCTCCATGAGAGACCAACATGAAACTCTGAAAATTATGATGTGGAACGAATAAGTGCCTCCTGTCTTAAAAAATAATGAAGCAAGTGAGATATGTATCCCACCAGATGCTTTGGTTTCTCCCTAGGGTGTGGGTCTCTAAGTAACCACTCTCAGTCGTCCCAAGTCCCAAGGTTATTGCAAGCATCTAGTGGTGGCAGAGTGGGTGTGGAAGTTGCCTGATGTTGCCTTGGCACTCTGGAGAAATAGCAGTAGTTCCTGCCACTTTATCACTCAGCTAAGAAAAACACACACACACACACACCCTCTCTCTCTTTCTTTTTTTTTTTTCTTCAGTGTAACCGCCTTGCTTTGTATAACATGGCATTTTCTGAAAAGCTGTTTAGCAATAGACTTTTGGTATATTGAGGTTTCTTTTGCATGTGTGAGGAACCTACCTACTGTCATGCTGAAAATTTTAGTAGAATTAATAATGGCTCCCTATTCGTCTGTACTCTGAATTCATATAATCAGTTTTCAGCATATTTCTAAAATAAAACAAGATCATCTTGCAGTATATTTTCCAAAGCTTTAAGTCAGTTGAGGAAGAAGAACTTTAGGGAGAAAATTGCATTTGCTTCCTCTTATACTCTTGCTGCTAACTTCTGTTATATCAATGAAATCTTTGTATGAAGAATCTCCTTTTGAAACCAGAAGCTAAGTTCTAATAAACTGAATTAGAGGGTTTTTTTTTTAGGTTCTCTTTGATTTGCTATATTTTAACTTTACATACAATTTGTTTTATGATTTATCCAGTATCATTGCTGTGGTAGCTGTACACACACAAAAAATGACTTGGCTCTGACCTTTTGTTTGTTTTAAAGGACTATTACGAGCTCTGCAGCCAGTGCTGGTGTCCCGTATAGATCCGGATTCTCGAAAAAACACAATAAATGAAATAGTAAGGCGAGCAACATCAAGAGGGCAGTGGCCACAGGTAAAACACAAGAGCTGATCCGAGTCACGGCACCAAAAAAAAAAACAAAAAACAAAACAAAACAAAACACAAGAGTGTTCATTTAGATATATTGTGAGTTTACTTATTGTATACATGCAGATTATTTGGATCCACAGATGGCACCATCTGGGGATACCTATGCTAGTTGTCCTCAGTATGAGTATTAAGTCCTCTTCCCTGTGAGATACTCCATGGGATTAAATGTGTCATTCTTTCTTATTTTCCCAACTCTTTGAAATAATTTTTACTTTGTGTCAGAAAAAGTAATTCTCTACCACTGAATTCATGTATTATCTTAAAGACAAAATATCAAAGTTCAATTATACTCAACAATATGGTAGGTTTATTAGAAAAAAAGCGATTATGATCTTAATCTTATTCAAAGTATATTTAGACAGGGCTTTTCTGTTCAGGGGATTATATCAGAATCACCTAGAGAACTTTTTCAGACTTTACCATCTCACTACCCCCATCCCCTAGAGTGTTTTTCGGAGGTGAAGAAGGGGCAACATTGATTGGATAAAGGGAGCCTCATGGGTAATTCTGATAAGTATCGCTCTACCTTGACCCAGGTGTAAGCAGGTGACCTCCAGCAGGACTAATGTCTTGCAGTGAGCTGGCCACCCATGGTGATGTGTAGATGTTAAAATACCAAGAGGAGTATGACTCACCAGGAGGTTTTAGAAACCAGGGCATGTGAGGAAATGATTGAAAAGGTGACCAGGAAGAAATGGCACTTGGAATAAGGATTCAATTTTTCTCTTTGGATCAAAGGACTGTATCTAGGACTGGTAGGCAAAAGTTAGCAAACAGGTAAGATTTCAGCCCATATCACTCATCTCAAGGAACTTTCTAGCCAGATGGAGATTGGTTTGATCTGAAATCCTTGTCTAGAATTTTCAGACACTGGCTAAGCAACCACTTGGGGGGGATATTGTAGAAAGAATTCAAGCATTGGCAGTGCTGGATGGCCTTTAATGCTCCTTCCAGATCTGAGATTTCATGATTTACTCTGTATCCACTCATTGTTAATAGAGTAGCTATAGAGTTTCCATTGATTGAACCTTATTAGATATCGTATCCAGTTGTGATAGGAAACCCATTCTGTTTTTTAGTTGAGGGATGAAATTGCATACACTTACCATTTTTATTTTACAAATAACCCTTCGTGGTGGCACTTTCACCTAATAACGTTTCCCCTTTCTAATTATAAAATACGACTACCAACTAAGTGCACATACTAACCGCTGTGGGTGCAGGGATTTTCTGTTTTTATTTTACGTACTTAGCGATTTACTCATTGCTGATTCTAAAAGTTTCAGAAAATCCAGCCTGTTCAGTTAATGGGGAAACTAACTGTACTGCATGTCTCTCACATGAAGAACGTAAAAGACTATGTTAAAAGCTAAAATACTTTCTCAAATAAAGGTACTAAATCATATTCCATATGTCTGCTAGCTCAAGTAAGCATAAAGCATGTTGTAAGTATTTCCTCCTTTGCCCCTCCACCATATATCCCTAAGCTGTATGTTGTAGAAGTGAATATCCTTTAATGGGAAAACAGAAACAAGGAAGGAGGAATGTTTTGGTTAAGGATGTATAGCAGTAGAGGAAAGAATTTAATATGCTCTTTGACTATGACTTTGGGTCTGCATTTTCTTTTAAGTTTATTCACATCATCAGCATTGTCATTAAGAAACATTTACTTAAGTGCATTTTCTATTCAGAACTTTAATCCATTTTCTCATTATCTCAACGGTCAGGTGACAGTTCTTTTTGAGGAAAACTGGATAATCTGATTCTAGGTTTCTGTAGAATCGAGTTATTAGCCTTTTATTTCACTTTTGTTTTATAAGAATTGGCAGCTATTTGTGAAGTCATAAGAAAGTGAGTAAAGAGATAATCTATTGATTAGACTGAAATATTAAATGTACGTATTCCTTTTCTCCCAAGATACTAGTTTTCCCAGAAGGTACTTGTACTAATCGTTCCTGTTTGATTACTTTTAAACCAGGTGAGATCAATTAAATTATGTACTATAACAAAGTATGGACGATTTCTCAAATGATTTAATACTAATACACAAAGCAACTTGTTAGTTTGTCCTGGGCGTCTTTTCCAATAAAAAGTTTTTAACATTGTAAATCCGCAGAACTCACTCCTTTACATTCTCTTATAGTATCATAACCCCTTCTTCCTTGGTTTGTTGTGTGTGTGTGTGAGCGAGTGTGTATGAACCATATTTGATACACACACACACATAGAAACCACTGGCAGATTTTTCTTTTCCTCCAAAGATACCCTCACAAACACCCCAAGTCCTGTGTTATCTAGTAGAAAACTATTTCAGTGATCATGATGCTTTCAGATGCCTTCTATGCTTCACTCCTTTTTTTTTAATATTATAAAGTGACAAATTTCATAGTAATGTGTAATTTCATATGGAATTTCCTAGTAACTGATAATGGTTTAACGTGTTTTTGTATCGGCTCCTAGAATGCTCAGAGCCAAAGTTAGAACTCACATCTAGCAAGTGGGGTAGTTCTTACTACAAGTTTTCACTTTTGTATAGATTTTGTTCCCCTCAGTTTCTCTTGGTCTTGACTTTGTCATTACCTTTTCTAACAAATCCTTTTGAATGATCAGTATTTGGAAAATGAAAACACTTGGAGATATTTTCAGTGACTTGGGCGTAACATTTAATATTTTGGTTTTATCATTCTGAATTTTAGAACTCTCGTTTTGGTAAGTGCTAGGGATTTACCAACATTTAGCAAATAGTTTGTGTATACTCTTAAACCAGTAAGGATAGGTATGCCATTTATTATTAACTTTCTTCATTGTAAACCTTAAAGTCGTATAAGGAAGATGTTCTAATATTTCAATGTGGTTGTAGGAGCCTTCATTCCAGGAGTTCCAGTACAGCCTGTTCTCCTCAGATACCCAAACAAGCTGGTAAGCGTAGTATTTCACTGTGGGAAAAATCTCAGACATTCCGAATGGCACAGATTCTCTAGCACCCCTTTTCATCTTTGAATAAAGCTCTGAATAGACAAATGGTAGAAGAACATGGGTAGAACCCATTCCCCTTGACACATTTAGTGTTTAGAAGTTTGCAAGATAGGCACATATTTGTGGAGTATTACATTTTTGTCTCTGTTATTCCTAAGCCCCAGGAAGGCATTTCCCTTAGTTTCTACTCTGTTGTCATGGTAATGGTACAGTTAAGCTTCAGATTCAGAGTCTTATTAGATTGGATTGCAGAAAACTTGCATAAAGTTGTGATTTTCACTAAGCCTACAAGGAGACTTTTCCTGATTCAGTGGTTTTTACTGGAAGGATAACTGGTATCGCAAGATAAACTTGGGATTGACCTGGTGTTTTGTTACTGGCTGAGTACTTACTAGCTGTGTGAGTCTTGTCTTACTTAACTTAGGAGATATATGAAAAGAATCTGTCATCCTATAGAAAGTGCACATTTGGCTTAGGAAACAGTCTTTCTGCTCTAGCCAGGTACACCACTGACTCCTAGGTACTCATTGTGCCACCAGTTTCCTAAAAAAAGTGGTTTTTTTTTTTGGAATCTGTTTTGGTTTTGAGGGGAACTTTCAGTACTAGAGACTTTACATAAAAAGGCAGGCTGCCATGATTAATTATCTATGTTATTTGAGATCAAGAGTTCTTGCTCAATTCAGCTTTCTTTTAGTGGCTGACTTTAGACATCTTGATTTCTTGACTTTAGACATCTGTAGTTAAAAAAAATTAAAATCTATCTAAATATACTTATTATACTTCTGCCTATTTGGCATTACTCAAATTCTTTCACTATGTACTACTTTAATCTTTTCTCCCAAATACTCATGCCCCCTTTTGAGAATGGATATATTCTGGGTTTTGTAAGCAAATTAATTATCCAGATATGTTCATATTAGGAGAAAAATAGCTATGCATGCATATAGTTTTATTAAAAATTAAGAACAGCTTAATTCCATAAAAAGATAGGGGTAACATATGGAAAACAGATTTTTGCTGTGTAGATATATAATCCAAGAATTCATAGAGCAGCTCACTGCTATTTAATAGGTTCGTTTTACTTTTCAACATACTGTTTTTAATTCAGAAGGAAAGTATATGACTACCAATATTGAAATAAGGTTTTGGTTTTATTTGGCATTTTTTCTCTGAACTAAGAGTCTAAATACTTTTGTTACTATAGGATACTGTGACGTGGACGTGGCAAGGATATACATTGTAAGTCACTTCTCTCTGCTGTTTTATTTAAATTTTACTAGGGTGAAGAAAAAGATCATTTATTCCTTTTTTTTAAAAAAAGCCTTTTTTTGCAGAAGTAAAGGTTTCTTTTTTAAAAAGAATTTATTTATTTATTAATTTGAGAGAGAATGTGTGTATGTGCAAGCAAGGGCGGGGGGGTGGGCGGCAAGAAGAGGGACAAGCATACTCTGCCCACTGAACACAGAGCCCCACACAAGGCTCCATCTCATGACCCTGAGATCATGACCTGAGCCGAAATCAAGAGTCAGATGTTTAACTGACTGAGTCACCCAGGCATCCTTAAAAGTAAAGATTTCTAGTCAGATTCTAAAATCTTGTCACTGAGAAGTCTCTGGAGAGCATCGCTATCTTGCCTGATAGCCCCCGGCCCCTCCCATGTGCAGAATTCTAGATGCCTTCCATGTTCTTATGGGTCTCAAGTGTGTGTCTACCAATTCTCAAGAACCAGTCCAGTGACCTGGTTTTCAGCCTTCATAGCTTTAATCTCATAGTTTTATTTCTATTGCAGATTTTAGCGTATTAGCTGGTGTCTCCATTATTGCTTTGCTCTATCGGTTTAAGCAGTCCAGAGCCATTGCGTCATATGGCCTGAAATAGCAGTGATGTGTCTGATCTGAGCTGAGAAAGTGGCTAAGCTTTCAGTTCCGTTCTTGGATTGTAAAAGCATAGGGATCAGCAGTTTCTATAAACATTTAAGAGGAATACAGCTCACCAGTAAGCAAGCTGAAGTGAAACAGGCTTCAGAAAGAACAGAACATGTAGAATCTTACTTTCCCTCAAGATCTTTTGTCCAGTTCCCCCTGGATAGGTCTGAGTCAGTTTATACTGTGGAGAGAACCATGTAAAATGACTGGATTTGAGGACTTTGCCTGGGGGCTTACCCAGCAGTGTCTTTTGATACTGAGCGAAGAGAGTTCACATAACGTTGTTGATGCATAGACAGCCGCTTGGACGTGTTTAAAAGGGAATGATCATTTGCCTTCAAGTACCTTGTGACTTCCTTACATACCCCTTAGATCATCCAAACAACATATGAAAGTCAGATTGTTTTTTATACTGCATACCGATTTTCTCTATTTTGTGTGTGTGAATTGCATCAAAATAATAAATTTAAATCAAAGTGGGTAACTGATGGGCCAGTGACATATGTTATTGTTTATTAACATGTGAGACACATATATTCCTATTACTCTTTGGTCCTTTGTACCCGAAGTTAAGTCAAAGACACTGGAAATAAAGACCATAAATTGAAAAGGGTATCTGGGCGTTATGTGATCTTGGCTGGGATACATTTCATGTCACTACTGATCCTGGTTTTCAGCTTTTCATAGAAGGGCAAGTGAGGAGAAACAAATACTATGAGAAATTTTAGAAAAGGAAGTGCCTAGAAACTGGGTACAGAACGTCGTTAGATGTCCCAAGATGTGTCATCCTTGGGCCCTTTATAATTTAAGTTCCTTGCAGAGACAGTGACATCAGGCTCTCTCTGCAGTCAGTATGACTTGTTTAAACTTGTGTGGCAGTCCAGGTGGGCATGAAGGTCAAGTAGGAGAAGGCCTTCCCAGGAGGATGATCAGGGTAGAAAATGGAGTGGTTTGGTAATCTAGGCTTCTAACCCAGGAAGCGTGTGATAAAGGGAAAAAGAAAATAGGAGACAATTCAGAAAAGAGAGAGAAATTTTTTTTCCCAGAGTTAAAGATATCTTAGGGCTGAAAAACACGAAGACCTCAAAAGGCACAACTTTGTTTTGTCCAGATGCCACGTTGCACTTGCCTGTGGTAACTCGCATTTCCGCTTTTATCTTCTCATGGGCTTCGTGGTATATTGAGCACCATGTCTGTTACTTTTAAGTCTGTTTTCTCAACTGCCCTTGCTCCAAGGTTGAGTCTAGACAGATTCTAAGGAAGAGAGTCTATATGCTAAGGCAGATAGCCTAAGGGAGAGGGATAATAAACTTAGGAAATGCATTTAGAGAAGGGGCAGCTATAGAAAAGCTGTTTTGTTTGGGTCCAAGAAGTGGTGTTTGGTTTGTGTGTAGTGAAGACAACATAATTTTAATGAGATCTTACACCTGGTTTGTTTGTTCTTTCTTTCTTTCTTTCTTTCTTTCTTTCTTTCTTTCTTTCTTTCTTTCTTTCTTCATTCATTCAGAATTTTCAGAACAGATTTATCTATTTGAATCACTAAGTTCCAAAGCTCAATTTAAATAATTCAAAAACAATTTATTTTATGGTAAATAATGTGTATTGATTTTGTTTGCTTGGAGTTGATAGTAAAAGATTTTTTCCTCTCAGATGGAAAATTTAAGAACTGATACTTATTAAATTGGTATATCCACTTCCTAAATTCCTTCTTTTAACTAAATTCCTTCTTTAAATTTCTAAGTTTCTTGTGTAAACTAAGTTAATTTTTTATAGATAAATCCTATTTTAGTTTCTTAATAGCAACTGGTTGGTTGTTTCCTTAAACATGTAGATTAATCCACTCTGTCAGCATTCTGGGTCATCTGTCTAAATGAGGTGAAATAAAAAATCCTATAGAAGTCTTATCCAGAGAGTCTAAATATGTATTAGAAAGCTGTACATAGAAACAACTATTTCAAAAATTATCTTTGAGAGGGTTGGTTATAATCACTTTAAAGAAAGCCTTTGTTCTTTGCCTAGTTTACAATGAAAGAAAATTTCTCTATAACTAAAACATGTATTATTAATTGGGACAATTATGATAAAATTTCTGCTTTTAGGGAAAGGCCCACTGATTTTTTTTTTTAATATCAGAAATGAGTTTAAAAATGTGATGTTCTGCTCCAGAGTTTTCCTACAAACACATTTATGTACCTTAAAATGTGGCCTTGTTTCTCTAGGGTCTTAGGCTTACAAGTCTGAGTTGTCCAGGGGACTTCACATTTGGGGGGTAGTGTGCTGAGCTGCAGCTCTGACTCACAAATAATTATTTGGTGTTGCATTTGGTGATTTAACTTTTGAATATCACAAATGCTTGTTCAAGCCCAAGGAATGTAGTAGCTGCTGTGTGACATTTATAAATGCAGAATATATATGAAGTGTGACATGGCAGCGCTTGTGCATAAAGAAAGGATTGTTGAGTAATAATATTAGATAATACTTGTATTACTATATAAAGATGTGCTGCTCTATTTTTTCTCTTCAGCATTCAGCTTTGTATGCTTACTTTCTGCCAGCCCTTCACAAAAGTGGAAGTTGAGGTAAGTCATTCAAAACACAGCCTTAGAACTGGAGATTTGACCTTTCCTTTTTATTTGAACTTCTCATCTAGAGAACCCAGCTGTACAAAGGTTGGAAGTTAAGTCCACGATATATATATAATTTATTTATTAAAGATTTTATTTATTTATTCATGAGAGACACAGAGAGGCAGAGGCATAGAGGGAGAAGCAGGCTCCTTGCAGAGAGCCCAATATGGGACTTGATCTCCAGACTTGGGATCAAGACCTGAGCCAAAGACAGACTCTCAACCACTGAGCCACCCAGGCGTCCCAAGTCCACCATCTTTAAAATAAGCCCTGGTCTTTGACACATTGTCCACCTGGCTCTCAGATTCCCACTGCTCCCCCCCTTACAGTAATTCCAGGAAGTAGCCCTAACTTGTGAGAACTTCCATATGTAACCACCAGATTTATGTAACTGCTTTCTATCTCATTCCTTTTAATGCTGACCTCTGCCCAATTGGATGTTATGCTTCACATCCTAACAAAAGGAGCGATGGAGCCCCAGAGCTCCTTAAAGAGTATGTTCTGTCAAAGTGGAGAGGCACAGAGGTCAGAAGCCCTCCCTTTTGGAATCATTCTGCACACAGAAGGCCTGAGAAAATCGTATCTGGAGGCCACTCATAGGGCAGTCTTTCGGCTTGAATTGCAGTAGCAGGCTGGGAGTAGGGCAGTGATTAGGTCTTTCTGAAAATTCTGATGAGATTTTTAAGACTCTGAAAGTTGGTTCCAGAACCGTTCTTAGACCTTAGAGTGATGTGGAATGGACCCCCATATGCAGAATTGAGTTGGATTTAGTGATACTCTCAGGAGGCCTCTAAAGAGAGAGGGTCAGAATAGTAAGTCAGGCTCTCAACTTCATTTTGCAATTGCATCCATAGATTGTGTAAAGAGAACTTTAAGTCTGCATATGTAGTTCAGAGTCCTGAATGAGGGCCCATACTCCAAGTGACAGGACAGGGAATTTAAGTAATGAGAATACTGTTTTTCACTTTGTTACATAGCTTAGTCATTTAGCCACGCAGAGCTTGTCAGCAATTCCAAATGACATAGGAAGGCAAATTATATTTCAAAATGAATTTCACTTTGGTTGAGATTTTTCTTGAGATTTGCAGGTTGTCTGCCTACCAAGAAAAGATCTTTTTATTAATTATATACCACACTTCCCCCACGTTTAAAACCAGCTCAGTATCACTCAGTGTGACGAAAAAACACTAGTTCTTGAAATATACATAGATGTTCCTAGAGAAAAACACTAATCTGTGCCCTAATAATCACTTTAAGAAATCCTAGGGTAAACAAAATTAATCAGATTTCTTTTCTGAAGACCTGTGAGTGCCTTTGAGATGGTTTGGCCACAATACTCTTTTTTTCTCTGGATTCCTTCTGGAGCCAGTGTTCCATAGAATATGTTTTGGGAAACCCTGTCAGGAAGAAATATTATATTATTTCTAAGTACTCTGAGCATGTTCTTCCGTTCTTGATAGCTATTCAAGTAGACTAGCCCTGTGTTCTTTTTCTAAAACAAAAATGAAAGGAAGAAACTCCTACTTAAAACAGCCACTCTGTCTTCTGTGCAAACTTGAAAGCTATTATGTATATAGTATATATGTTGCCTTCCCCAGCTAAAACAAGATCTAGCAACAGATGTGGAAATTCAGGAGAACTCTACTTTTTTTGTGTAGCACATGTGTCCATGGTCAAACTGTTACAACAGAGGTAGGCAAAGTCCTCTTTTCTTTGCCCTGAACATTATTACCACATTTCCTTTCTGTGTCATGGCAGGCATGACTACCTACCTACCTACCTACCTTCCTTTCTTTCTTTCTTTCTTTCTTTCTTTCTTTCTTTCTTTCTTTCTTTCTTTCTTTCTTTCTTTCTTTTCTTTTCTTTTCTTTTCTTTTCTTTCTTTCTTTCCTTCTTTCCTTCTTTCCTTCTCTTTTTCCTTTTGATTACAACTCTAGCCAGTTCCCAGACCTGTCTTGGTAATATTTCCTAGCAAAGACTATATCCTTTGATAACTTCACAAACAAAATGGCTAACAACCTGTTTAAAGGAGCTGAATCAGTAAGATTCAGTGTATTAGAATTGTGGCTTATGGCAAGCGGATGGGCATTTGTGGCGTTCAAGCCTTGTGTTCTTATTTTGCTTATATTTATTTTACATTTATGGTGCTACCTTTCACCCAGGGCACTCCTCACTACTTTATGACTTTTGAATATTTTAATTCCCCCTAGTTGGGTGCAACTGAAAAATGTATCCCACAGCCTATCAGGTGCTAGGTGTATCCACACCCTGGCTCAAGATTCTCAAGAACTGGGCACTGCATAAAGGCTCTTGCTTTTTACTATGGCCGAGGAGGCCTGGCTTGAGCTGCCACACATGTACTTAGTTGCACCAACATCAGGTGTCTTGGTTGTTCAGAAGCACCCCCACTCCTCACCCTCGTGTTCTTTAAAACTGATGGAAATCTTGGGCATTTGGGTGGCTCAGTCAGATAAGCATCTGACTCTTGATCTCAGCTCAGGTCTTTTACTTGGAGTCATGAGTTCTAGCCCCTCATGGAGCTCCACACTGTGCATGAAGCCTACCTAAAAACAAAAAACTGATAGAAATCCTAGTTATTATTTTTTTTACATATGTTTTTAGAACTTCTTAAATATTAACTAGATAAGCCTAATTGAAGATATATTATTCAAGTATATGGTCTTAGTTTTGTGCTTTTTAAAATGAACTTTGAATGGATCATTTGGTGTCTTTTAGACACTCTGCCTTGGTGAGTCGTAGGACATCGCAGGATGTTGAAGGCCATAGTATTCTTTCATCTTTTACAAGTCATCCTTCGCTGAGGATGATTTTCCAACTCCGTAGTTACCAGAATCTTTGGATAGCTAAAATCTAGGTGTATAATATTGAGGGGTGTTTTCTTGTCTCTTCTCCCCAATCCCTCTCTGCTTCCTCAACAGAGACTTATTTTTGAAAAGACCATTATTTTCTTGACTCTTGAATCTTAAAAATATAATCCGTCCCAAAGCACGTGCCCTCTGTAATTGGTCTTCTGGCATTCTTGAACAATGATGTTATGTGTGTCCAAAGAGGTTCTACTGCAAGTTATTCTCTGGATCATAGTGGCATAATGGGTGTGTTTAAAGTGTCTTTTAGTGGTTACTTTTATTGGCCAGCTACTTCACAAGCATGTCATTATAAGCAAGTGGCTTAGGGGCATATGGAAAGAGATAGCTAGTAGGAAACATCCCAGAATGTGACATAAATCATCAGCCTACTAGTTGTATCTCATGAGAGAGAATCCACACAAAACTAGACTATAAGGCATTATGTGGGCAGCAGCTGGTTTATGAATGGAAGTAGGGCCTTCACAGTGACCATTAGTCTGTTTCCTCTTTCATAGGCTAGATCTCAGTTTCTATTCAGAACCACCCATTATAATACAGGCGCATACAAATGATTTATCTGAGGGCATACAGACATACTTTGTTTTAGTAAAATTCCTTTGCAAAGCTTAAAAGGAACTTCTAGTGGCTAGCATTAGACCTATAATACTTTGTGGTGGGTCTAATTCCTATAAGTAGTAGAAAGGGATTGTTTTTCATTAAAAAACAATTCTGATTTAGGAAAGGATTTTCATAATGAGTGTTATGATCAACACCTGTAGATAGATCCAACTTTTTAAATCTCCAAAAAGTTTATTAGTTAGGGAAGGTCCAAATATATTTATATAGTTTACTTAAATATCCAAATATACTCAAATGATTTGTAGTTTTGAATCTAAAATGAACAGACCTTTTAAAAAACCTCTGTCACATGAATACACATGCACACACACACACAAAACCCATATATGTGCTTATTCTAACAAAACTAATTTCTTCTGGAACTCAGTAGAATTCTGAAATTTCTAAGTAGTCATAGTAGTAGTAGTAGAGAAATGGAGTGTTATATCTACTTTTATTTATAAATATATTTTTGAAAGAGAGAGAGAGAGTACATGATCCAGGTGGAAGAAGGAGAGAGAGAATCTTAAGAGGCTCCATGCCCAGTACAGAGCCTGACCTAGGGCTCAATTTCATGACCCTGAGATCATGACCTGAGCTGAAATTAAAGATCAGATGCTTAACCAACTGAGCCACCCAGGTGCCCTGAAAAATGGAGTGTTATATAAAAAAAAAAAGAGTATTAGCTGGGATTTTGTTCCAATTCTGCTACCATCAACCAGTATGTGCTTGAGTAAATGACTTAAGCCTCCCCTGGCGTGTGTTCTCACTGGTAAAATGGGATACTAACACCTCTTTTATAGGGTGGCTAGCATTTAATAAGGTGATTTCAGTGCTAGCACATGGTAGGTATTTAATAAGCAGTCACTTGCATTTCCCTTACCATCTAAATTGTTCTGTGAATTTGGGAAGAAAGCAGCAAATGTTAATTAATAAATACCTTCCTTTTTTCACATTTGCTCTTTCTGAAGAATCATGGGAAGAACCAGAACTGTGTATTTGTTGAGACTGACTCATCAAAATCCTTTTCTGTTACTTGGAAAAAGAAAAGGCTGATCATAGTACTGTCACTCATCAGTCTTTCTCCTTTTTATAATCATTTATTTAGTAGAAAGGAATGTGCCCGATATGGTCAGGAAACAATGAATAAAAGCAGTTTCACTGGTCCCAAGTATTCATGTGAAGGATTGGCTCTGGATAACAGATCGCCTGCAAAATAGACTGAAGAATTCTGACTTTTTCTTCTATGTTGCCTGTGGCCCAAAAGATGGTGGGGCACTCTGGGACCAGAAGGGTAAATGAGGCATTCCTATGGGAAGCATGTCAGTTAGCTGCCCTCTTATATGGGGCAGGATGGTGCCGAGCCAGCAAGTGAAGGAACAGAGCACACGAAAGGGAGGAGGGCAAATGTGCTGGGAGCCAGTCTCAGGGGCAACAGAAAAGCATTGGAGAGATTCACGTGGACTTTTGTGGGGGAGGAGAGCCTTCCCTCTACCCACTTAAGTTCCATAGCTGGATCTGTGAAATAACCTCACAACGGTCAAATTAATAGAGCCAAAGGTATACAGATTTATTAACTTTTTAATATGTGCACAAGAGCATCTTAGTGAACAAAAAGTGAATACCCAAAAAAATGAGGAAGGGGAGGGACAGTGTTGGCTACTCAGGGCAGAGTCAGTCATTTTTTTTAAAAAGATTTTATTTATTTATTCATGAGAGACACAGAAGCAGAGACATAGGCAGAGGGAGAAGCAGGCTCCTTGCGGGGAGCCTGATACGGAACTTGATCCCAGGACCCCAGGATCACGCCCTGAGCTGAAGGCAGACGCTCAACCACTAAGCAACCTAGGTGCCCCAAGTCAATGATTTTTAGAAATGACAAATGGACCCTGGGAAGAATAGACTGGGGGCTGTGATAGCGTGCAATAAAATTTGTGTGGGTGTGATACCGACCTGCATGTGCATCTCCTTTGATAAGGGTCCATCTTCCCTGTTTGAGGAGACTCCACAGGAGGGAATTTATGACAACTGAGTTCCTTTTGGAAGAGCTGCCTTTAGGTGGATAAGGAAAATTGAGAGAAAGCCTCTCTGTGCATTTGCTATACTTCAAATGCCTCTAACTCCAAATAATCAACATACTGAAGTGGTACACTATGCGGTAGCCTGTCCTTGACTCCTTCACTGTCTCCTTTCTAAAGTTGAATGTGAAGTACCATTGAGGTGAAAGTAGAATTGAAACCTGAGAAGCATGAACCATGTCTGAAACATTAAAATACAATGGCAGCAGGTCCGGAAGGTATACCTGAGCAGCAGCGAGGTCCCGCCAGTTCAGTAACTTGATCCTCACCCGTCACATAGACATTAAGGAAACAGACTCCATATGAAGATCACACGTTGGGGCACAGCTGCATGATTGAAAGGCTAAAGGAAGATGCTCAACAAAGTAAACAGGACTATTTTGTGTCTGGAGATGGTGTGATGACCTTGGGAAAATAACATAATTTTTAAACAGCTGTGAAGACCCCATGGAGCTTACCATGAATTTGTAGTAGACTCAACCCATGAGCTTGTATACCTTTCTCTAGCATCCCTCCATGGTCTCTCGCAGGCATGGGAAGGCAGGGGAAGGAGAGGTGATCACGGGTCTGCAGTTGGCACCGTGGGTGTGGCAAAAGGAAGACAGTCTAGGTGACAGTCTACATGGAAGTAGCTGACTCCTCAAGTCCCATAGAGACAGGCAGTCAGCTGTTGCTGGGAGGGAGTGGATGAAAGGAGACCAGCATGCCCTAAGAGAAACCAGCAGGTTCTCACAGTCTGCAAGGGACCAGGTCAGAGAAGTAACAAGAACTCATCACAGGAGATTAGCATCATATGTGTGTCACTGTGGCCAAGGCACAGATGAGAACACCTGTGGCCAGGTGAAGAGGCTGTGAGTTCAACATGTCAGATGAGCCATGCGTGTGGCTACTCTGGATAATGAGAGAAGATGGATGTGGAAAGGAAAATTTGGTGTTCTGAAGTCACTGGGGTATCAGCTATGTGTCAGGGGACAGTAATAAGCAGACAATGGCAGTCACATTTCCCTGTCTTGGGCCAATCTTCCTTCCCAAGGAGAGGCTGTGTTTTTGCTGTGTCTTGAATGAATGCACACAAAATAGAAATGTGGTAAAGAAGGCAAGGTCTGCTGCAAGGAGACACAACTTTTTATAAGAATTTCCATTGCATTCCTTCTCAGGAGGCATGGTGGGGGGGCTTCAAAGGCCCGTGAGGGTCAAATACAGGCTTTTAATTATTTTGTACTCTCAGTGGAATTTTCTTCATTGAGAATAAAAGGCTGTGCCAACATGAGAGTTATTAAAAATCATTTTGTGGAAAATATTGCCCGCACCAAAAGGAATTAAGCCCACAGTTCATTGCATTATGTTTGTCTAACAGTATAGTAGAAATTTCTTTTCAAGGTTTTCTGGATGTGCTTTTATGACCCACAAATTACGTGTGTTACAAATGATCATGTGGCTTTCTTAAATAATGAAGAATTATATGGCAATTTAAAATATGCCATTTTATTTTGTTAAAGATTTTGTGAACACTGATTTTGACATGCCATTTTCTACCTTGGGTTTCATACCAAGCAAATACAAGAGATTAAAATCTAGAATAGGATGGAGGGAATTTTAAGAAATAATTGCAAAGAAGGGCTGTTGCTCTGGATAGATAAGTGATGTGGGGACCTCTGGTGGCTTAGTTTATTTTTCCATCTTATTTTTTTTTTTTTTTATTGGTGTTCAATTTACTAACATACAGAATAACACCCAGTGCCCGTCACCCATTCACTCCCACCCCCCGCCCTCCTCCCCTTCTACCACCCCTAGTTCGTTTCCCAGAGTTAGCAGTCTTTACATTCTGTCTCCCTTTCTGATATTTCCCACACATTTCTTCTCCCTTCCCTTATTTTCCCTTTCACTATTATTTATATTCCCCAAATGAATGAGAACATATAATGTTTGTCCTTCTCCGACTGACTTACTTCACTCAGCATAATACCCTCCAGTTCCATCCACGTTGAAGCAAATGGTGGGTATTTGTAATTTCTAATAGCTGAGTAATATTCCATTGTATACATAAACCACATCTTCTTTATCCATTCATCTTTCGTTGGACACCGAGGCTCCTTCCACAGTTTGGCTATAGTGGCCATTGCTGCTAGAAACATCGGGGTGCAGGAGAGCCCCGTCCCGGAGACGCAGGAGCTGCACCGACCTTCCCGGGCGGAAAGGGGCTCGCGGGGAGTTGGAGCAGGAACCAGGAGGGTGAGGATGCCCTCGGGCTCCCGAGGACAGTAACAGCAACTGCGCACCCAGGAGAGTGCGCCGAGCTCCCTAAGGGCTGCAGCGCGCACGGCGGGACCCGGCGGGACCCGGAGTATTTTTCCATCTTAAAGAATAACGATACTAAGTAAAAGCTAGACGCAGAATCCCCATTGGAGAGGGCCTTGGAGATCATCGAGTCCAACTTTTTCATTTGACAAGAGAGGGGACTAAGTCCCACTGAGGCCAAATGACTCTTCCAGGATCTCGCGGCAAAGCCAAGGCCACAACCAGGTTGAGGGCTCTTTCTGCAACCTGCCACTGCTCCCCTGAGAGAGAATGTTAATGACAATGCGTATCACACAGCACGCTCTCCTCTGATTCCTCTCCGTGTTATCCTAAAATGCCGCTTGCACCCTTGCTGTCCTCTGCATCCTCACACCCTCTCTTCAGGGTCTTACCTTCTCTCACAGGGTGATTGTGGTAACCTCCAGGGCTGCTCCTTGCTCTCAGCCTTTTCCTCTTTGGTTAAGCTATTCCCTACCACCGAGGTTTCCACTCAAAAGCTTGGACTTGGTTACAATGCTCCCTTGCTCAGACTTCATCTCTATATCCCCTTGCCCAAAGGCTTCTTAACATGGTTAACGAGATTTGAAAACAGGTCCACATGGGGGCTCCCGAGGGCAGGGGCTCCTTTGTCATGTGCCTGGCATTCAGTAGGTGTATAAGCAACACTCATTGAATGTAAGTGAATTCAATGAATGAATTCATTGAGTACGTGAATATTTGAGTATGTCATTAATCTTTGTGAACCCCAGTCCTAATGACTAAAATTGGGAGAATTGGTGAAATGAAATAATGCATATAAAGCACCTAGCATGGTGCCTGGTTCATAGTTAAAATTCAATGAATAGTAGCTATTGGCAAGATCATGTTTATCCTTAAAAAGCCAAGACCAAGTATTAGCTCTTCTATAAAGCCTCTTTGGCTGCTTTTCCCTGCCCCCTGGCCAAATTAATCATTTCTTCTCCCTCACTCTCATACTCTAGGAAGGATGATTTAGTGGGGAAAACAAGGGTTTTAGAATCTGACAGAACTTGGGCTGAGTCCTGGTCATGTGACCTGTATGACTCTAAGCTAACCTAATGAAGCTTGTAAGCCCTGTCATTGAGGGCAATGATACTTAGCACATGCTGTGTTGGTCTATCCTATTAAAATAGGGATCTTTTTTGGAGCAGAAATAGAGCCCTGCTAATCTGGATGTGGTATGTAGTAGGTGCTCAAAACTATGTAATGACTTAAATATAGCACCAAAAATCTCATTAGTGTTCAAAAACTATAAATAAAACCAGGACAGCACAAATGAAGCACCACCGACAGCAAAGGGGGGAGGGGGGAGAACAGTAAAATTTAAAATAATAAAGGAAAACACAGTCTTCTTCAGCAAAAGCCAAACAGCCAACACTAAGAGTTAAAAGAAAGCCAGAAAAATGACAAAACGTGACATTTGAACAAATGATAAAAATGCAGCTGATACAGGAGCGGGAAGAGAAGATAAACTATAAAAGACCAGTTACTACTGATGCTAACATTTTCACACAAAGCATCGTAAGCCATAGGAAATGCAGCATGGAGAATAAGATCTCTGTACCTATAGCTCTACAGCTTCCAGAATTCTGAGCCCTGGCTCAGTTCATCCTCATCACAACCAGGGGATTGGGTGATGGTAGGCCTCTTGTCAGAGTCCGGGTGACAGGGAATAAAACTTGAGGCTTATACTAGTGAACACACAGGAAGACTCAGGGCTTGGTTGCAGATCGCTGTGTTCCTTCCACTATAGCATGTAACCTAGTGCTGGAAAGGTGGTGGGGGATTTAATATAAAGAGATAGTTTAGGGCAGCCCCGGTGGCGCAGCGATTTAGCGCCGCCTGCAGCCCAGGGTGTGATCCTGGAGACCCAGGATCGAGTCCCACGTGGGGCTTCCTGCATGGAGCCTGCTTCTTCCTCTGCCTGTGTCTCTGCCTCTCTCTCTGTGTCTCTCATGAATAAATAAATAAAATCTTAAAAAAAAAGATAGATAGTTTATAAATTAATGTATGTAGCATTTCGTGTCTTAGGCCTAGCTGTTGTAATGGAAAGGTATATTTGTCTTTCAGTTCATGCCTGTTCAAGTACCAAATGATGAAGAAAAAAACGACCCCATCCTTTTTGCTGGTAGAGTCCGAAATTTAATGGCAGAGTAAGTATCTCTATGTGATCACACTCAGTAAATAGTTTTTAAATGGATTGGTCAATGACATTTCTCATAGTTTTGGAATTTAGGCGTTTTTGTTTTTGTTTTTTTCATTCTGAGGTCCTCGTTCCCTAACTCCTTTTGGTAAGTAAAATGATGTGCCTGGAAATGTGGTCAGTAAAACAATCTATAAATATTTTCCCCAGATGCAGCCCTAAACTAATGGAAATATGTTTTTGCCAGATGGGGAGCAGAGAGGATTCAATAAGCAGAAGAGACCAGCCAGCCAGCGGATTCCACAGGGTGGATTCTCCTAAGCTGGCCTGTCGCTGTCAGACAAAGCCTTGTGATGCTCTAAGTTATTCGTGGCTCACCTTCTGTGCCCCAGCCTCCATAGAGCTGCCAAGGCTGGTTGTTTCAAAGGCATTGATGATTATAGTCACAAAAAGGAGAAGTTTGCAAGAGAATGCAAGATGTACATCTCGTTAAGGGATGGCTGTAAATTTAGAATTTGTAAATCACAAACATAAGGCAGATATTTTCCTGTGCTTAAGAAAGTTTTAACTGGCCATTACTCTGATTGGATAAATGAAAGAATGTGTGTTATGCTGTCCTACCACCGAGGCAGCTCTAGAGCCTTCCTAGTATGTACTCCACACCAGGCACCACCCTCCTGTGTCGTTCTGGTAATGGGCTTGGTGCTGATAGGCCAGCAACATGTATTCCTAGCAAAAATTCAGATGAGAAATCTGAATCCAGCTTCATAGCTGAATTTAGTATTAGAAGCAAGATTATATATACATACATTTATATTTCACAGCAGAATAACTTTATTTTCACAACAGAACAAAAGTTCAAAAAATCTTTTACTATGTGTATGTACACGTACTTGATTTTCCCAGTTTCTAGACTGGCTACAGAATTTGCTCTGAGGTAGTTTTCTTCCCTTTCTCCTTCTGTTTTCATACCAGAAGCTAGAAACTCATATAAATTTTAGGAACTGAGGGAATTTATACCAGATAGTTGACTTCCCAAAATGTGCCTAAAAGCAGAGCAGGGGTTTGATGAGGCAGACTTTATCTGAATTTGGAGGCATGGAGGTATTAGGGCCTTGGATAAAGAGTAAGAAAGACTCTATTGGCCGCCTAACCATGGACAAGTCCCTCTGAGGCTCCTTCTCCTAGTGTGTAAAGTCGTAGTTACCATCCTTGCCTTGCCTTTCTCATGGTTTTGGTGATCATGAGTCTCACAGAGGAAAGAATATGACAGGAGCATTTGAAAGTGGTAAAGACTCAAGCTGGTGGTGTTACTGTGACTTATAATGAATATATACCAAGTACCATGCCAGGCCGATTTACTCGGGTTATCTGACATAATCTACACAGCAATTCTTGGAGCCAAGCAAGGAAACTGAGACTCAGAGGAAGTCATTTGCCCAAGATCATGGCAGGTAGTGATGGTCTGGGCTGGCACTCAAATCCACCTGAGTCCTAGCTCTTGATGGGCATGTTCTACTATTCTCTATCATAAATAATAAATTCCTGAAATATTTAAAAATTTTATTTTCCAAATGAAAATATTCTTACATTAAAATATTTGTTACTCAAAAATAGCCTCGCTGTAGATAGGAAAAAAATGTTTTATTCTCATCACATCCACTGAAAATATAATATTCTCAGCCGGAATTCAACAAAATCCGATACAGTTGAAGATAGAACTATGATTCTCACTGAATACCTGTGAATAAAAGTTTTGTGAAGAAGAATCTTTAAGAAATTATTTTATGTACTACACAGGCTTTTTTTCTTAGTACTCAGTGGTTTTTCAAGTTGTTACTGATAATGTATTTTTGTCAAGTCTAGTTCATTACTAGACCTCTGAGCAGGAGGGAGCCAGTAGACATCATGCACTCCTTTGAGGATGGAGGATGTTTAGATTTGGAAGAAATAATGAGCTTATTCTCTGTTCTCTTTAGTATTTTCAGAAGATTGTTAGCAAGAAGTGATAGCCAGTTTTGAGAGATGAAAAACATAGATAGCTAGCCATTTGGATTATTCCCTTACATGATGAATAGATGCCATTTATCTGTTCAAATGGCACTTCCACAGGCCTCTTTAGTTTGTCTTTACAATAAAGAATGCTGTGTAGTAAATAATTATTCCTATGTACAGACAGCAGTGAGCCTTAGTTAAGAGCTGAAAGGTCCGTGGTTGGGAAGAAACTCCAGTGGAATGAAATACAAATATACTGCTTTCCTGGAGATTGGAGTCAGCTAGTATCACTGTCACAGTTAAAACACAAAACAAAATGACCACCTGACCAAAGCACGCAGACATAAGGGGATTAACTCAACCACAGGAAGTCTGTGCAGAGGAGAAATATGTCTCTTTGGCAATAATAAGCCAAAGCTACTGGTTTAAAAAGTAGTAAATACTTTCCCATTTACTGTTGTTTGTTGACCAGTTGAGACCTGATGAAAAATTCATTACCTTTAAAAAAATTGGAATTTGTTTGCTTTCAAATGCCTTTAGAACTTTGGGAATTCCAGTAACAGATCATACCTATGAAGACTGCAGATTGATGATTTCAGCAGGACAGCTAACATTGCCTATGGAAGCTGGGTTGGTGGAATTTACCAAAATTAGCCGGAAATTGAAGTAAGTGTATTTTTAAATTGCTCCACTTTTAGTAAGACGTCCCAAAGAGATCTAAAATACTGTATGTTTATTTTCTCTGGTTTCATTAATGCTCAGCTCTAGAATCTACATGGTGTCTATTAAGGAAGCCAGAGTTGTGAATTTATCTCACATTTAGTTTATCTAGTTGTGTTTTTTCAAGATTGTCAAGTCAGAAGCAAGTGTATTGGTCACAGGAGGAGCCTGAGAGACAGTAAATGTGGAGCAGCACAGAGCTTTCAGAGCAGTTAGTGTTCCTGCTGTCCTCTTGCAAGAAGGATCGCATGATTTGATGGTACCGGCATGTGGTAGTCAGACCTTCTCATGTGAAATATGAATTGACTTGTAGAGAAGCACTTCTGACCATCCACTGAATTTTAAATGCTTACCCTAGGTCTCCTTTTTCTTCTGGGTGCATAGATTTTTTTTAAGGCAAAAACACTCCTTTGTGCTTTTATGAACAATCGCTTTGAACCATCTGCTATGAAAGGTATAACCTTCGATTCCCTTCTTATTACCATTCATTCTCTTTTCAGCCCCATTGGGGATTTGCAGAATGTATTGATTTAGTAGGCTTTGGCATCCTCCATAGGAGAAAGCTGCACAACTAGTTATTGTACTAAAGGTCAATATTTAAAGATAATATTTTGATAACTGATAAAGCAAATATGATTCATATCTTCTAATTAAATGTGTTTTGATATTATGTTCATAATATTCATATAAATTTGAAAAGTTTGGATAGTTACTGAAATTGGATACAGAAGAAAGCAGTATGTGTTAGGTCACCTGTTTAATTGTATAAAACAAAGACAGGATATGATGTGAGCTATGGTACATTTCGGGTGTTTTGGTGTTTCAGTGTTTTATAATATTTATAATATTGGAAGAAGTGTGTATTGCCTACTGAATCTCCCTGTCACAACATTTTGTGCAATGTTAGTTCATTATCAGCCTGAAAGCTCCTTTGAAAGCAAGAATTGCATATTTTTTTCACAACCCAATTAGTACTATTGACTTACTAAGTAAAATTTAGATTAAAATATGATTTCTTATTTTCTTTTCATGAATCATTTCTTATTCTATCACATTGCTCTTCTTCTCAACTACTTTTCTCTCCCTCAGGAATTTGGGAAAATTAGTCTTACTAATAGACTTTAAAAAACTCAGAAGCCTATATACATGTTCCATAAGTACTCTAAAATACTCATTTTATTCTCATTTTCAAATGTAACACTTAAAATATTGTTTCCTCAGACAAATGAATAAAACACCATTCATAAAACGTCCGTGTAGATTTTAAAGGTTTAACAACACATATTTATGATTCTTTGTTGGTTCAGGTTAGATTGGGATGGTATTCGTAAGCATTTGGATGAATATGCAACAATTGCAAGTTCTTCAAAAGGAGGAAGAATCGGAATTGAAGAATTTGCAGAGTATTTGAAGCTGCCTGTTTCAGATGTCTTGAGACAACTCTTTGCACTCTTTGACAGGGTATGTTAAAACGTCTTTAACACACCAACATCTTTACTCTGCTGGTCTCTACAGAGCATAAATCAGTATGGCATTAGAAAAACTTGGCAGGTAACTATTAGAAGAAGCAAGACAGAGCCCATGGTTTAATTTCATGATTTTGTTTTTTCCCCTTAAGTAGTAGTAGTAGTAGTAGTAATGTAATTGTGTATGTGTGCATGCGTGCACCTGTGTGTATTACAACAGTTATGAAGGTATCTACTTATTTTAAACACTAGGTCAGAAATAAATATTGTAGCCATAAAACCATGTTTGTAATATAGAATTGGAAAGGTTGCCATAACTATCAAGAATCTAAATCTTTATGTCAAAATTCAATCAGTGATGACAAGGGTGGTACTATTCTATCCTGAAGAGTTCACAACTTCCCCCAAAATGTATGAGAACCAAGTAGGTTGTATTTTCAAGTAACATTTTAAGACAAAGATTCCAGTTAAAGCTTGGCTGTTGGCCATTCTATTGGATTTTCTGCTTATGAACATGTAAGTACAGGCAGTTAGATAACTGAATTGTCAGGAAGTTCCCGTAGGAAAAATATACCAAGATTTCAGATTCTCAATTTTAATGTGTTTTTTAACATATAACGTTGACAGTAAAGTTTACTCTTTTGGTTACAGTTTTACGAGTAATAATGCATTGAGGGTTAGAACTACCACTCCATTCAGGACACATAACAGTTGCAAAATAGCATCCCCTTTAACCATCCCTTGCCTTGCAAGTCCTTGCAAGCCATCCCTTGCGAGTCAAATACTTGTCCTACCCTTAACCCCCAGCAATCACTCCATCTCTATGCCCTTGCCATATAAATAGAATCAACTATTTGATTTTGAGTTTGGCTTCTTTCACTTGGCAAAATGCATCTGAGATTCAGCCATGTCGTTGCATGTATCAATAATAGTTTCCCCTTTTCTTACTGAGTGGTATTCCATTGTATGGACGCACCATTCTTGGTGTATATCCATTCCCCAATTAAGGAGCATTTTGACTTGTTTACAATTTGGGGCAATTATGAATACAAACTATGAATATTCCTGTGTTGGTTTTTGTGTAAATCTAGGCTTTTATTTCACTCAAGTACATACTTAGGATTGTGCTCTTGTTATTTTCTTATCTGAGAATGACTTTATTTCGCATTCATTCCTAGGATATATCGTTGTGAATAGAAGAGAGTTGAGGGTTCTTCCTTTCAACAATTTAATAATGAAGTCATCCATGATTATCCTGCTTTACTGATTGTTCTTTCATTTTGGCTCTCCTCACCAATTCTCCTGCTCTGGTATTTTGTCCAGAGATAGTTGCTTTTCATATTTCGATTAGAGTTTCTAATTTGTACTCATAAGGAGAGATGGGCTCGATTGGGCTTATTCTATCCTGGCTGGCTCCAGAAGTCCCGGTTCTCTGTTGACCACTGGGAAAAGATGTTTTTCAAAGAAATTATAGCTTGATGACAGAAACCAAGACAGGGCTTCTTTTTCTCTTTACCCAGAGCACTCTGATGTTCCTAATGACTCATTCTGTGATCTTTAAGATGAACCATCCTTTAACCTGATGCAGTAAAACAACCTTCTTCTCTCTGTAGTACCCAGTCCCCTTTCCTTGGCTTGCTTGCAGTGTACAGATCATCTTCCTTTGTCTGTGAAATGATCACGTGTTGTGTCACTGCAGTCATACTACTAGAAAATGTAATGAAGACTTAGGAGAAAGGAGAAGTAAATTATTGGCTGTAACTGTGCAAGTTGGGAAAACAGAAGAGCTTCTTACTTGTACTATTACCAATCTCTCTGTGAGATTTATGTACCATCTCCCTCTTTGGCTCTAGGAACCAGGCAAGTAGTTTTAAATGAAACTTCTATGAATAGGAACGTGGTGACAGGAAGGAATATGGCAGGAATATACAATTAAGGAAAGGAGATGGGAAAATGGGGAGTGACATGGAATGGGAACCAAGGAGGAAGCTTAGAGCACATCTTAGACTTTGTGCTCATCAGGATTTTCAATCAAGATTAGCACTAATATCTATGAGGTTGCCCTCCCTTGCAGGTATCAAACTGTCATCGCTAGCAGTTCCAGGATTATTAGGACACCCATTCTGTTGGTGACTGATAATCCCCAGTGTTTCTCTGGCACTCTTTTAAGTATGGGAAGATTTAGAAGTGGGGAAGGGAGGGTACAAGGATTAAAATAACCCCCAGTTAGTGGGGTTGACTCACTCTGAACTAGAGGATGCAGTGAGCCTTGGCAGCCAAGTTGGCCAATCACATATCCGCATGGACCACTTCCATTGGTTCACACGTCACTTACAACCATGAGTGTTTGTCACTTCTTTGTATAGCGTGACTTGGCTTTCACTATAGATCGTAAGAGGGTCTTTCCAGTACTTTTCTTTCTGCTCTCCAACATACTGGAAGGTAGAGAAAAGAGCCTGGAGAACTGGGGACTAACGCACATGACCTTCCTTTCTCTCCTTCCTTCCTTTTTCCCTCTTTCCTCTTTCTTTGTCTGTCTTTCTTTCCTCTTCTGTCTTTAATGTATCTGCATGTCTGCGCCTGTGAAGATTTGCTTTGTTTTGAGAAGGCGAATTATGCAATTGTTACCACGCCCCATGCACATACCCACTTAACTTCCAGGCTAGGCTTGTTTTCTCAACCTCTTTAAGTGATTTAGCTGGGGAATGTTCCATGGGAAAGACAAGAAGTTCAGTAATGCCATAGTTTGTTTCCCTCAGAGTAGCTTATCTTGCTAAACTCAATGCTTCATGAGGGGTGGGGGGGTAGGAGGAGGAAGGGTGGGAACGAGAAAGGGCGGGGGGTGTTCCTGTGGTTCTTCCAGCAGCTGTACATTTTTGCAGTGCAGACAGCTGCCCTCAGCCTCTCTGTCTCCCCTCAAGTCTAATGAAGTGGTGTTGGGATTTGGGGGGATGGGAGAAAGACCTCCCTCACATCCCCTTACTCTTTCTTCCCATGTACATTCTTGGCTAGTCTGTAAAGACTTCATAATGGTCTTATCTCAGTTTGTCCCTAAAAATCTCACTGTCTCTTGAGCTCCTGTGGACATTCCGACCTGTCCTTTCAGACTCTCTGGTATCTGATGATGAGTAAGGTCCATCCAAAGCACGGCATAGTTCACTAGTTTGAGATCATGTCATTTGGAGGGGTCCTATCTCTCTGAAAAAGAACAAAGAACTTTTTCATCTTTGTGTTGAGTTTAGCTTCTTTATTTTTAAACATATTCTGAACTGTCTGCATCAGATTGGTCACATGTCCAGATGAGTCAGAGTTGAAGGCTGAGATGATAGGGTAAAAACAGTGGTGTCTCAACATCGTTGATATTCATTAATTCAGTTTTAAATACTAGACTTTTTGTCAGCACTCCTGAAGCGATTGAAATATACCTAATGGAATTAAGAAACAATGCTGGCTAAACCCAAAGTCATAGCACAGTCATTTCTACAGTTATAACAACATCTCAGAATGTCCGTAACAGCATGCCTGTTCATTGCATTCTTCCTCAGAGCTGTGTTACCGAGCAGAGCCATATGCTGCCCCACCAGCACTATCTGATGTATCAATAAGACAAAGTCCTCAGATACTGCCGGACACAGCTTGCCTTTGTTGCTGGCTTGACAAAGCACCATGTTATCTGCCTCTTGAACTTCTTACTAGCTCCAAGTCCTATCTCTTCTAACTCCCGATCCTCCTCTTGAATCTCCTGATATACTCAGCCTAATATTTCATCAGCCCCCATCCCCATAACAGTATGTACATGCACCAGTGGCAAAGCCTTACTTCAGGGTCAGCAGACTTTTTCTGATAGAGCCAGATAGTAAGTTGTTTGTTTTTGTTTTTGTTTTTGTTTTACTTTGCAGCATGTATGGTCCCAAACTTCCAGGGCAACTTGTACAACTAAAGAGAAAAATTCATCTTATCCCACTCAGAAAGATTTCTCTGTTACTCGCCGTCACTTAAGCCACAAAAGTGCCCTGATCTGACTGTCAGCATGAGCAAAAAATCTGCATGCTGCAGCACCCTACCTTCTCCAACAGGAAGGGGCAGGCAAAGATACTTGTTATTGTTGGACCTCATTTAACAGTGGAACTAATACCAAGAACCAGGCAGACAGGAAAAGAACTCGGGATAAAGAGATGCATTCATTCCACATAATGTGAAGCAGTAATAGAAGATCTATAGAAGTTTACAATAGCCCAAATGCTGGATTGTCAAAGTGCTAAAGTACACACACACTTTTCTTGTCTAATATTTAAACAAAGAACATAGTAAATGTCAGAACTAAGTGCTAGTTAGAAGGCCGAAAGGGGAAGAATCATGACAAGTTTCAAAATTATTTTACAGGATGGAAAGAATAACCACCTATCTAAATCTTTTTTTAAGGTTTTATTTATTTATTCATGAGAGAGAGAGAGAGGCAGAGACATAGGCAGAGGGAGAAGCAGGCTCCATGCAGGGAGCCCGATGTGAAACTCAATCCCAGGACCCTGGGATCATGCCCTGAGCCGAAGGCAGATGCTCAACCGCTGAGACACCCAGGTGTCCCCACCTATCTAAATTATATCGGGTGATGGCCTGTTTTGCAGTGTTGTTGATAAAAAAAGGCAATGAGTTCGTGCTAGATGATAGATAACTGAGGAGTTAGAAACCAGTTTTTCTCATCTGTAAAGACAAATGGTACAACACTAGGACAACTGAGGGAAGGTATCAGTAAGAAACAGAGCAGACAAGAATAAAGATTCAGAGTGATCGCTAGTAAATCGGATGTGGGGTATCCTACAAATTGACAGTGGCCACTCGAAGCACTAACTGCAGCCCATCTCAGTCCTTAAACCTTACCAACATACTCTGTTTTCATCAGCTTAGGAAATAGAGCAACAGTCAGCAAACAACAGCTGGTGGGCACAATCCAGCCCGCTGCCTGTTTTGTTAGTAAAGTTTCATTGAAACGAACTATGTCCATTGGTCTATGTATTGCCTGTGGCTGCTTTGTCTACAATGGCAGAGGCAACTACTAAGCAACAGTGAAGCCTTCTATCCTTTAAATTTGCAGTTCAGGTTTGATTTGTAATATAGTATTTCATAGTTCACATGAAAAGAACTATTGATTGCAATCTCATTTAATCAGGATTTGTTATGTGACATGTCCCCATAACTTATATGATGCAATTAACAGCAAAAGGCTATAACTTTCCTATGCAGTTGTACTAGTTGGCCTGAATGTTTGGTGGTCCTATATGCCTGACCATTTCCCTGTCCATGTCTCAGATTGTCTTAACTCCTCCACTTAATCCATGATGGTATTTTCTCTCACAGCGTGTTGTTACATTAGGAATCTCCACTGAAGTGTGAGAATTATAAGCTTTATTTTTGGCTCCTCTGTGCAAATATACCTAGGAGATGCTTAGAAGGAACAGAAAGGAGGCTGCATGAGTTAAAGCTTAACTTTCTTTATAAGCATAAGTGAGCAATCACGGGCCTCTCCCATGAGCATAAGGAAGTAAAGAACAGAGTTTTGTAAAGAGCAAATTGTGTCAGACCAATTTAATTTTCTCCTATGACAGAGTGACAGTCCAAGATGATAACAAAGAAGAAATAGATATTATCTATATGGGCTCTAGAAAGGCTTTTGAGTTCATCCAATATGACATCCTCATCAATAAATGAGAAAGGTCTGGTCCAGATCATGCTGCAGTTAGGTGAAAGCCTCCCTTGACAAGAAAGGGTTTGCTGCAAGCAGGAGCTGTATGTCCTTCTGGATTCAGCGCCCCCACCTTGGCATTCTGTTTGGAGGAGCACCATACTTGATAGGGAGCCACCAGGAATACTTGTCAAAACCAGATGATATGTCAAAGCAGGGATAAGGGTGAGTATGTCCTTAAAAGTGGTAGAACCAGACCCAAGAAAAAGGAAGATTAAATTAAATCAACATATAGCATAAAAACACTTGGGCCTGAGAAGGAAAGGAAATGCAAGATAAGAATGATGTCACTGCCACTATTTCAGGGCACATGAGGATCTAGACTCCCAGAATTCCAGAGCTAAAAGGACCTTACCCATCCAACTGCCCACCTTCCTCATTTTACAGAGGCAGCTAGCTGGAGAGAGGGAGTGACATGCTCAAAGCTACACAGCTGGTTAGTTGCAGTCCTGAGACTAGAACTGCTCGTCAGTATCCTTTTTACTTCAAACTGTCTCTGTTGACTTTGTATATATATACATATATATGGGCTTCTTGAGGCATCTTTTACATATCCTATCACTCACCCATTTCAAGCCTACAATTCAGTGATTTTTTTTTTTTTTAATAAATTTGCCAAGTTCGTGCAACTATCACCACAGAGCAGCTTAAGAACATTTCTGACACCCCACTGTGTCTCCTGGTAGCATTAAGTGTTAGCTCCTGTCACCAGCTGTCTCCTAGCCCTAGGCAACCACAACAGAGTTGTCAGTCCTTTGGTGTGACTCTAGGCCTGGTCTAGAAGAAAGACATCCTATCTCTGTGGATTTGGTTTTTCTGGACGTTTCAGGGAATGGAATCATACAGTAGATGGTCTCGTGTGTCTGGCTTCTGTCAACGTAGCATAATGTTTTTGCAGTTCATCCATGCTGTAGCAGGACTTTGTCGTCTTTGAATGACAAAAAGTACTCCATTATATGAACATATTGCATTTTTTTTTTCAACAATTGGCGGACACTCAGGTTGTTTCTACTTTGGGGCCATTATGAATAATGTTGCTAATAGCAATCATGTTTCTCTACTTTTTAAATTCAGTGACTTTTCCCCCTCGAATAGAGGCTAAATTTTCCATCAGATGTGTCATCTTCCTCTACTCTTTTTCCCTGCTGATCTGGACAGTCAATTCCCCCAGATGGCAACCAAAGTTGCTATTAATGTTCTGATAAATAGCCTCTGGGGATCCAATAGTCCAGAGAAGAAAAGGCTTGCTAATCTAATAACAGTCTTTTATTCGAGGATGGCTTATGAGAAACTGTTAGCCAAATGCCCTCCATCTTCACAGAAAATAAATGAGAGGAATTGGATTTAAACCTCAGGGAAAACCACTTCAGCTGGGCATGAGGAGGCGTGTTTTATATGGTAGTGGTTGCTATCAAGTTAATTTGCAATATTATAAAAACAAAGCCCATGTAATTTCCTCTGAGAGAAGCTCTTATGAATGGGTTTACATCTGTCTGAGGCCAGATGGCCCTGCGATCCCCTCAAAAGAAGACAATCCTTTTGTGGCTCTTTCTTCCGTGTGGTGAAGAAAGACATTTGGCCTTCGGTGTTCACAGAGGCCATTTCATTGTGCCCATGAGACCAGTTATTGGAGTCATTGTGTCATAAAGCCAGTGGTTGGAGAGTTTTACCCAAACCACTGGGTGTGGCAGAAGGAGACATTTCTCCCATGCCCTGAACAGAACAGTGTCCCCTGCTACTGCTCTCTCCCTAACAGTAGCTAGAACAATCGTTATTCACTTCTAGAAATTATACAACTCCCAGCGTAATTTCACATCTCATCTCCTTTTGACTTCCTGTTCGAGCCTGGGTAGTTCCCACTGTGAGACAGATTGTCACATGGCGGTTCAAAGCCCCTTCCAGTCCGAGTCTATTCTGCAGATTGGCCTCTCTGCTGTCATGCCCAGCAGTGGACCATCATCACAGTGGATGGTTGCTTAAAGACCACACATCCTTTAGCTTCTCTGTATTTTTACTGTGTTGTCCCTTCACATCCTCCATCTTTTAGAGAACTCTGGCCTGCACATCATCTTCTGTAGGTAAATCTTCTTGTTGGCAGAATTCATCGCACTCCCCTTTTGGGCACTCACAGGGCTTAATAATGCAGTACACTACCTTTCCTCAGTAGCTTGCCTTCCCTGAGTTTTTCTTTCTTTATCACAAATACTTTGTCTTTCAGAGGAATTCTATGAAACTTAAATACCAAAGAATGCTGCACACAAATGTCATATTTGGTATTAAGTAAAAATGTGAATATAGATGTCAGGTTATAATTACAATTAGTTTTTGGTGGGTGTCCTCCCTCAATCCTTAAGTGCAGCAATCTTGATGTATTCACCTTTGTCTCCTAAATACTGAATCCAAGTCCTGATACCTAACTAGTGAGATTGAATCATTATGAAGTAGGCAGAGAGATAGTATTACCATCATTTGGCAGATTTGAAGTTGATTTCCAAAATGCTAAGTGATATAATGACTTAGTGGTTATGTCTTGGCCGCCTTTTCCTGAGTTCACCAGCAGAACTTCCAGAAACCTCTGAAAGACTGGTATCTTGTCTCTCTATCTAGTATCACAGGTTGGGTTGGTTTCTCAAAGTATTGTTTGAGACTACTTGTCATAGACTGACTTCTGCAGATACTTATTTAAAAATATAAAATCAAACCTCACAAATGTAATTTTGAGCCAAAAAAAACCCCACAAAATCAGAAATGGAGAACAGTACTTCCAATTTTACAGAAGTAAAATTATATAAGAGAGTACTATGAGCAACTGTATGTATCATGAATCATTAGGGAAATGCAAATAAAAACCACGATGAGATTATTACCACCTCATGCCCATTAGGATGATCTCTGTCAGGAAGGAAGAAAAGAAGAAAGGAAGGAGAAGGGGAGGAAAGGGGGAGGAGGGAAAGAAGGAGTGTTGACCAGGCTGTGGAAAAATTGGAACCCTTGTGCACTGTTGGTACAAATATAAAATGGTATATCTACTGTGGAAAACAGTATGGTAGTTCTTCAAAAAATTAAAAACCAAATTAATATTTAATCGGATAGTTCTGCATCTGGGTATACATCCAAAAGAATTGAAAGTAGGGATGTGAAGAAATATGTGTATGCCCATGTTCATAGCATTATTCACAGAAGCCGAGAGACAGAAGCAACCTAAGCATCCACCAGCAGATAAGTGGATAAGCAAAATGTGTCTTATACGTGCAGTGGAATATTATTCAGCTTTAAAAAAGGAAATAAATCCTGACACCTGCTACAACACGACTGAGCCTTGAACACATCATGCTAGGTGAAATAAGCTGGTCACAAAAGGACAAGTCCTCTGTGATTCCACTTATGTGATGTCCCTGGAGCAGTCAGATTCACAGAGATGGAAAGTGGAGTGGTGGTTGCCAGGGCCTCGCAAGAGGAGGGAATGAGGAGTTACTGTTTAATGGGGACAGAGCTTCCATTTGGGAAGATGAAAAAGTTTCTGGGCATAGATGGTGGTGATGATCGCACGATAATGTGAGTGAATCTAATGCCACTGAACCGAACTCTTAAAAATAGTTCTGATGGTAAATTCTATATCATGTGTATTTTACCACAGTTTTTAGAAATTCAATTCAAATTTTAAAAACAAGACACAAAGAAATATATACTGTATGATTTCGTTTATTTACAGCACAGCCATCAGTTGATAGTGTTCGATGTCAAGATAATGGTTACCCTTGGGAGGGAAGAGTAACTAGAAAGCAGGAAGAGCTTCTAGGATATGCTAATATTCTCTCTCTTGATCTGGCTGTTATGACATGGGTGTGTATAGTTTGTGAACCTCTCTGCACTCTACAGTTGTGATTTGTGCAGTTTTCTCTGTGCCTGTTACACTCCAAAAAATGATTCCAAAAATGTCGATCATCAGCCTGACAGCAGACTACAGAATCAGAATCCCTGAGGATGGGACCTGGGGACCCTGCATCTTAAAACCCTCCCTTCCAAGTTTTTCGTAAGAGCATTGGATTTGGGGATTTTTGCTAAAAGAGAGGGACTAGGGAAATAGTCTCCCAATGCCCAAGAATTCCATTCTGCTCTAACAATAAATATTCCTTAGAAAAGAAATTCTTGATATCTTTGAGTCATTTAGCTTCTCCTGTTAGGAAAATGCATATCATCTTTCAGGTATGGAGAAATCAGTGATATATAGAAATGAGTATTTTAATAAATTACATTTTAAAATATTATTTCTTATAATTCATCATATACACAGTAGCTTATGAATATTTTATTGAGGCCCTCTAAAAGCTGGCAGGTGCTAGGACCTCATGGAAGTCCTACTCCTTTAGTAGGAGGGAAGACATTGCACCATGGGGCGTGGCACCATGCAAGCAGGTACAGAAAAGCCAGTTCTTCTACCTCTAAGCTAATGAGACTCCATCTCAGCTCTCTCCACACCATCTCCAAAACATCAGCAGCTTCTACACTTGCTCCTTAAACCAAAAGCATGTTTCTTGCAAAGGCTTTATTGGAAGGGGCAGATCGAGGCCTTGGAGAAGCCCTTGGAGGCCTTCTTGGAGGAGGTGGTCAGAGAAGAGGAGGAGGAGGAGGAGGAAGAAATATTGGAGGGATAGTTGGAGGAATTGTGAATTTCATCAGTGAGGCTGCAGCAGCTCAGTACACCCCGGAACCACCTCCCACTCAGCAGCATTTCACCAATGTGGAGGCCAACGAAAGTGAGGAAGTTCGTCGGTTTCGGCAACAGTTTGCACAGCTGGCAGGACCGGACATGGAGGTGGGTGCCACTGACCTGATGAATATTCTCAACAAAGTCCTTTCTAAACACAAGGATCTGAAGACTGATGGCTTTAGTCTTGACACCTGCCGGAGCATTGTGTCTGTAATGGACAGTGACACGACCGGCAAGCTGGGCTTCGAAGAATTTAAGTACCTCTGGAACAACATCAAGAAATGGCAGTGCGTTTATAAGCAGTATGACAGGGACCGCTCTGGGTCCCTAGGAAGTTCTCAGCTGCGCGCGGCTCTGCAGGCAGCCGGGTTCCAGCTGAACGAGCAACTTTACCAAATGATCATCCGCCGATTCGCCGATGAGGATGGAAGCATGGATTTCAACAATTTCATCAGCTGCCTGGTCCGCCTGGATGCCATGTTCCGTGTCTTCAAATCCCTGGATAGAGATGCAGATGGCCTAGTTCAAGTGTCCATCCAAGAATGGCTGCAGCTGACCATGTACTCCTGAAGTGGGTGCCGAGAAGCCAGCGCCCACCCCGAGGACGGGACTCCTGAAAGCCCAGCCATGCTGTCCTGGAGCTGTCGTTTCCTGTGAGCTCCTACACCAGCTTGCATGCATCGAACTGGGGCTGTCCTTTACCGCTTAATTAAAACAGATATTTTTTATGAAAAACAGATATTTTTTATGAAAAATATTCCGGGTGGTTTGTATGTCAGGTTTTTGAGATACTGAATGTATATGATGGGGCGGGGGAACGTGGGGCAGAGCCCCAGTCGAGTAGATTTTAATAGAGCATTGCTTATTTGGTGAGTGAATTCCAAGGAGCAGGAAATTTGTTGTTACTGAGAATGAAATTTTGAAAAAATCTTGGAATAAATCAAGAAAGCCCTCAAGAGATCTATTTTTTTTCCCCCTTTAAAAAGGTGAGGAGGAGAGAAGTTCAAAATCTGTTTTTCCTCACATCTGGTCTTTCCATTATGTAAATAAATAAATAAATAAATAAATAAATAAATAAATAAATAAATAAATAAATAGTGTTTTCCTGGAAACCTATTTAACCGTATAGAAACAGGTTCAGAAATGAGAAAAGCAATTTCACATAAGGTAAGTAGATAAACATTTTTAATGGTAGAGCAACTGTCTAAAATTCCAGAATTCTTTAGTCCTGTTTCTCTAGTAAGATAAGCATGCAGCAAACTTGTTTTGCTTTGATTTGTTTGTAAAAAGGGTTAGGGCATTGGAGAATAAAGGGTGGATCCGTAATCTAAAATGTCGCCTTAATCATTCTTACATGTTCTTCATACAAAATCAGGCATGCCCGGCGCGTGTTGGCTGACTGGTTCTTGTCATGTCTTGCCCTGCCCCAGAGCTTGGAATGGTTTTTTTGTTGTTGTTGTTCCTCTTGAAAAACTGCAGACAGAAGAAATGTAAGCAAAGGAGGAAAAAGAAAAAAAAAAAAAGGAAGGGTTGCATGAATTGTAACCAATTATGTAGTCTATAAAGGAATATAGAGATATATAAAGATACATAAATATTGTTGACTGTTACAGTGCTTCTCACAGCTGACTGCAATTCAGAATCACAGGGAGAGCTCTTTAGGAATACTGACACCTAAGTCCCACCCCAAACTGGTAAACAGAGAATCTTGAGAGGTGGGGCCCAGGGATGAGTATTTTATCCCCAGGTGATCCAATAAGCAGGTAAGGTCACCATGCCAGAGCAGTGGTCTCTGTCTTGTGTATGGCCCTTGGTTTGGCCCTCTCATTTTGATCAGAAGGTTATGGTGGGCATAATCCAGAATCCTCCAGCAAGTAGATTCAGCCTGAGGGGATGCGTCTGCAAGTGCTCAGCTCCCCCACCTGCTATTGAAGTAGCCCCTCCTGCTTCTCTGGCTCTTAATGCATTCCTTCTCTCTCCCAGGCTACTTTAGAGGGTCCTCCTGAGTTTGAAGATAAATTCTTCCTTCCTCTTTGGACTCATTTAGAGGAGCGTTTAACTATGGAACTGATGTAACTCTCCTGTTAACAGCCCACAGCTGCATGTGAGAAATCCCCAGTGAAATCAGGAGAGGTTGGCATTTAGCCTCCTCGCTCACCATCATCACCATCATCACCATCATATAATATTTATGCAACACCACGCACATATAATTCTGCACTGAGCCAAGCACAGAGACCACATCCGCCTTCCTCTAGGGACTTGTAAATTTAAGTTTGCTCTGGTGTGCTACTTAGACCAGGTATGGTCCTATCAGAATGAGATCACTGCCAGCAACCACACATTAATATCAGGATCCTTATTTTAGAATCAACCCATTCATACGTCAGACATGAGTGTAGGAATATAGCCAAGAAAGGGGAAAGCTGCCAAGATGCCTTTTAAGGTCTCAGAATATTAAGTTTATTATTTAACCTTTCCATATGACAGTTGTAGAAAGGGCAGCAGAGCCTTACCTTTTTTTTCTCAGTTAATTCTAAATATTTTATGAAAGTTAAGACGGTTACCTCATGCTGGAGGTGATATTAAGTATTTTTCTTGCTCCTAGGGTCAAGGGATTATCTGCTCTTAGGATTCACTTCCTGCCTATACAGGGCAAACATCCTGAAATTACGTACATTTCTCTTCTGTTCTCTTCTGGATTTGTATAAAACTTGTATAGGTAACCCCAGTCACTAGCGCAGACACTAGAAAATCCAGTCTAAACTCTGGACTTTTTTTAAGTATTCAAAACTTTGGCATTGTGTGGAACCATTAGCCTAATGAATGATTGAATTTCTTAGTTTTTATCTAACAGTTGATGTTTTAAGGGGACATTTTCAATGTGTGAGGGAATATTTACATGGTAATTTTTTTTAATTTTGCCATTTCTACGTGGAAGCTTGCTTATAGGCTAAGACTTTATATGATTCCTATTCCATCCCATGATTTTTTAGTTCTAACATTAAGCAATACAATCGATGTAGTAAGTTGAAAATAATACTCAATGATCTTATAAAGCATTTGAAATTGTACCATCTACATTTTTAAATTTCAAAACATCCCATATGACTTTGAAAAACATCTTTATGTTAATACAAGCCCCTGGATTCCATAAACTGTGACTGCAGGAAAAAAAGAATGTAGTTCTGTTTGTCTGCACGCATGCTGTACACCTAAGAAAAGCAGACCTCCAAAAATATGCAGAATGGGTACATCATCTTAAAGATCACTTTTTAAATATCTTTTGAGTAGTAGTGCATTTATTTTTAAAAACTTTTTTTAAGTTAGCAATTTTGTCAGTAATATTGCATGACTAACCCATCATGGGGCCTTAAAAAAATATTCACAGATGCACCTGCAGGGCCCTGATATTTAACATGTCTATCAATCTTGAGGTGCTTTCAGAATTACTTCTTTAAAGTGCCTGTGTTTAATGTTAAGTGGATTAAAGCAATTTAATTCTGAGAAAATTGGTAATACAATTGTGTATGTGGGTAGAAACATGCTCTTAATAAGAATATTTGAGTAAACAGAATGCCTCTTCCCAGTCTCCTCTGGAAAACTGAGAATTTCCTGTATTTTAATAATAGTACTCCTTTGGATTTATGAAGCATCTTCAAAGACTCAAAGCCTTTTCCCCTTTGGCTGCTGCGTAATAGGTTCTGGTTTTATATAAACATTTCTAAATTGTTTTGATGGCATTGATTATCCCTTATTTGCCGGGTACAAATTATAACACATCAAAGACAATATAGTCCTCATCCTTGGGAGTTTACCATCTCAAAAGATATTCAGAACAGTATCCTTAAAACTTTAAGATTTAAAGTTTTAAAGTATCCTTACAATTTTAAAGGTTATAAAATGCATTTAACTCAGTAGGAATAAAAATGTTCAATAAATTGGACTGGGAAAAGCCTTAGGGAATGGATACCTGAGAATCAGACACAAGAACACCATCATTCATTTCCTTCTGGATTTTTATTTTATTTATTTTTTAGACAATTTTTCTTTTTTTTTTTTTTTTAAGATTTTGTTTAATTTATTCATGAGAGACACAGAGAGAGGCAGAGACATAGGCAGAGGAAGAAGCAGGCTCCCTGTGGGGAGCCTGATGCAGGACTAGATCCCAGGACCCCAGGATCATGACCTGAGCCAGATGCTCAACCACTGAGCCACCCAGGTGCCCCTCCTTCTGGAATTTTAAATGGACCACATTTGAACATGTGATCTGGAACTTCCCACTGGTCTGAGAAGCCAGTGTTGTGTGACTGTGGGGACGGCAAGGTGCTAGGGCCCCAGGAGGTCCCAGTGACCCCCAGCCTTCACTTCCACACTTTTCTGATCCTGCCAACCACCACTAGATCCCACCATCTAGAGTGTCAGGCAGGTTCAGTCACCCTGTCTTTTGCAGTAACCCAATACAAATCTATAGTTCCTCCTTGGGACTGTCCTGGCCTCCAGATTAGGACAGATGTTGGAGGGATTAGAGTCTCCTTCCAGAAAGCTGGGCTCCTCCTTTGAAATGTGGCCTTGAAATATTTTCAAGTCTAGATTTTTAAGTTTATAATTCTTCCTGAGAAGATCAATAGATTTTTAAAGAAAAAAACCCCACAGATTTGAAGTACAGTTTTTATCATGGAACTGGTTTGAAATTAAAAAATTAAAGGAGTGCATTTTGTTGTATACTTTTGTATTATCTGGTTTTTAATGTATTTTATTAAGCTACTTGCTTTAATTGGAATGACTTAGAGTCCGATCACTTAAATTTTCATTGTAATTAATGGTAATAGCAAGTTTTATGACCTCAAATAAAGTTTATGTCTCATTTTTTTATTTAAAATCAATTAACATATAGTGTGTGATTAGTTTCAGAAATAGAGTTTAGTGACTCATCGGTTGTATATAATACACAGTGCTCCTTACATCACATACCCTCCTTAATGCCCGTCTGCCAGTACCCCGTCCCACCACTCCCCTCCCCTCGAGCAACCCTCAGTGTGTTTCCCAGAGTTAAGAGTCTCTTATGGTTTGTCTCCCCTCTGATTTCGTCTTATTTTATTTTTCCCCTCCCTTTTCCTTTGTCCATGTGTTTTGTTCCTTAAATTCCGCATATGAGTAAAAATCATGTATTTGACTTTCTTGATTGACTTATTTCACTTAGCATAATACCCTCTAGTTGCATCCACATTGTTGCTAATAGCAAGATTTTTTTGATGCTGAGTAATATCCCATTGTATATATATCTTTATCCATTCATCTGTCAATGGACATCTAGGCTTTCCATAGTTTGGCTATTCTGAACATTGCTGCTATAAACATTATGATGCAGGTGCTCCTTCAGATCACTACATTTTTATCCTTTGGATAAATGCCTACAAGTGCAATCGCTGGGTCATAGGGTTCTCTCTCTCTCTCTCTCTTTCTCTCTTTAGTCAAAATGAGTTAGTCGAATGGGTAACTTCAAAGATTCCTTCCAGTTCAAAGTTTTATTATTCTGAATTTGGAAACTTAACAATATATGTTTTATTGATCCAATAATAAAATATCTGAGAATAATTTCCATACTGCTTTTTTATCCCCTTCACATTACTAAGATGAAAACTTACCTATAATTTCTTGTGTGATTGATTACCAAGGGTCTGCTTCTTTTTGTCAGCCAAAACCATTCAGAGATAAGACTGCTAGTGAATATTAGAGGTTCAGAATATTACTTTGTTTTGTGAGTAGTGGTAATATGAAAGGTCCTTTACATTTCCCTTTCTCCATCTACAGAATGAGTAATAATGCTTGACTTCTGCTATACATAGGGTTCAGTGGTATAAATAAAAATTAGAGCCTCACAATGAAGAGACAACATAAATTCAAAAGAATATTCCCAATTGTACAATCTATGATTGTAGGTTCATTGTCTACTGCTCATTCTTCTATCTGTTCTTCAGACCTTCCATTCAAGACTTCTGTGTTGCTTCATAGAGAATGTCAATTGAGGAACAAATGCACCTAAGTGAGCAATAGGTATATCGTTCAATAAGCTGCTCGGCCTCTAAGGCTAATGAACAACAGCCTTCTGTGATGTGTAAGGAAATGAATGGTGGTGGCACAAGAAGGAAATCATGTTACTTAAAATTCCACTGTCTTTGAAATTTCTAGGGTGATGAAAATCTTGTAGCTATTATTTGTGGCAGTGGTTACCCTGGTGCATACATTTGTCAAAACACATTAACTATACACTTAAAATGGATCTTTTCATTGGATGTAAATGATACTTTTTAAAAAAAAAAAAAAAAAGATCAGTTTCTTTAAAAAAAATTTGGTTCAAGAAAAGGAAAAGGGGCACCTGGGTGCCTCAGTGGGTTAAGTGTCCAACTCTTGATTTCGGCTCAGGTCATGATCTCAGGTCATAGGATCCAGCCCTGGGTTGGGCTCTGCACTCAGTGCGGTGTGTGCTTGAGGCTCTCTCCCTCTTCCTCTGCCCCCCCCCCATTTCTGTGTTGACTCTCTCTCTCTAATAAATAAAGCTTTTTTTTTAAAGGGGGGCATGGTAGAAATACAGCTCCTTTATAAGTAACCAAACAAAAATGGAAGTCACATGACCTGAGTTTTGCCTTAGGCATAAACCCTTGTTCCTTAAAGGGAAATCTTAAAATATCTTTGTTTCTACCTTCTCTGGTGGGAAACTGAAGTTAAGAAGTGAAGTTATTCCTCTTTTTAGTTCCCTGTGGTAAGATACAACAGTAAGGTAAAAGGGACGCTTGATCTTTGGAGTCTTGGTTGCTTTGAGAAGCAGATCAAAGCTGCAATTTTCTTCCCTAGAAAAATGTACACACCAAAACTGCACACAAAAATGTACACACCCCCTATCAGGGGCCTCCCCTTTCCCCAAGCTCATCGACAAAACCCCAGTGAAGAACACTTGCCTTAGTTTTAAAGTGAACCCAGTGTCATAGGTAAAGATCAAGGAGAAAAAGGTAGTATTTATTTTTAGTGCCTACCTAAGTGTGCTGAGCATTGGAAATACACCGCCACACAAAGAGAACAGTCCTTGCTCTAAAGGAACTCCTAATGGTTGAAATGTAGATACTTAGTCACAGTTAAAAATTCCACTCTTATTGATGCCAAACATTGTTTGTTCATCTGTCAAGTACCACACTAGCTTTGTTGGTCCTAGTTCACACTTTATGTGGGAATTCATCACTTGCAGATTTTACTGCCAAATTGCTTCTAACACCTGAGATCATCATCATTGGGCTTGTTGACAGTTCCCTTTCCTTTTCCCCACTTCGTCCTTAGTGTTCCTGTCTAGGAGAGTAATTCATATGTAGGGAGGTATATAGATACTCATATCACACTAGTTAGAAGCTTAGAAGTTCAGGATCTCCTGGGGCCTCTCATCACCAGGTCGCTACTAAAATGGCTCAGGCTCATTCCCTTGCTCCTGGTTTATTACAGAGGGAGCCCGCAACAAAGAAAGAATCTATCTGCAATCACTGCCTCAGTTTGCCCTTTCCCTTCCCTTCCCTTGTCTACATGTATAGGGTTGTTTAGTGACCCTGATCCCCCTTTGGTGACCTGCTGGTGTTGGCCATCATGGCGGGGCCACCACCAAGATTCTAGATCCTGCCTCCCAGAAGGGCTTCCTCCGGGGCTGAGCTCAAGAACCCATGCTGAGTGCCACAGAGCCACCAAATGGCCTCTGTTGATTAAATGTTTATATTCATTACTAAACAAATATATTTTACTTCCTCCTGAATGGGAATAGGTAGGCAGGCCCTTTGTTTGCTCTTCCCTCTCAGTGCCAACTTTCTTCTAAATAGGCTCAGTGCATGATGATGGTCAGTCATGTGACGTACCTGGATTTCACCTTTGGGGCTGTAATTAATAGTAATTAATGGGCCTGCTAATTGATTTCTCCCCTCCTTCCGTAGAACCACGATGGCAGTATTGACTTCCGAGAGTATGTGATCGGCCTGGCTGTCTTGTGCAACCCTGCCAATACAGAGGACATCATCCAGGTGGCATTTAAGGTACTGTCAGCCCTACCGAGAGCCTCCTAGTCAGTCTCATGAACAAGTGTCAACTCTAAGTGTATTATCTGAAAATCAGTGAAATCTGTTACATGGATTTATAGATCTGCTGTAACGTGTCCATGAGGGTAATGCGATTAAAGCAATTGCTACTGAGAATAAAGAAAACACAAGCACCCATTTGAGCACAGGGGACGTCTTGGGGAGCCGCCCTGCTAACGGCATCAAGATTGAAGAGCGGGTGATTTAACAAATTAGTCTTAAAAGTGATTTCTATCCAGCCTCTCCATTTGAAGCCCCAAAGTACAGTTTATAAATAAACACCACCTGTCACCAGCCATCCTAATTCACCATCTGGAAAGTTCCCATCTACCCTTATTTTCTCTGTGTGCCAGAGATATTTTAAGTGCTCTTTTCCGGATGGAATTTGTTTTGTTGTGGTGATGGCTGGTGAGCATCATGATACGTGTTCCAAGTTCCCACCAGGTCTGTTTTCCCTGTAGTATTGCATATATTTTCACAGTGACATAGGGGCAAAGGGCAGTGGGGGAGGGAGGGTTGGCCGGTGAATAACACCCATAGCCCCGTCCCCAGCAGGACTCAGTGCAGGTCTGAACTGTTAGGACTTAGACTCCATTTATCACACACATGCCCAAGAGGAGGAGAAAGAAACCATTCTTAAAGTGTGTTTTTCATTTTTCAGAGATAAAAGGTGCCTCATCTAATTAGTAATAAGTAGGATGTTCACTTCCAGTTCTAAGTTGTGTCATCTACTCTCAAGTGAACCAAAAACTTGATTTCCATGCTTGTCTTTGTATCAAGCTCTCTATATGTACTGACTCACCCTTCAGCCACTTGGCGGTCTCCCTGCTTCCATCCACCATGACGACGGAGGACCGTCTCCATTCCTGTTTCCTACTCTTCTCTTTTCCTGGTTTCTGAAAATATCCCACTGTGATTCTGACAGATTTCCTCTCTCCTGTGTCATCTAGACAGACTGTTTCTCCAAGAGTCCTTTCTCACGTTTTAGAGGCCACCAGGGCAAGCCTTAGGAATGCTCATGCATTTTGTCATTTACAGAGAAGTCCCCAGGCTTACCTTTTTTTTCTTTTTTTTTTAAATTTCAGATTGGCTTAAACTGAGTTAACTGTGAGGCCTGTAAAGAACCTAAGTGGTTGATGCTTAGCAGATGGTCCTACAGCAAGGGCCAGAACTTTTTCCAAGTTTAAAACGTTTGGCTTTTACAGACTTACTTATTCATCATAAAACCTAAAATTATACACATAGCTAACTTATTCCAATCCAGATATTTCTGTTTCTGTTTTGGGATTGTATACCTAATTATAAGTTTAGCTGAGCAAATGGTCACTTTAGGTTTACCGATGAAAGACCTGATAGAAAATTTGGCCCTCTGTCACAGTAATTATTGTTTTTAAACGTCGTGAGATTTTTCTCTAGCCTAGACCTTGGTCTGGTATAGAAGAGGGAAGCAAGGAGAACCTAAAACTATAATTAGCTCTTTTTCCAGTAAGACAGGGGTCATGCTTTACATTGCTTATTTTTCCACATTCTTTTTCAGGAGTGTTTGATGTTTTTGGAAATACTTTGGCACACTTTTATTTTTCATTTAGTCGTATCCTTTTATATGCACAGAATCCTGTTGCTTCCTTTTATCTGGGAAGCACTTCACAGTGAACTCCCCATCCTTGAGCTCATTTCATCGTCATAGAGACCGGCAGAGGTAGAGTTCTTCAGCTGTGAGCAATGGGCATATGCTATGGCCGAGTAATCTACCATAAGGCCAGGGAGATGGCTCCAGAATAGACTTGGTGACAGGGACTCCAGAGGACCCTACGGCAGGGACTGCTCTGTATTAGTGGGAGCACCCCCAGCTCTGCCCACAGTCACATTCCAGGGAGTGTTCAGATGGTCGTGAGCCATGTGCTTGCTGGAAGGACTGGATGTATGGGCTCAGGGTCTCACCATATTCCACGTAGTGGACAGATATTGTTCCTCCAAAAGCAACTGGGGTGTTAAGCTTCCTACCAGAGTCCAGAGTGTGGGATTTACCTGAGGTCTGGGTACTCTGTAGCACAGAGATTTTCAGGAGAGATGAGTAATTGAGGAAAAGTGAGTGTTTTAGTGAGGGGTACAGCCTGGGGTAGTTGTGACAAAGGCCAGATAGAGAGGAAGTAGAAACACCCAGCCTGGGCCTGGTGAAGGGAATTTCCACAGAAGTGAGAGCCACCGAGCACAGAATATGACCAATGAATTGCTGAGGATTGTGTGGGAATAGAAGGCCTCTCAAGAAAGCTTCACACTTGTGAGGAGTGGGGTATGACGGGATCTCCTCACAGTTACTGCCAGAAGTCCAAGGCCCCTAGAAAGCCCTGGGCTGCAGTTTGTGCAAATGAACAAATGCTAACCCACTTTTTCCTCAGGGGCTGTCTTCTCCTTCACTTGGGGGCTAAGTGATCAAAAATAGGAAAGTCCCTGCTTCCTCAGCTGAGGCAACACATTAACCACCTTTAGGGCTAGTGTTCTCCTCCCACCCTGGTCAGACTATGCTTGTGGTTCTGCTCATGATTATCATACCTTATCTACTGCCTCTGGTTTTCTGGTTTTGGTCATGTGTTTGGTCAGAAGTGACGCCTTAAAGGCAGGAGCTCTAGATGTCACCTGCCTGGATTTGGATGCCGGCTCTACCACCAACCAGTTGTGTGGCCCTGGGAAAAGAACCTAACTATCTCATGCTTCAGCTTTGTCATCCAGAAGACAGACCTACTGACAGCACCTACCCTGCCTAAGACCACGGTGAGGGCACAGTAATCAGTTAACACAAGGAAAGTGATTCAAACACTCTGGATCAGTGCCTGCAAGGAATCAGCGCCAGCATCCATTTAAAAACCTTAATGCCAGGCCCAGGAGAAGATTTTGAAGATGAGATATTCATTATCTAACAATTATCACTGTTTTGCCACTTGACTTTCAACCCGTCCCACCTACCTCCTTTTCCTTTCGGCCTATAAACATGTTCAGAGTCTCCCTTCCTAGCGACGACTTCCTTTTGTGCTTAGCCAATGCCCTGTTTACCTCCTTCCTGTTATTCCACATTTCTCAAAGAGCCCGTGCTGGTTGCCTCTGCCATGCACCTCTCTTCATTCCCAGTGTCCCATGACCACCTGGCCTCCAATTCCCTCAAACTGTGTTTCCCGAAGGCATCCAGATCTCCTGGTTACCAAGCCCAGCAATGCTCTTTGCTTCTTGTCTGCCCTCTCTGTGGTGTTTGACTCCCTGGGCCCTTACCACTCTCAGGGTGTCTCCCTCTTTCCAGAAAGAGGTGCACTCCTCATTTCCCATTCTCTCTGATGCCTTCTTCTGAGTCTTTCTCTGCCAGCTCCTCTTCTCTGCACACACTTCAATTCATGCCATTCCCAGGGCGTCTCATCACTTTGTACATTCTCTACAGAGAAGCTCCAGCGCCCCCAGACTTGGCAGTTCTTACCCAAAGTCATGGCTTGAGCCTCAACCACCCTCCTGAGCTGAGGTGCTGCAGGCTCGTACCTTCCCCTGGCACCTCTGACTCAAGTCTCACCTCTCCAGGTCCAGCTTTTGGTCTATTGCTCTGGGGAACGGACCCCACTCTCCCCAGGTGCCCAAGCACCGTAGCCTACTCTCACTCCTCCTTGCCATCCCCACAGGCCCCGATTGCTGGCCAGGCCCTGCCTTTGCTTCCCCCCAAATTCTGCTCCCGTGCTCCCTGCTCCTCCATCTCATACTCTTCATTGTTTTTCCCACTTCTAGTCTTTCCAACATTGAGTCTAATCCATCCTCCACACTCTCAGTTCACATATAATCACACCACATCCCCTACAGCCATAATCCCACAGGGTCAGGTGAGACGTCATATAGCCATCATGGCGTGATTCCTGCTTGTCTGTCAGTCTCCTGGTCTGAGCCCCTGGCAATCACTGCCAGTCCTCGTGTGTTCTTTGTGTTCGAAGACCCAACTCAACCTGTCAACTCAGTATAGCTTTCCCTGACCTCTCTCATAGGATTCATCTTGCTCTCTACAGGACTCCCACGTCCTTTGGACTTACTCTTATTGCAGCCCCCATTTTCATTTTCTCTCTTCCCACGACCAAGCCACATGTCTCAAGGGTGGCAGAGACCAATCTTCCTATAGATTCAGCTCCCTAGCCCCTGGCACAATAGAGGTGTGAATTTTGTTTTTTAAGATTTTATTTATTCATGAGAGACACAGAGAGAGGCAGAGACATAGACAGAGGGAGAAGCAGGTTCCCTGCAGGGAGCCCGATGTGGGACTCGATCCTGGGACTCTGGGATCACGCCCTGGGCCGAAGGCGGACGTTCAGCTGCTGAGCCACCCAGGGATCCCTAGATGTGTGAATTATTTAAGAGTTTATTTTCTGAGATTTCTCTGTACCACTATTGCTCTGCCCACATGCATCCTTATATTTATCTACTCTTTCTTTCAGCTGTTTGATGTTGATGAGGATGGCTACATAACAGAGGAAGAGTTTTCCACCATTTTACAGGCGGCCCTTGGGGTGCCTGACCTGGATGTTTCTGGTCTTTTCAAGGAGATTGCCCAAGGGGATTCTGTGTCCTACGGTGAGTAGGCAGTTTGGTTTCGGCTTTAGTTTGCCAGGAGGGCATCCAACCACAGACAGACCCTCAGGCAGGAATGTGATTTCCCTCTACTAATTGCATTAACAATAGAAATAACAGGAGTGATGATGATGATGACAGGAATAATAGTAGTAGTGAAATAAGAAGAGCTACTTACTGAGCACTTGTATGCTAAGCACTCTTCTAAACACTTTTTAATACATCTTTACAGCAAACCTATTTAATCAGTACTCTTAATGATTAATTTATTGAGATGCATGGAATTTAACTTACCTAAGGTCACATCATCTAGAGAATGTCAGAGCCAGGATTCAAAAACCAAGAGTCTGGTTCTAGAGCCTGGATCTCTGCCCTCCCCACCTTATTTCTCATCTGCTGCCCCTCCTGGAAGAGTCTTTTCCTTTCTGCTATCACTGTGGCCAAGCAAAACTGAGCAAGTTAACTAAAGTGGTTGTAACTCTGAAGGATAGAGGGGTACAGGTAAAGTACCAACAGTAACTACAGCAGCTAAACCATCCATTATCACACTTGCCATTAGCAGCTTAGGCAAGCTTTCACATAGGCTCGTTTTCTCCTGCCCTGTGGATAGCACCCAGTGAGGTCACATAGGTTCATTTTCTCCTGCCCTGTGGATGGCACCCGGTGAGGTCGGGACCATCATGGTGGAAGAAGACTACAGCAGGTCCATCCATCAGGGACCAAGCTGTCTCCATATGCCTTGAGTCCACACATCAAAACAAGACCCCCCCTGTCTGAAGGATGGTATACCAGTTTCCACATATTTCCCAGTACAGTTGTTGAGAAAAACCCACTTGGGTTGAGAGGCCTAGGTGACTGCTTCCCTGCCTTAGCTTTGATGTGGTCATTAAGGTCAGGTTGGCTTATCTTCCCCAGCCTTCCCCACACACACCCACACAGGCTACATGGGGTTTCCTCTGGAATGCCTCTTTCCTTATGGTGTTCAGAGAGTTTCAGCTATTAATTTCCATGGGATAGGGGAATGAGATCACATACTTCTCTCACTGTCTGTTTTTAATTACTATCATTCTGCTGCCCTTTATTCCATTTTAGGTAATTAAGGGCCTACAGCACTTACTTTATTGAGTTCATGGAAGGGAGGGAGGGAGGAAGGGAAGGAAGGAGGGAGGGAGGAAGGAAGGAAAGAAAGAAGGGAAGGAAGAGAGGAAGGAGTAAGGGAGGGAAAAAGGGAAGTACATACTAAGATAAAATATATGAGTCATAAACCCTTTGTGTACTAATTCTCTGACCATTTTCCTTTCACAAGTAAGACTCTTTATTGCTCTGAGCTGCCAAATTTGGAACAACTATTTAGAGTAACCATTTCATTGGAAGTTATACCAGAAACGATTCGTTAGGTAGTCATAACTTTACCCATTGATTTTAACAGATTTTTTAGGGAAATCTGCTTTGCTTTTTTTGGAGTTCAGTCTTTTTCTTTTTAGAATACACAGAATATCTCCCTCTCCCCCAATATTATGTCAGTTTCTTTTTTTGCAGGAATATTTGGAGGTATTTAAGTATGATTTTTATAAAAGGATAACCGTTGGAATGTATCAGAATATGACCATCTAAGTTGTTTTCCTTTTCAGTTTTCTGTTAGCCAAATTAATTCCACAAAGTAGCCAGTTCACAGAACTTCTTCTAGAAATGAGTTACTTTTTTTTTTGAAATGAATCACTTCTTAATGCCACTAACCTCTCCAAAGAAGGCAGAGACCTTGATCTTTTGAACAAAGCACAAGTCTTGAAAGACAGACCTTGGTTTCGTAAATCAGCTCTCATGTTTACTTTCCATAGAAGTCACTTATGTGCCTCCATCCTGGAACTGGCTCATGCAGATGAACCTTTATTTTGGATGTTAAGAAAAAATATCCAAAGACCATGTTAATAGCTTGCCTGATTTGGAAACATATAATGGTCTATTAGTGTAAAATAATGTTGCAGTTGCAAAAATGATTCGGGCTCAGTCCAGTGGCTTCCTCATCACTGAGACCTATTTCTGTCTTCAAGACTTGTTAGTTGGTCTAACGTGCTGTGAAGTAGACTCTGGGTTATCAGATGATTTAAAAAAATAATAGAAATAGAACATGGGGTTAAAAATCCTTTTGCTATAGAGCCAAATAGGTAGCTAATTCAAAGTCGAGGCTCCTTATGCTGTGTCAGCTCAATAAAGTTTTTCTCTGTCCAAACAGAAGAGGATAAAGGGATTTCAGAATGGAAGGTAGCCACACATTTCAGAAACTCTAGGTTGTTGGAGGCTTGATGTTCAAACTCCGCTGGTTAACTTAGTTAGCCTTCTATACCTCTACCTCCATTCCTAATTCTAAAATACCCAAGATAGAAAGAGGCCCGCTACTCCGAGGTCTTGTAATACGATTATTATATATTGTACACTCTACTTGCCTTTGTTGATCATTAGTCGGGGCTCAGCTTTTCAAGGCTGTGTCTTTGTATACCAGAATTAAGGGTTAAAATGGTTTTAAAAACCAGTAATAGAATGTCACAGGTAATAGCATTTTTAAACACTTTGTATTACAAAAAAAATTATAGCAATATAGAAAACTGAGTGAAACATAAACGTGAAGTGTAATGAGGTTTCATAGAGTGAGCACTTTGCATTACTACTGCTCGGGTCAAGAAATAGAACTCTTTAAGAACTCTGGAAACATCTGTGTGCTCATTCCCAGCAACAGCCACTCCCTCTCTCCTAAAGTGGGGCATGGCTGACCTGATTTTAAAAGGAATCTCTACTTGATTTCCTTTTTAGTATGTCACTACAAAATCTTTAAATATTATGTGTTAGGTTTGCTTGAGTTTTTGAGCTTCATATAATGGACTCCCACAGTATGTGTTGTTTTGTATCTGGCTGTTTTCATTCAACATTATGGCTTTAAGATTTGTCCACAGTGTTACAACACAGCAGTTCCTTCATCTTCATGGCCGTGGAGCCATTATGTCTCATGAAAATGCTACAAGTCTCTATTTCTGCTGTTGACCAAGCTTGAGTGGTTTCCATTTTTCACCTGTCATAACCAATGTTGCTGTGAACATTCTCAGGCATGTCCTCCAGAAGACAGCATGCACTCATTTCTCTAGGATATATACTCTGGGATAGAATTAATGGGTCATGGAGTATGTGAATCCTCAGCTTTACTAGATAATGGAAAAACTCTCCTGCAAAGTGCCTGGACAGTTTATAAGAGTCAAGTAATAGGATTTGGCAATAATTATATTATTAAAGTCATAGATGAATCTGTATTATGCTGAAAGAAGATTCGCCTCAATTTATTGAATTTTGTTTGTGTTTTTCCCCCTCTTTTAGAGGAATTTAAAAGTTTTGCCCTAAAGCACCCAGAATATGCTAAAATATTTACAACCTACTTAGACCTCCAGACGTGCCATGTGTTCTCATTACCAAAAGAAGTCCAGCCAGCTCCCTCGGTTGCCAGTAATAAAGTCAGCCCCGAAAATCATGATGAGAGTACCTCAGACAAAAAAGATGACTGAAGTCTAATATTCACAGTCAGAAAAGTCATTTCCTTGAAACTGTAAAGGGATTCATTGATAGCATTCTTCAAGTGATTTCTGAGTAATTATGATGTTCAAAATGGAAAGCTTTTTAAAAATAAAAATGATAGATTGCCTTATCAAAATGCTTTTATTCACCTATGTATATTATTAAGTAATATTCCCTTTCTATTATGTTATATTGTGTGCTGTATGATTGGTTTCCCGGTGATAAATATGTCTTTATGGATTTATCTGTTTAATTTGCAAATAATGGTGAATGAAATGGTCTCACTTGTTTACTGATGAGCATTAATCAACACTGTAAAGAGTTGTAAAAAGTGCACTTTTCAATCTAATTCCCTTTAAAGAAATGAAGTAATAGTGTTACTTTCCCATTCTGAAAATAAGAACATTGCAGGATTCTTTGCCTCTGACTTCACAGATGCATTATTTCATTTCCAGTTCAGTTTCTTGGATCACTAAATGTGAATTGGAAGGGGGAGTTCCCATTAATTCAATGAGACTTCTTAGAACTCAAATTCTTTTTATTGCAGATTTCCTTACCCACCTACTAAGGAAACTATCATTTTGCATGATCTACAGTTTAGAACTTTGTGTTAAAGACCAAGGCTATAACTAAAGGCTAAGTAGGAATTGCCTTATTGCAGGTAAACTTGACTTCATAATGAGAAAACGAATCACTTGCCACAGAGTCTAGTTTGAGTTGGATAGTTCGGAAGGCAGGGCTTGCCCACCAAATGGGTCACATTTGATCCATTTATATAGTATTAGAATTAATACATTTTACCATTCAAATGGGAGTTTTATTTTGTTAAGTGTCGTCTCAAATTTTAGAGCTTGCCTGAGATATCTACAGGGAAAACACAAAAGGTCCCAAAGTATTGAAAGCTAGAGAACTCAAAAACCTTATTAAGGTGAGGCAGCAATTTAACATTCTTTCCATTAGGTCAGGCAATAATTCCCTCAAGTGCTATTTTTACTGGATGTCACACAGCATACTTATTTGTTGTTAATGTCACTGTGTTTGAAATTTTGAACAAAGAACCAATTTATATAATACAGTGTACAAAAATAATCGGTTCATTTCTGAATTTTGTCTTTGAAATCAATCTCTTTGTTTTGGTTGTATTTCTGAATTACCCCCAAATTCATTTTTTAAAGCCATTTGTGAAGGTGGGAAGTGTCACGAGAGGTGAGTCAGCATTTCAAACTAGTTGTACACGTTAAGCTGTGAGTGTTCTAATTTAATGAGTGGATTTGGATAATTGCTTACTAAAATGTTTTATCCTTAAATGTATAGGATCGTTTGCTTTTTGTGTGTCTTAAAGCTGTTTAGACAGAGTATTGAATGAACTGAAAACAACTGCCTAAGTAATTAGAAAAGTTACCTCTATAATAGTGTCTGCATATGTATGTACTACTCAGGTACCATGATTGCTTTTTATCATAGAAAAGCCACATATTACTCCCATTAATTATGAAAAAGTAGCATTGTAAATTGAAAGTTTTCTATGAGGCTCTTGAAAATGATTCCCTTGTTTTCCCATTTTCAAATAATATTTTATGCTCCTTAAGTCCACTTCTGCCAATGTAATATTCCTATTTTATTATGTTATTGAATAAACAAACTTGCTATATGAAATTCTTGGCAATTAAAAAATTCTGGTTTTACCATTTTGTCTCCAAGGTAATATTACCTTTTTAATATTGTGGTTTGAATGTGTTTGCATATTTATGACTGCGATTAATCATTCTTGTTTGTATTTAAGCTTTCTGAAATGTCAGGCATGATGTTGCTCTAATGAAAAACTCAAATTTTAGCCAAAGTTGCAATAGTTAGTATTCTCATGGAAGTTGACTTTTGTCTGGTGGGGTGTGTATGATAACACAGTCATGATCATCAGTATCCCTACAGCCTAGGCCTCTTCTTTAGGCCATGGTAACAAAGATTTCCTTCAGAGAGGCTGTTCTCCTCTGAGAACTTGAAGTTAGGAATTAAATTTCATTAAGTTAGTTAAATGCACTGTGATTTCCTATAATCATTTGAAAAAAAAATAGGTTACTCTTTGAAATGAGAAATACTAGGTCCTAAGTCCTATAAATCATAAAAATTTCAATCAGAACAGCCCTGTTGCAGGATAATGAGGTGCTGCATGCTTATGTACCAAACTGCTAGCATTATGTGAATTTCATATTCCTCTGCCACTGCTTCTAGAATTTTAGAAGGCTGGCTCTGATTGCTAGTGGTGGTACCTATCACAGATACGTAAAATAGACTGTGTCATGTAGGCTGCTGTCGGCATGGGGCACAGCAGTACAGATACCAGATTCCCAGACTCCGGAGCTGTCCCCATCACGCTATTGCAAACGCAAGGTGGGTAATTGGCACTCTGGACAGGGTGGATAGGAAGGCTCCCTTCCCCAAAAATCCTTATGTAGGGGTGCCAGCATGGCTAAGTTGGGTCAACTTCCCACTCTTGATTTTTGGGGTTCAGGTCATGATCTGAAGGCCCAAGTTGGGTTCTGTGCTTGAAACAGTCTGCTTGAGGTTCTCCCTCTCCCTCTGCCCCTCTCCCTGCTCAGGTGCTCTCAATAAAATAAAATATTAAAAAAATTGTAAGACATTAAAAATAAAACATTAAAAAAATTGTAAGACTTCCTTGAGTATTTGTTTGTATATAGCAATCACTAAATAGGATAAAAAGTCACCAGTAAGAAACCATTCCCTAGGAAAGCAGACATACTTAGGATCTTTTTCTCCCCCTTTTCTGTTCTCTTGGATACACTTCAGGGTTTTTTGGTGTTGTTAATCTGTTATGCCAGAGTGTTAAATCCGTACTACTTGTGGTCTGATAGAGGTGAAGGCCTGCACAAAGTGCTTGATATATATTCAATATACACCTCACAAACTTGAGGAAATAAGGTAATAGAGTTTGTGTTCCTTTTAGTCTGTTCAATGTAGCACTTGTTTCTAGATAATCGATAAACTTCTCAAGCGTGTGTGAGGAGCAGCGTGCTCTGACAAGCTGGCTCTTCTACACTGGGACACCAGTTTGCTATTTTTTCTAACATGTGAACCGTATCATTTTCTTTTCATGCTTATAAAGGAATCTACGTACATTAGAAAATATTTTTTTAAAAAAAAGGACAAAAAAACATGGTTGCTTCCATCACCCCAATTCCACAATTACTAATTTTCTGACATGTTTTATTTCACCCTTTTTTCTAGATACTCTTATGGTCTCAAGATAACAATGTATACGTTACTTTACATTCTGCTCTTTTTACTTGGAATGTAACCTCTTACAAGGCTATTAAAATATCCTGTAAATGTAAATTTTTCAGTGTCCCTAGTATTCCTTCAGGTAGCTACAGGCACTATATTTAATATTCTTCTCATACTGCACATGTGAGTTTGGCTTTCATTTTGGGATATATTACAAATAACTCAATACCCCATAATGGTTCATCATTAGGAATAGTTTGCCAAGGGATTTATTTATGCTTTTTGAATTCCAAAAAAAATTGATACTGTTATCCCAAATTATGTAGAGTATGGTCATTTTAACATCATGTAGAAGGTCACAAGTTCATGTCTTTTAAAGGTAAATACAAGGGCACCTAGGTACCTCAGTTGGTTAAACATCTGCCTTCAACTTAGGTCATGATTCCAGGGTCCTGGGATCAAGTCCTGCATTGAGCTCCTGCTCAGCAGGGAGTCTGCTTCTCACTCTCCCTATGCCGCTCTTCTTGCTTGTGCTCTGTCTCAAATAAATAAAAGGAAGGAAGGAAGGAAGGAAGGAAGGAAGGAAGGAAGGAAGGAAGGAAGGAAGGAGAAAGAAAGAAAGAAGAAAGAAAGAAAGAAAGAAAGAAAGAAAGAAAGAAAGAAAGACTAAGAAATAAAGAACGGACAGAAAAAAATAGAATCAAGACAGAATAAAAGATAAAGAAAAAAAGACAAAAGAAAAGAATACCCCAATAACATCCATACCCCAACGAACAGCCCATCCAAGAAGGAAGAAAGAAAGAAAAAGAAAGAGAAAGAGAAAAAGAAAAAGAGAAAAAGAAAGGTAAGTACATTCTGGAGCATTTGGGTGTCTTAGTTAAGAAGCCAACTCTTGATTTTGGTTCAAGTCATGATCTCAAGGTTGTGGAATCGAACCCCAAGCTGGGTTCTGCACGGGGTATGGAGTCTCTAAAGATTCTCTCTTTCTCTCCCTCTGCCCCTCCTCCCCCAAAAAGGTAAGTATATTTCATCTTTTAAAAAATATTTATTTTCCCCTTTGTAAAAATAAGAGACAAATGATTATAATAAGTAATAACAAAGCAACAACGGCCACAATCTGGAATGCTTACATGTATTAGGTATTATGATAAATAATTTACAAATATCAATTCATTTAAAGACTTAGGTATCGGGGATCCCTGGGTGGCGCAGCGGTTTGGCGCCTGCCTTTGGCCCAGGGCGCGATCCTGGAAGACCCGGGATCAAATCCCACGTCGGGCTCCCGGTGCATGGAGCCTGCTTCTCCCTCTGCCTGTGTCTCTGCCTCTCTCTCTCTCTCTGAGACTATCATAAATAAATAAAAATTAAAAAAAAAAGACTTAGGTATCAATTCATTTAAAGACTTAGAAACATAAGTACTGGTGTCCCTGGTTTTACTGAACAAAATTTAGAATTATCCTTAAGTCTATTCATTAAATGGCAGAGCTTGGAATGAATACTAATTTTGTCTGCCTACAAAGGCCACCCTTCTAATTATTTACATATAGCATCACCATTGCCTGATCTTTTTTTTTTTTAAGATTTTATTCATTTATTCATGAGAGACACACACACAGAGAGAGGCAGAGACACAGGCAGAGGGAGAAGCAGGCTTCATGCAGGGAGCCCGATGTGGGACTGATCCCGGGTCTCCCGGGCTGAAGGTGGCGCTAAACCGCTGTGCCACCCGGGCTGCCTGCATTGCCTGATCTTTATAGAGTTTATATATTAATGTCTGCTAAATATTTTCCTACATGTGGGTTCTAGATATCAAATTTTGACTGAGTTTTTTTTTTCAAGATTGTATTTATTTGTTCATGAGAGAGAGGGGCATAGACATAGGCAGAGGTACAAGCAGGTTCCTTGAGGGGAGCCCCATGTGGGACTTGATCCTAAGACCCCAAGACCCCGGGACCCAAGGATGATGCCCTGAGCCAAAGGCAAACAAACACTCAACCACTGATCCACCTAGGTGTTCCTTGACTGAGTTCTTAAATGGAAGAGAGTTCAAAATGGTTCGAAGCAGTGGTTGAAGTGGGAAAAGATGTGAAGGAGGCCCAGGATAGGTCAGCTGAAAATCCAGATGCCTTCCCTTATGAATAATCCAAGTTACTGTAAACCAATGGCAGGGTCAACTTCAGGATCCTAGCGTATAATCTTTTTCCTTTGTGGATAGTGAAGGAGCATGAGATCTCTACTTTTTTTTTTTTTTTTTTTAAGATTTATTTATTTATTTATTCAGAGAAAGAGAGCAAGAGGGAGAGACACAGGCAGTGGGAGAAGCAGGCTCCATGCAGGGAGCCTGACGTGGGACTCGATCCTGGGTCTACAGTATCACGCCCTGGGCTGAAGGCAGTGCTAAACCGCTGGGCCACCAGGGCTGCCCAAGATTTCTACTTTTTATAGGTCCCTTTGTTGTGGGTTCCCTTTTAGTCACATTTCTGCTCTCAGAATAATGTTACATGATCAAGAAGGTTGAGTTTGACAGAACTAAAGACTAAGGATTGGAATATCTAGGACCTTCATTCTCACTGTTGTGGAGTATCCCCTTTGCTGTTCTCACTCATACCATTGCCCTCCTATAAATTCCCTTGCCAGACAGAGTACAGTGGATGCCCCAAAACATAAACCAGTTATCATTTATCCAGTTAAATTCTTTCAAAAGCCACCCATTGCAATTTGGATGCAATCCCAAATATTCAACATGCTCCACAAGGCCTTATGGGGTCCGGCTCCCCTCTGGAGGTCCAGATCTCAACCGTCCTCTGTCCCCGCCATCCACTAAACTCTCACCACCCACTCTTCCTTTTCCTCATATTGACTAAACCCCCTTCCAGCCTCAGGGGTTTCTGTACTGGATGTCTTCTCACCTGGCTCTCCTTCATTCAGATTAAAAAATAATAACAATAAAAATAAAAAGCTTCATTGAGATGATTCACACATCATACAATTCAACCATTTTTTTTTCTTTTTTTTTAATTTTTATTTATTTATGATAGTCACACAGAGAGAGAGAGAGGGGGGCAGAGACACAGGCAGAAGGAGAAACAGGCTCCATGCACCAGGAGCCTGACATGGGATTCAATCCAGGGTCTCCCGGATCGCGCCCTGGGCCAAAGGCAGGCGCCAAACCACTGCGCCACCCAGGGATCCCAATTCAACCATTTAATGTGTGCAATTCAGTGCTTTTTTTTTTTTTAAAGTATGTTCAGAGTTGGGCTACCATCAAACCTGATTTTTAAGATGTTTGGTTTTGTTTTTTTTTTTTAAGACTTTATGTATTCATGAAAAACAGAGAGAGAGAGAGAGGCAGAGACACAAGCAGAAGGAGAAGCAGGTTCCCCACAGGGAGCCCGATGCAGGACTCGGTCCCAGGACCTCAGGATCATGACCTGAGCCAAAGGCAGACGCTCAACCGCTGAGCCATCCAGGTGCCCCAAGGTGTTTGTGTTTATTCCGATTTTAAATCAAACGTCGTGTCCTCAGATAGGAATCCCCCACTGCCTGAGCAAATCAGCTCTCCCTGTCTCAGAGGTTTGTAGTCCTGTTACCCTCGTTGTTAGACTTAAACTTCTGAGAAATTGTTTATATGTGTACTGCCTGTTACTCCCAGCGCTTAGAAGGTATGCCCGACAGGAGCAAACACTACGTGGTGAATGAACAGTGATAATGTTTTCCTTATCGTGCCTCGCATCAGATGGAGCAGAGGTCCTCTTTGCAACAAGGTCGAAAACCTGGCATTACGAAATCCCTGCAGCTCCCGTACAACTGGACTCACAGCGGCTGCTTAGTCGAGTTACATAACCGGCAAGTGCCAGGGCTGGAACTCAGACCCACAGCTGTCTGGCCTTACGTGAGGGGACTTCTGATCAGGCCAAGGCAACTGGAACCCATAGTATAACTAAGGGATCATATGACAGGTTTCCGTTTCCAAAAACATGGATACGAGATCATCTGAGAACCCTCTGGCCACAAAACCCATAGAATGCTGAGCAAAATGTCACAAACACATCCGAGACGTAGCTGAGCCTGCAAAATACCGAAGGAAACCCTGGCAGGGCCAAAAATGAAGAGTCGGGAAACCAGAACTATTCGAAAACTTAAAGGTTCCGGGTGACACGGGGACGTCTGTCAGTCTCCATCACAAAGAGCCTTGGTATTTTGCGGCTTGCGAGGCAGAAGACAAGGGTCTCATGTGAGGTGGGGATTTGAGACTCAGATCTCCGGGGACATAGGAAGGGCTATCCTCTCGGGGACAGACTAGGCCAGAAAAATTCAGCTTCTGGCAAAGGAGGACTGAGGAAATGTTTCTGTCTTGGCCCGGGTTCTAGGCTGGGGGTGAAAAAAAACCTTCCCACTGATCGTTTTTATTTTTTTGCTTGTCTGTTCTTTTCCATGTGTTTTTGTTTTTGTTCATGAGAGACAGAGAGAGAGAGAGAGAGAGAGGCAGAGACACAGGCAGAGGGAGAAGCAGGCTCCCTGAGGGGAGCCCGGTGCAGGACTCAAACCCAGGACCCGGGATCACAATCCGAGCTGAAGGCAGACGCTCAACCACTGAGCCACCCAGGCGTCCCTTATCCCATGTTATAAGACTCATTTTATGGCCCAGACTACGATGCATCTTGGCAAATGTCTCCTGGGTACTTGTAAGGAATGAGGATCCTACAATTGCTGGGTAATGTTCTATAAATATAAGTAAAATCCAGTTAGTTGATAATTCAAGAAGTCCTCTTAGACTTTGCTGAGTTTTTTCACCTATTTGTTCTAGCAGTTATTGAAAGAGGGATGGTGAAATCTCTGGCAGTATGGTTTTATCAGCTGTCAGTTTGTCTGAAGTTCTGCCATTAGTCTCATAATCATTTTTGATTGTTATGTCACTTTGATTAACTGACCCTTTTGTCATTACGAGTATTTCTCTTCCATTCCAGTAACACCGCTTGTCGTGTTATTAAGTAACTGCTCAACCATGCCAGCTTTCTTAGGACTAGTGTTTGCATGCTTTATCTTTTTCCTTCCTTCTTTTTTTTTTTTTTTTAAGACTTTATTTATTTATTCATGAGAGACAGAGAGAGGCAGAGGGAGAAGCAGGCTCCCTGCGGGGAGCCTGCTGTGGGACTCAATCCGGGTCTCCAGGATCACACCCTGGGCCGAAGGCAGTGCTAAACCGCAGAGCCACAGGGGCTGCCCCCTTCCTTCCTTCTTTTAACCCATCTGTGTTTTTATACTTACTATGCATCTCTTAAAGGAGTGGATCATTCTGTGGTCACTCGGCTCTTACTTTTTATCTTGCCTGGCAATTTCTGTCTTCTAATTGGAGCATTTGGTCTACTTTCATTTAATGTAATCATTGATATGATTGGATTTGAGTCTATATCTTGCTTTTTATTTTCTATTTGTTCCATCTGTTCTTTGATCTTTTCTCTTTTCGGACTTCTGAACTAATTTTTTTTAGTATTTTGTCACTTCATATTTTCTTTTGGCTTATCAGCTAATACTTATTTTACTTACTTGTAGTGGTTGCTCCAAAGCTTACAACATATACCTTTCTCTTTATTGTCTACTTTTAAATATTAGCATTTTTTTTTCACTTATAATGTAGGAAGCTTACAATATGCTTCCATTCTCTCCCATCCTATCATTTGTACTATGGTCACATATCTTCGATGTGTTTCCAACCCCACAAGACACGTATCATTTTTGTTCTAAACAGTCAAGTAAAAACTTGAGAAAGAGATCTATTTATCTGCATATTTAATATTTCCAGCACTATTTCAATTTTTTAAAGATTTTATTTATTTATTCATGAGAGACAGAGAGAGAGAGAGAGAGAGGCAGAGACACAGGCAGAGGGAGAAGCAGGCTCCATGCAGGGAGCTCAATGTGGGACTCGATCCTGGGTCTCCAGGATCCAGCCCTAGGCTGAAGGCGGCGCTAAACAGCTGAGCCACCCGGGGCTACCCTATTTCAATTTTTTTTTAATGATTTCACCCTTCCATCATTTTCCCTCAACCTGAAGAATGTCCTGGAACAAAGTCTTTAGGTACCAAACTCCTGACAATAAATTCCTTCTGCTTTCTTTGTCTAAATATGTCCTTATTTTGCATTGAAGACTTGTTTTTGCCAGATACAGAAGTCTGTGTTGACTTCCTTTTTTCTTTCAACATTGTAAAGATTCTGTTGTCCTCTTCCTTTCATTGTGTCTGATGAGAAATTAGAAATAATCCTCTTAGTGGTTCTCTTGTATATAGTGTATTTTTATCATCAGACTATTTTTTTTTTTTTTACATTTTTTCTTTAGTACTAGTGTTGAGAAATTTTATTATGGTTTTCCCCAATTTTAACTACTGTCAAATATCACAGCCAGGGTAATGACATTGATACAGTCAAGACACAGGACATTTCTACCACCACAAGGAGTCCTCATTTTGCTCTTTACAGCCACTCCCCTTCCCTCCCATTCCCACCCCTCCTTAGCCTCTGACAACCACTCATCTACTCTCCATGTCTGTAGTTTTGTCACTTCAAGAACATTATACCGATGGAATCAAACAGTATATAATTTTGGGGGAACTGGTTCTTTTTGCTCAGTGTATTTCTCTGGAGATTCATTCAGGTTGCTGATTCTATCAAGAATTTTTTCCTATCTATTCCATGACATGGACATACCATAGTTTATTTCAGCCTTCACCCACTGATAGATATCTGGGCTGTTTCCTATTTATTATGATTATGAGTAAAACTATTATAAATATTTATGTACAGGCTTTGTGTGAACATAAGCTTTCATTCTCTGGGATAAATGCCTAGAAGTGAGATTGCTGACTAACAGAGCATTGTATAGAATGTTCTTTTTTTTTTTTTTTAAGGAACCACCAAACTATTCACAGTGGCTGTACCATTTTACATTCATGCCAGCAATGAGTCATCTCATTCCTCCACATCCTTGTAGTATTTGGTGTGGCCACTATTTTTTATTCTAGCCATATATCCATCTGTCAGAGTGGCTAGGATAAAAAAATAAATAATATATTTTTTATTCTATAAAAATAATATATTTTTTATTCTATATATCCTATATATTCTAAATAAAAAATTATTCCTCATGGCTAATAATGTTGAACATCTTTTCAGGTGCTTATTTATCATCTGTATATCCTCTATGGTAAATGTCTTTTCATATCTTATGCCCCTATTTTAAATGGATTATTTTATTTTGATTTTACTCTTGGATTTTGGGAATTTTTTATATATTCTAGATACTTCTTTGGCAGATATGTGATTTGCAAGTATTTTCTCCCAAGCTTGTCTTTTTATCTTCTTCTAAGGTCTTTTATGGCAAAAAGAGTTTGATTTTGATGATACCCAGCTGATCAGTCTTTGCTTTATAAAAAATTATGCTTGTTGGTGTCAAATCTAAAAATTCTTTGCCTATCCATAGAACCCAAAGACTTTCTCATATATTTTTCTCTGGAAGTTTTATGGTTTTGCATTTTACATTTTATAATTATCTGTGATGATTTTGAGTTAATTCTTATATAGGTGTGAAGATTAGGTTAAAGTTTATGTGATGATCTGCAAGTAAATCAACTACCTAGTAGAACAAAACTCAGCATTCTATTAAGGATGCTAGCCAAATTGAGACACTCAATAAAGAGAAATACTGAATAGTTCTATAATCATTATAGAAATTTAATAAGAAAAAATCACCCCCCAAGTAACCACAGGTGGTGTTATAGACAAGTTTTAAATCTTCAAGAAACAGGGGCAGCCCGGTTGGCTCAGCAGTTTTGTGCCTGCATTCAGCCCGGGGTGGTCCTGGAGACCCGGGATCGGGTCCCATGTCAGGCTCCCTGCGTGGAGCCTGCTTCTCCCTCTGCCTGTGTCTCTGCCTCTCTCTCTCTCTCTCTCTCTCTCTCTCTCAATAACAAATAAATAAAATATTAAAAAAATAAATCTTCAAGAAACAGAGAATCCCAATATTATACATACTTTAACACAGAAAAATAACCTTGATATGAGGCCAGTATGAGAACGATCAGTAATTATTCTGCCTTATGTATGAATATAGATTCAATTATTATGTCCAATCCAACAAAGTATCAAATAATTCATGATCAATTTGGATGTATTCTAGGAATACAAAGATAGTTTAATATTAGAAAATATTTTTATAAAATTAATAGAACTGTATTAGTTTCCTATCACATCTATAACAATTCACCATAAGCTCAGTGACTTATATGATATAAATTTGTTATCATACTCTTGACGTCACTGGGCCCCACTGGGCTAAAATCAAGGTGTCAGCAAGGCTATATTCCCTCCTTCTGGAGACAGAAGAGGAGAACCTTTTTTTTTTGCCATTTGCAGCTTCTAGACGTCACCGATATTCTTTGGGTTGTGCCTTCCATTTCCATCTTTGAAGCTAGAAAAGATAGGTTTTTCTCACATCACATAATTCTGACCTCTTCTTCCACTTTAAAAGGCACACCAGGTGTTGATTTTAAGGTCAGTTGATTAGCAACTCTAATTCTATCTACAACTTTAATTCCCTTTTGCCATGTAAAGCAACAGACATATTCACAGGTTCCAGGAATTAGTACATGGACATTTTTGAGGGTGGCTATTATGCTCCCCACCACAAATGTGTAAGGAAATAAAAATTGTATTATCACAATAAACTCAGAAAAGATGTTTTCCAGAAATCTGAGCTTTATTCTTCATGACCATCTAGGAACAGAAAGAAACTTCTTTACTTTTTTTAAGATTTTATTTATTTAGGGATGCCTGGGTGGCTCAGTGGTTGAACGTCTGTCTTTGGCTCAGGCCATGATCCCAGGGTCCTAGGATCAAGTCCCACATTGGGATCCCTGCAGGGAGCCTGCTTCCTGCTTCATGCTCTGAGCCAAAGGCTGACGCTCAACCGCTGAGCCACCCTGGCATCCTGAAAGAAAATTCTTTAACCTGATTATCTACCAGAAACCTCTAGCAAAAAACACAGTGAATTATAAAAGCATTTCTTCAAAATCAGAAAGAAGACAAGAATGTCTGCTGTACTGCTTCTGGTTATTGTTGGAGTGGAGGTCTTGGCAGGTATAGGCAAATTGGGAAAAGATCAAGGAAAATATAAGGTATAAATAATTTAAGGGACTCTACAGGTAAATTATTAGAATGAATAAGAGAGACTGATATCCATAAATTGCATTTCTACGCACTAGTAATCAATCACTAGGAAAGGAAATATTGAAAGATATCTGAAAATAAATCTAAAACATATTTGTAAAATCTTTATGGATGAAATTATGAACTATGAGTAAAAATATGTTGAATAAGGACCATATGGAAAGCACAGGAAGATCTAATTAAATGTATAGGCTGACTTGATATGATAACTATGTAAAATTTCCACCAGTAGTTCTATAAATTTGAGCAATTACAGTCAAGATCCTTCTGTGGTGTGTGTGTGTGTGTGTGTGTGTGTGTGTGTGTGTGTGTAACAGACAAGCTGATTCTATAAAGCTTATTGTAAAATGTATATGGAAGTACTAGGGGTGCCTGGGTGGCTCAGTCGTTTAAATGTCTGCCGTGGGCTCAGGTTATGATCGCAGAGTCCTGGGATTGAGCCCCACATCCAGCTCCCTACTCCGCAGGAAGTCTGCTTCTCCCTCTGCCTGCTACTCCTCCTGCTTATGCTCTCTTTCTCTGTGTCAAATAAATAAATAAAATCTTTAAAAAAAAAAAAAGAATAAGAAGTACAGAGGGTTACAAATAGTAAGAACTTCTGATTAAAAAGTTTGAATGCATTTGATATGGGGGCTTGCCGCATCTGATGTAAACCTGTATTATAAAGCCTTAGTAATTAATACAAAATGAAATCGTGCAAATATAAAGCGGACCGTGGAATAAATAGCAAGCCTGGAGAAAGATCTCTGCTCTTCTTACCTTCTTCATTCATTTAAATTCAGGTTATAAGTATGTATTGAGCAGGTAATTAGTGCCAGGTCCTGATACAGATACCCGAGGATACAATGGTGAACAGAACAAACAGTCCTTATCCTCATGGGATACATAGTCTTGTGGAGACAAATCATTAAGAAGTAGTAACTACCATGACGAGGTTACAGAACAGGAAAGTACAGGTACATTGGGAAGATGTAAAAGGACACCTGTAATGGATCGTGATGGAGGAAGTCCTCCCTGTGTTAGGAAAGAGAAGTAGAAGTCAAAGAGGGGAGGGGGGCGTGTTTCTTCCATAAAGAACAAAATGTACAGGGGAAACCAAGGCTTATTCATGGAATTCACAGAAATCTAGTTGGGTTGGAGTAGAAAGATACCAGGGACACTGACCTCTTAAAATTAATTGCTTTGCTTTCAAAGAGACCTCTTCCCCAGTTACATGTCCTATACTTTACCAAAAAAAGAGAAAAAAAGTGCGCCTCTCACCTATTCTGAATCTTAAAATCCTACCTTACTCCAGGTGTGTAAGTAAGAATACCTTGGACCTGGAACCTGGACAAAGGAACGATTTGAAATACTGATAGGGTTATTAAGAAGGTGAATGGGAAACTAATTGATTAAAAAATACTTGATGATGTTATTTAATTTATTTATGTCTTTAATGGTAATGGTTTTAATTATTTACTTTCAAAGAAATTGAAGGAGGATCAAGCAACTTGTTAGTTGGTGGATCATTACAAATAATCTTTTTTTAATAAAGATTTTATTTATTTATTTGAGGGAAAGAGCAGAGTGAGAACCCTTGAGGAGCGTTGATGGGCCTGCTGAAAAACTCCGAAGGCTAAAAGAGCTTTCTGATACAACTCAGGTATTGTCTCAGAAAAATCAAGGGACACCTGGGTGGCTCAGCGGTTGAGCATCTGCCTTTGGCTCAGGTCATGATCCTGGAGTCCTGGGATGGAGTCCCACATCGGGTTCCCTGCAGGGACCCTGCTTCTCCCTCTGTGTATGTCTCTGCCTCTCTCTGTGTCTCTCATGAATAAATAAATAAACTCTTAAAAAAAAAAAGCCAATCTGCAGTAAAATGCAATTCTTGTTCACTGATCCCTGCGCCCTCCCTAGTGCCCTGGCCTCATCTTGCCATGCTGCATTGTCTGCCCGTCCAAATTCTACCACATAGGGAGGCCTATCATTCCTTCTTCCACCTTGCCATGATATTTCATGATATACTCTCAACCTGAGGGTTTTGTAGTGGAAAAAAAAAACATAGAAATCCCAAGAGAGGAGCGATGTCACCTTCCCCAGTGACAACTTGACTCTGTTTAAATTGTACGGAAACAGAAACCCAACCTGCTGGGGAGGCGCCTATAAACCTGCCCAAATGACCTCTTTCCCCATCATCTTTGGCAAATGGAGAACAGTTATGGGAACATTTAGACATAATCCATAAATGGCTCCAAAGGAACCACATCATTGGTCCTATGGTATGTTCTATGGATCTCTGGTCCTCTGAGAAAGGAGAATTTTCTGAGAATGATTGTGTTCTTAGCTTGAGCTCACTCAGAACAGCCACAAATGCACCTTGGCTGTGTCTTCACTCATCCACTGATTCAGTAGGTCATTTGAATAATGGGGCCAAAAAGTGAGGTATGATTTTTTTTTTTTAATAATTCTCAAAGTACTGCCAAGAAAGAAGTTACTTCTTTGGCTCCAAGCTGTGTCTCAAAAGAAGTAATCCCCCCTTTTGCAAAGGAGGGAGCGGGGACCCTGTGAGGTGAAGTCACTGCTGGGTTCTGCTCTAGGGTCAGAGCCAGCCTAGGCTTCCAAGTCCCCTACACCCCAGGTCAGCTCTGAGTCCCCCACAGCGCCCCAAGCTGCTTCAATCTCTCCCTCCAAGCCTCAGCCTCTGCATCTCTAAAAGGAAATCGTAATCCTGGCTTTGTCTACCACAGAGGCCCCTTGGAGAGAGCCAATGAGAGGAGATGGCTCGAGACAGGCCACGCCAAGGGTGGGAGTGGTAATCTGACCTGGGATGGAGACCCCCTTTGCTCTGGTGGCCCCCAAGGCTGCCCTTGAGCCACATGAAAGGCCCGCATTTCCTCAGCCATTGTCTGCATTTATGGATGAATTCCTGTGGCGGTCACCCAGCCCGGGCCTCTTGTTGACAGCAATGACAGCAATGACGCATGGCTCCCCGGGGTGGGGTCAGCATAAGAGGAGAGATTGAGCGTTCTGGGCTGGGAGGAAAAGATTTGTTTGTTTCCAGAGAGCTTGATGGCCAGGCTTGGGGCCAGGGCTTCTACGCACATCTGAGGGAGGGGGAGACCCGCTCATTGCAAGAGGCTGCGGAGAACGACAGCATGGGACAGAGTCCGGGGGCGCCAGCAAGAGCGCTCAGGCCTCCCCAGTCCCACCCCCCATGCTGGCCTCGGCTCACCGTTTCCTAAGTGGGCCTGTGATGCAGAGAAAAGAGAGCGGGCTCAGGATACTTAGATTCGAGTCCCTGTGATCATTCAGTGACATTGTCCTTCTCAGTAAAATGGGGATATTTCTTTATCTGCATACCGTCCCTGAGCTTGAGCGAGTCAGTTCAGACCAAACCCGGTGTGTGTGTGTGTGTGTGTGTGTGTGTGTGCGTGTGTGTGCGTGTGCGTGTGCATGTGACAGAGAGCCAGTGACAGGGACTGAGAGAATGAGAAAGAAAACCTTTCAAAGTATAACATCCTACATAGGGTCTTACCTTGAAAGCCGACATCGTTGTCTGAGCTTTGGAAGACCAGGGGACTGAGATGGCTATAATGGGATATCTTCCTCCCAAGGACCTCAGAGTTCAGCAGAGATCTTGCCCAGGTTGTCCTTCTCATACCCTGGGACCCCCTTTTTACGGAGGTATTGAGAGAGGCAGAGCAGGGGGACTGGGAAAGACTAGTAGCTCAGCCTTCTCACCGCCTCCAGACAGCAGCCAAGGAGACACACAATGAAGGGACACTTGGATGGAGCCCAGGTGTGGCCACGCAACAGCTCTCGGTGCAGGTGGACCGGGTGGTGGGTGGGGCACTGGAGCTCGCCCCACGTACCAGGCGCTGGGTACTCAACACCCTATCAACAATTTCTGAGGAATATAAATTGTCTTCCTCAGAACAAGCATGTTTTTCAGTCTTATCAAATGGGATGTGACATGAACCAGAACTCCACACTGTAGCGGAAAAAAAAAAAAAAAAATCAAGCTTATTTTCTAAAGCTTGAATCAAACCAATTATTTTTTCCCCCTTAAGTTCAAAGGAAAGCTCGGTGATGGCTTCTTGCTAATCCCCAACATCCACTAATAAATCCATTCCAAGAGGAATCAACTTTGTTATTTTTTTCTGTAACTAATAATAGGAGGGAAGAAAAATCCAAAGGTCAATATATCATTTGAACTGAGTGGATTTAGTCAAAGGCTGGGGTCATGTCATGTAAGAAAAAAATAATACTCCCAATTAGGATTGCACCAGAGGTTCTGAAAAAAGGAAAAGCCACCAGAAAGCCTCCAGCCTACTCTGGAACATCTCACACCATTCACTCCTCTGCAGGGAAGAAAAAAGTAAATGGCAGCTCTCAGGGTCCTCAGCTTTGGGCCCAGATAGGCCGGTGCATTCGAGCAGCAGCACACAGGCCAAGCGGAACGAGGGAACACCAGACAGCACCCATATTCACCCCTTCAGGGACCTCTGAGTGGACCAGAGGGGGCTGGGGAGTCCTGTTCGTCTTGGGTCATTTGTGGCAACACCTCAACTGCTTTTGTCACTGACGTCATCCTTCGGCCATCAGCTGGGAGACAGCAGAGGCTAGAAGTGAGGAAGATTCTGGTATTTGTTGCCAGGTGGGGACACCTTTGATGCTCAGCATCACGGCCACTCCTCTGATTTCAGCCTCAGCAGCAATGGAGCACATTCTTGGGGGCCCAGACTCACCTTTTGCAGGCAGCACATTACCTCAAGAGGGCACAGGGCACCTTTCTGCTTTCTGCCCATGATCTTCTGGGATGCCTGGCAGGGAGCCCTCCTGACCTGATCTGTGGGCAGGGGGAGTTGATGCTGTTGGCCCCCAACCAAGGCGGGTGGTGGATGGTGGGAGCTGTTTGGTACATGTCCTGCCTTCCATCCCTCAGGGGACAATGTTGGGGGCCCCTCTGTGCAAAGAGCTTCTGGAAGGAACTAGCAGAATTGAACCCCTGCTGCTCACAGCAAAACCCTGATAACACCCCCCCTCCCTTATATTGGCCTTTCTTGTTTCCCTGGGTCGCTCATCCTCTTCCCTCACTCCTGCTTCCTCGGGTCACCTCCCAGATATAACCTACTATGTCCAAATCTGCGTCACAGGCTAGGAAAGCAAACTACGATAGCAGTTAAGACTTCATCTTCTGGAACTATGAAAAACCCATGTTTCTTGTGAGGTGAGAGCCCTAGCCTTTCTGGGAAACCCCAAGATGGGCATACATATCCAGCCCATCCATCCTACAGTCACCTGTCACCCCTCCCTTTGGCCCCCACCCAGCCTCTTCCCTCCCCAGGGCTACTGCCCTGCCTCTACGCTCTTTGCCCAAGAGTGGACACCCCCATCCCCTGGTTCCTCAAAGCACAGTTCACATCAAGGCGCTGTGCTCTACAAAACATGTTGAGATCTTGAGGCTTTGAGGAGGGAATTCAATAGCAGAAAACAAATACTTGAAACTGGTGTCCAGAGCCTCACCATTCAGGAGGCTCTTCCGCACTTACTGACCACCTTTCTCAGCACAGGCGCTGTGGTGGGCTGGCTTCGCTCCCTCAGAGGGGAGCCCTGCAGCACCCCCCATTTCTCCCCAGGATCCCAGAGGGAGGAGGAGCACTCCTCCTCCCAGTGGAGACCCAGGGTTGTGGATGGGAGCAGTGGGCTCCTTCAGGGGTGCATCCCCTCTTTACCCCTCACAGCCTGGGTCTGACGATCCCATGAGTCCCAATTCCCCCAAACATGGCTCTTCCCCCTTAGATAAGACCAGGGAATGCCGTGCCATGCTGAGTTCAGTTCTTTCTAGAGCCTCTCCTCCAGCACAAGGGAGAGACCAGAAGTTGATGTGTGTGTTGGGCAAGGGGCTGCTGGACAGGAAACCCTCTGATCTTGTAATCTGTTGTGAGAAAATACCTAAAACCCAAAGATACAGCACCTTCACTTCTTCCACATTTAGGGGAGAAACAGTCAGTCTACCAGGGCAAGATCTTGTCGAGAGACACCAATTCTGCGAACACCTCTCAAAGGTGAGCCTCTGTGTCTACGTTTCTTCACTGGTTCATCCTAAGAACAGTTGGTGGGGGCTCAGTTTCCATCTGTAAGATGAAGAACCAAAGTGCTCCCTCCTAGAGCAAAGGGTGGGTCTGGCCCAAGGACTAATGCTACCCTCCTCACCTCAGTTCACAGAAACTGTTGCTTGCCCCCAAAATGGTAGAGGCCACACTTCCATACACACCTTCCTCCTCTGGCAGCACAAAGAAACCACCGGGAGATTTGAGTATGTCATCTGTCCCCAGTCTATGTCTCACTTACAAAAGTGGAGAAGCTGCCTGTTGCCAACTGCTCCCAAGGTTTGACCTGGATGCCCCAGGGTTCACTCTGGGACCCTCAGAGGCCCCAGATCCTGGGATGGATCTCAGAGACCCCAGATCCTGGGCTGGATCTTGCGACCCATGCTAGGCCACCCCAGACAGGGTTTTTAGGAATCAGGGTATGCTGAGTTAGGTCGGCCCAGTCTTCCTTCATGACCTCGGAATACCAGGCCCGCACTTGAGATGGGCCATATTCCTCCTAGAGGGGCGTCACGCTGGGGGCTTGTTCTGGTTCTGTAGCCTGACCTACTTTTTCTCATTTGCTTCTCCAGTTTCTACTTGCATGATATTAAAGGACACCATGGATGTGAATACACACTAAAACTCTCAATTCTTTTAAGGGGTAACAATAACTGTGATTCGAATAGATAGTATTTTCTTATCTTTCACTAGTGTGGGTCTGAGATCACAAGGAGCTGAAAAGTTCTGTTGAGTGCTCAGTCTGTGCTTTATCTTGCTTCCATGTGGGAGAAGTGCAAGAGTGAACCCACCTCTTGGTCAAAGGGGGCTCAGAGAATAAACGGTCTGCATGGCCCCTGCACTCAGAGAAAATCTGGAATTGCATTCAAAGCTAGGGAGGTGGGTGTGCATGGACAGCCCCGGGTGCTCTTGCAAAGGACAGTGGCAAGTCTTTCTCAGAAAGCACCACCACCATGGTGCCATGCTGGGGCCAGAGAGGTGGAAATGCCAGGGAAGGGGCTGCAGACTCTCCAATAGCACAGAGGTGGGCAGAAATGTAGGGTCAACGAGAAATAGGGAGTCTGGAGTCAACTGGAAAGCTCATGTCTTCCTTAAAACTCAGAGTGGCCAGACAGAGCTCCCTGTAACAAGTGACTCCTTCTATCACTGACCCTGACATCTGGCCCATCAATGGCACAGCTGCTTTAGTGATCCTTGGGCACCTTCATAAGCTGTCACAAATGGTTATAGCCTGTCCCCAGTTGGAGATGACAGGCGAGTCTCTCGGGGCTGGTGGAGCGGTGTGAATGTTTGTGTTTCACTGGGATGTGATCAATACAAACTGGATCAATGAGACCTGAGAAAGTCAATGACTGGGTTGGGGGGCAGGCGGGGGGAGACATGTGTCCCCATGGCCTCTTAGGCCATTTGGCTTGATGTCCCTGGCAGCTGCTGAATTCCAAAGACAACTCCAGAAGTTGTGATTTGGAATCAAGTTTCTTAATACTTAAAGGCAGCAGGGCTGGATGCTTGGCCCAGAGAAGAGAGAACCCAAGGTTGGAGTGGGGGTTGTTGGGATAGGGGAGAAAGACTTGCATCCCTTGACTTGCAATGCTCCAATATCTGCAGCATTGTTGTATAGAAGGAGCGAGCCACCTTTCTTCGTGTGGCTCCAAGGGCTAGACCCAGGGCCAGCAGCTTGACCAAAGGATTCCCTAACAACTCCCACCTTCTCTGAAGGTGGAACTGGTTGCCTTTGCAAGAAGGAAGCACTCTGTCCTAGGAGGCATACAAGCATATGTTAAATGGCCACTGCTAAGGGATGATATAGTGGAGAAGAAATGCTACTTTTGGATGAACTCTGGCACCGCCTCCGTCCTAGAAATCTTGTGATTTATCTTGTGATGTTCAACTGACCTGCTTTATTTGGAGATCTTGGTGTTGTTTTAGAAAATTTGCAGCAACTTCAGAATACTCTTTCTACTCTCAAAATGGGACTTGGGGCCATCAGCTCATGAAATACAATGAGTGGAAGGAGACCTGCAGAACCACAGCCCTTCAAAGAAGAAGGTAGCAGGGAGTCGTTGACAACATTTGTGGCCCCTGAAGGGCCAAAGTGCAAGCTGGGCTTCTGAGAAGCAGGAAAGAGAAAGGGCAGATAGGGCACAGAGTCTGGAACTAATGTCAAATGGCTGAGTCACCAAGCTAATTTCAATGTCAGAAGGTTAACAACAACAACAACAACAACAACAAAATTAAAAATAAAAAGAAAAGCAGACAATGGATAAAGAATGAAAGCTTTGCAAAGACCCCAACAGGAGAAGTGGGGAAAATGTAACGACACATTGATATGTGGCTCCTCTGTGGCAGCAAGCCCATCCTGCCCCTGGCCTGCCCTGCCCATTTGAGTCTTGCCTGGTCACTGGCAGCCCCCCCACCCCAGGACACAATTAGATGGGCAGGCGGCTGACCATTTGCTCAAAATTGTCTACTTTGCTCCTGGTTATGATATCCCTAAGTTTACCACTCGTCTGTCCTTTCAGTAAGGACACAGATGTCAGACAGGAGTGAACACTGACAATCATTTTACCCATTATACAGATGGAAAAGCTGAGACCTGAAGAGTAGACCCTGTGCCAAGTGCACAGGAGGATTGAATCCATTCATCTTCCTTCCTGAATTCACAGAGAAAGAAGTTCTGCTAAAGGTCGAGCTTGGGGGCACCTGGGGGCTCAGTGGTTGAGCGTCTGCCTTCCGCTTAGGATGTGATCTCAGGGTCCTGGGATCAAGTCCCGCATTGGGCTCCTCGCAGGGAGCCTGCTTCTCCCTCTGCCTGTGTCTCTGCCTCTCTCTCTCTGTGTCTCTCATGAATAAATAAACAAAATCTTTAAAAAATAAAAAAAAGAAATAAAGGTCAAGCTTGTGTTTCTGCTTTAAGGGACAATCTCTCTGGGACTCCCTACAAGAGTCTCTCCAATGCAGTAACAGGCTTTTGAGGAACAGAGGTCCCTCCTTTTCCACAAACTGACACTTTTTTGTTGACAGAGTTTGAGGTTTAGAGATACGCTAGGAGCAGCCAAAATCTGCGCTCTGCCCTGTTCACAGAACCATCCAAAGAGCGAACCACCCTTGGGTGCCCGAGGGGCCTGCCGTCTTCGAAGCTGATCCAGTTTGTCCCTCTTTGAAGGGCAGAGAAGGGACCCCAACATGGTTTGCCAGCAGGGCAAGGTGGACAGTTTTCCGGGCCAGGGCAGTCATGTCTCTAAAGAACTAGCGAGAGCACATCCACTTACTCTCCAAGTGACTCTTTGCGTTTTCTCAGAATCAGAAAATGTCCCCAGACCGTGCTTTCCCGCCGGTCCTCCTCCTCCTGCTTGGGAGGGCCTCAGCCGTTCTTCCTCACAGACCCTCATCCCTCCTGGTGACTCCAGAACCTCCGGACACTCTGCACACACCAGCCAGACTCTTTAAATACATCCTCCCTCGTGTCCTCCTCCACGCAGCCTTCCCGATGGCTTCCTCAGGACGCACCATCCTCCCCACAGTGGCAACAGGTGCCTTAAAATCAGGCCATTTCCTGCCTACTGGCCCCTTCTCCCACCGTCTCCTTCCCTCCTGCCCTTCCTGCTGTTCGGCCTGTTCCACCTGCACGAGCTTTCTCTGCCTCAGTTTCTTCCCTCTGCTCTCTGGAGGGCTGAGGCCATCTCATCCTCCAGTCTCTCAAGTTGCGAGGCCCCAGAGAGGCTTCCGTGAGTGCTGCCCAGCCCAGAGCACCCCCTCCCAGGCTTTCTGAGTTACCCCACACCCTGGTGTGGCTCTTCAAGCACTTCTCAATATCTCTTGCTGTCTTATTCAGGTGCTTGTTTATTTGTTTCAGACTTTACCCTCTCTTTGAGTTTAAGCAGGGGCCTCACTGTCTTGTTTACCACTATGGTCCTGTGTAGAGCACCGTCCTTGACACACAGCAGTTCCTCAGGAAGGGAGGAGGGAGGAAGGGGGGAAGGGAGGTGGGGAGAAGAAAAATAGAAAGGATGGCAGGAAGGAGGAACTCCCCTGTATCTACATACTCTAATCTGGAGGGTGACACAGAGGAAACCATCTACAATACAAAAAAGCAACCTACGGGATGGGAGAAGGTATTTACAAATGACATCTCTGGTAAGGGGTAGTATCTAACATATATAAGGAATGGATACAACTCAACACCAAAAACGTAAATAATCCAATATAAAAAGGGCAGAAGACATGAACAGATATTTTCCCAAAGAAGACATCCAGATGGCCAACAGACACATAAAAAGATGCTCAACATCACTTATCATCAGGGAAATGCAAATCAAAACCACAATGAGATATCACTTCACACCTGTCAGAATGGCTAAATCCGACAACACAAGTAATACCAAGTATTGGCAAGGATGCGGAGAAAGGGGAACCCTGGTGCACTGCTGGTAGGAATGCAAACTGGTGCAGCTGTTATGGAAGAAAGTATGAAGGTTCCTCTGTAAATTAAAAAATAGGGGATCCCTGGGTGGCGCAGTGGTTTGGCGCCTGCATTTGGCCCAGGGCGCGATCCTGGGGACCCGGGGTCGAATCCCATGTCGGGCTCCCAGTGCACGGAGCCTGCTTCTCCCTCTGCCTATGTCTCTGCCTCTCTCTCTCACTGTGTGCCTATCATAAATAAAAAATAAAAATAAATAAATAAGTAAATAAAATAAAAAATAGAATTACCGTATGATCCAGCAATCCCACTACTGAGTACTTACACAATGATTATGAAACACTAATTTGGAAGATACAGGCACCCGTACGTATGTTTATAGCAGCATTATGTACAATAGCCAAGATATGAAAGCAGCCCAAGTGTCCAGCAACTGACGAATGGATAAAGAAAGGTGCTACATATATACAATGGAATATAACTTAGCCATCAAAAAGAATGAAATCTTGCCATTTGCAACATGAATGGAGCTAGAGAGTGTTCTGCTAAGTGAAATTAGTCAGTCCAGAGAAAGACAAACACCCGATGATTTCACTCATAAGTGGAATTCAAGAAACAAACAAAGAAAAAGGACACCAGAAAAAAAACCAAAGAAACCCAGACTCTTAACTACAGAGAACAAACTGATGGTTACCAGGGGGGAGTTGGGGGGGGGGGCAGGTGAAACAGGTGATGGGGGTTGAGTCCATTTATCATGATGAACACTCAGCAACGTATGGAAGTGTTAAATCACTATATTCTATACCTGCAACTAATACAACACTGTATATTAACTAATTGGAATTTTTTTAAAAAAAAAGAGTTTACTGTGGGCTCGAAGGCATTCCATGCAGCAATATTTAGGGGGAAGTGGAGAGTCCCCACGCCTCATGCTCCAAGTAGCCCACTAGGTTGCCCAGGGGTAGGACAGGCAGGAGCCGGGGGAGGCCAGCGTAGCTGACCAGAGACAGATGGAAGAGGCAAGAAGTCCCTGCCCTCACGGGTTAGCAGGGAGACTCCTGATGACAGCATCTGCTATTTTATGAACACAGGACTAACGTCGCCCCCCGCTAACGACCTAGAATCGAGGGAAGTGTGGTGGGGTGCAAACGCTTAGGCCAGAGAGGGGAGCCGCTTCTCTTCTTCAGCCGCTGAGCTCCCTGGAGATAAGCCTCGGGTCTCCGGCAGGTGGACAAATGCAGCGGCCGCTGGAGAGCTGGCCTCGGGGGCGCCGCGCACGCAGCCGTGCCGTGCTCAGTGACAGCATGGGAGGGGAGCGGGAGCTTGTGCGGGCTGCTGGGCGGACCTGACCTCTGCTGGTCCGGGGGCAGGACTCTTGTGGGTGGACACAAGCTTCCCAAAAGCAGCCGGCCAGCCACCCACAGAGAAATGTCCTCTAATCAAGGGTGATGACACTGGCCAGCCTGCCTCGAGGGATGGGGGCGGCACAAGCACCCACCCCGGGGGGCTGGGAGGTAGGGGATGGTGAGGACGGTGCTCGGGGGTCCCTGCCAAACCTCAGATTCTAGGACGCTCAGACTGGGTCCATTTGCTGCTAATGCCCCAGCGGACTCTCAAAATCATCAGGAGGGTGTTCAGCTTGTCAGGAAAAAGTCAATTCCCTGGGGCTTTTACTTATAACTTTGTTTGCAGATAGCGAGCCTTTTCCGTCCAGCTCCTCATCCCGATCCTTTCTGCCGGTAACAATCACATTATTTAATTTAGACGAGTGAAGTTACCTTAGATCAATTATACTTATTTTTCCTGTGTAATTTCTAAAGCTTAATCTCTCCATTCAGGCCCAGCCTGGGGGACAGGTTGTCTAGCAGAGTCCTAAACAATTTCAGCCCTTAATTCAATTGTACTTTTACCGCAGCCCCAGCAGCGAGCATAATTCTTTTATCCCTAAAATGTCTCATTAGCAATAATCTAATAGCACATATTAAAATATAGGTCACCGAGGTGGGCTGCCAAGTGGAAGACTTGTCATAACTTTGAAGGCTGGACAGCTGACTTGTCCCCACAACACCATACCACCCCCATCCCAGGCTTCATGTTCAAACAATTCAATGAAAACAGTTTACTTTCTGCAGTTCAAAGTTAAGCACTAACCTTGGCTCGGAAATAGAGTCGCTATCTGTTGCTGCGGGGCTGGGTGGAGGGAGATGTTTCTTGCCAACCTGACATAGTGGAAAAGATCCCTGGCCTCCAGCATTTGGGGTGCAGGCCTTTGTCCCAGCTGAACTTGCAGAATGACCCCGGCTCTCACCCCTCTGGCCTCAGTTTTCACACCTGTAAAAGGGGAAGATAGTGGAGTCAGATTCGATGCTTTCTAAATTCTGACACCCAAGGTCCAGCTTGTCCTAGGATGCCCTTGGTGTTTTCTCCTTGAAATCAACTCACTTTTCTTAATTAAATACATTTATTTTTAAAAGGAAGCTCAAGTATCAACATGGAAACATCTCAAGAACATTTGCCAAGCAGAATGATGCCATTTGTATAAACTTGAAACATGCACAAAATGATACTTTCTATTGTTTAGATGGGCAAAAGGAGCCTATGCTATTAGAGGTCAAGGGAGTGGTTACCTTTGGGGGGAGGATGGAGGATATAAACTATGGAGAGGGGGACAAGGGGGACTTCTGGGGTGCTGGTCTGAGTGTCGACTTTATGGATGTAAGAAGTGCACTTGTGATTAGTGCACTTTCCTGTGTGTATTAAGCTTCACAGGCACATACACAAAGACTTGACCCTTGACCATCACTAATGGCCTACTGTTGATGGAAGCATTACCAATAACACACAACAGTTGGTTAACACATATTTGGTATGCTATGTGAATTATGTACTGTATGCTTTCAAAAAAGTAAGCTAGAGAAAAGAAAGTGTTATTAAGAAAATCCTAAGGGGCGCCTAGGTGGCTCAGTCGGTTAAGCATCTGCCTGCAGCTCAGGTCATGATCCCAGGGTCCTGGGATCCAGCCCTGCGTTGGGCTTCCTGCTCTGTGGGGAGCCTGCTTCTCCTTCTCCCCGCTGCTCATGCTCTCTCTCTCAAATAAACAAATAAAATCTTTTTAGAAAGAAAGAAAGAAAGAAAGAAAGAAAGAAAGAAAGAAAGAAAGAAAGAAAGAAAGAAAGAGAACCCAAACCCTAAGGAAGAAAAATATATTCACAAAACTGTATTGTAAAAAATCAGCATGTAAGTGGACCTGAAATAAAAACCTGCATTGCTTGAGTGTCAGCTGTCAATATGTAATAATTTTAGGGATACACATTTATAATTTTAGGGATATATATTTATATATTTCCTTATGTATAGGAGATACATATATATTTTTGTATATATATGTATATATATTTCTCCCATATATATTTTTGTATCTGTCTGTCTGTCTGTCTACCTAGTGAAAGCATAGATTCACACTTGAGAACAATCAATGCTACGTAAGGACAGCGGTTGGCCAGGCAGAAGGGAGGAGAGAGTTACACCTAGGAAGGAGTACACACAGACTTCAATCACATCGCTAATGTTTTTGTTTCTGAAGCTAGCTAGCTGTTTGTTCTACAATGTCTGTCTTCCTACAAAAGCCTGAGATATTTCGTTTTTTCAAAAATCTTAAAGTTAAAAGTCATAAATAATGAGAGAAACTTTCTATCACCATCATATGTGGAAAACCAAAATCATTGTCATAACTAGATGGTAAATGTAAAAATAAACTGAGAAGAAAGGCCATCCTTCGATTGCACTGGACACTGTTTGGGCTGGAAGATGGTCCCCAAGCCCAGCTTCCCTCTGGTGAGATGGGGATCAGCCGTGAGACCAGGTTGGAACTTGCTTTTCAGCAGTCAAGGTTAAAGGGACTGGGAAATGTGGCCAGCCTCTCCCCCAATCTGATTCTAGGTCCCCCTAGAGCAGGACTGGTGTGGCCCTTGACCATGGACCCTCTCAGTGACTGGCTGGGCCACTCTGCTTCAGGAGAGTGTGGTGAGGCCCCTCTAAGCTCTGGCTGCCCCAGCCTCAGGGTGATCTGGAGCGTCAGAGGAGGTCCTGTTAGGAGTGGGGTAGAGGACAGGGAGAAAAAAAAGGAGTATTACTGACAAAATGAATAGCAATGATTGGTGAAATTTGGAAAACTTTGGGGAGAAGCATCGTGCCCTTGCACGGCCCCTTCCCCAGCCCCAGGACTGCCAGGAAAACTGTCAGGCAGACTGTCCCCACGCTGGGATTTGTTGCCACAACCCAGGTAGCACTCAGTCAGGCCTCTGGGGGCAGCCTTGGCCTCCCAACGCACCCCCTGAAAGCCTCCTGTGCTCCCGGGCCCCGGGCTCTGAAGCCCTGCAGCAGGTGTCCTGGGCTCGGAGGCCCTGCTCTTGGGCCACACGCAATAGAAGTACGGTCTCCCCTTCTCTCTGACGGCCTGTCCTCTGAGGCCAGCAGGTCGGCCCCGCATGAGTCACTCCCCACGCACGCACAGCGGGTGCTGGGGCAGGGCTGGGGCAGCACCAGGGCGATCAGAGCTCCAGCCCACACCTCTCCGTGGGCAGCACGCGACTGTCCCTTGGAACAAGCAGGAGTGACCCGATGCTGACCTCTCTTGGGCTCCATCAGCACCCAGATCCGGCCTGTCTGAACGTTCCTGGCCTGGCTCCACATCTCAGCTTCCCCATCCCATGTCTCCTGCCCTCAGGTGTGCCCAGTCTGATAAACGCCCCACAGAGAGGCTGTGGGCTGTTTGGCTGTGGGAAGAGGAGCCCTGGACCATGTGTCAGGAGCCAGGGTCCAGGTTCTTGTTCTGTCACTAACCTGTGTGACTTGGGAGGCAGGGGCAGGGTGCAGGAGGCATCGAGGGGAGGGTTCTTGGAGCTGCAGGAGGAGGGGAAGTTAGCAGGATGCAGCACTAAGTGGAGGAGGCTTGGACAGATGGGAAGGACAGTGATGGGGGGCGGAGAAGGAAAACAGGAGAGAGGGTGGTGTTGGGGCAGGTCCCAGAGGCAGTGGGTGCGGTGGGTGTCGGGGAGCGGGGTGGGAGGAAAGACTGGAGAAGACAGTGGCTACCAGCAGACCAGGCTGGGGTTCAGGCTGCATCAGCCACAGCCTCCAGGTCCCCAGCCACAGAGGGAACAGGGCCCTGCTGAGATGGGGAGCTAGCGTGGCAGTGGGGGGACAGTCAGGAGGTGGGGAGGATGAGGAAGGTGGGGACCGGAGATGGAGATGCTGAGCCACCAGAAAGAACAGTGAGTAAGAGTGTGTGCCCTGGAGCCAGCCCAGACCTGGGTTCAAACTCCCCTTTTCTGTCCCATCCTATCCATGCAACCATGAACAACCATGAACCATGAACCATGACATTTAACAATTGCCGGCATCAAGTCTTTAAACTGTAGAATGGGGCGGGGGCAGGCGTGGTAGGAGAACCTGGGTGGCTCAGTGGTTGAGCATCTGCCTTTGGCTGCCTTTGGCTCAGGTCCTGATCCTGGGTCCTGGGATCAGGTCCTACATCGGGGCCCCCACAACAAGCCTAATTCTCCCTCTGCCTGTGTCTCTGCCTCTCTCTGTGTGCCTCTCATGAATAAATAAATAAAATCTTAAAATAATAATAATAATGGTGAGTGTTATATGAAATAATACTTGGTACTTACAACCAATAAATGCTCAATGAAGGAAGGACTGCCAAAAATGTTGCAAGGACCCATGGGTATTTAGTACGTGCCAGACACTGCAGAGGCACTTCATCATCATGAGGCTTTCACGCCTTGCAACTACTCTGTGAGATAAATACTACGATAAGCCCCACTGTATATAGAAGAGAAAACGGGCACACGTCAGCCCAAGGTGACACAGCCAGTAGGCGACAGGGCCAGGATCTGAAGCCCCCACTCAGTTAGTGTGGAAGTTAGTGTCACTGTGCTGGCTTATCATATCAGGGAAGCCAGGGCTCAGCAGTCTCCTAAAAACTAGAAGGTGGGGCACCTGGGTGGCTCAGTCGGTCAGGCTCAGGTCATGATCTCAGCGTCCTGGGATCAAGCCCCACATCGGGCTGAACAGGGAGTCTGCTTGTTCTTCTGTCCCTCTCCCACTTTTGCTCTCTCTCTCTTTCTCAAATAAGTAAATAAAAATGTTGGGAAAAAAAAGAAACTAGAAGGAGACCGTGATGGTGTTTGCCATGAAGAGGGGGGAGAGAAAAATCACTACCCTGAGCCCCACTCCCTAGTTTCCCTGCCCTTGCCCCAAGACCACCTGCCCTTGCCATAAGACCACCTGTCCCTGCCCTAAGACCACCTTCTCTTGCCCCAAGACCACCCACTCTTGTCCTAAGACCATCTGCCCTTGCCCTAAGACCACCTACCCTGGGGTTAAGACCACCTGCCCTGGCATTAAGACCACCTTCTCTTGCCCTAAGACCACCCGCCCTGGTGTTAAGACCACCTTCTCTTGCCCCAAGACCACTTGCTCTTGCCTTAAGACTTACCTGCCCCTGCCATAAGACCACCGGCCCTTGCCCTAAGACCACTCAGCTTTCACCTTGGGGGTAGAGGGTATAGAAGGAGGAGGAAGCTATGCCTCGGGCAGGGGGTGCTCTTTGTGAGGTCTACAGAGTGTGGACTACTGCTTGCCCTGCCATCACTGACCACCTTCACATTCCCACCTCTGTCCCCTCGCCCATCCCACCCACCTGCTCTGGGGACTTTATGGCCTATCCTGGTACTTCCAGGTCTGTCGCCCTGAAGATGAGCATGAAGCAGCTTTTCTCCCATCCATGCCCTAGAGGGCACCCGTTCACGCCTCCCGGGAACGGACAGCTCAGCTAGGAAGTGGCTGTGTGCTTTTTGCTAAGTGCAGCCAGAGCAAAAGGAAGAAGTACCAGTTTGAGAGAAAGAAGGCACTTCGGTCAGCAAAGCAGGTGTAAATTGCTCTGGCCACGCTCAGCCTGGCACTGCGGTCATGAAACGCGACTCTGACACTGGAATTCTTTTATTTTTTTTTAAGATTTTATTTATTTATTCATGAGAGACAGAGAGGCAGAGACACAGGCAGAGGGAGAAGCAGGCTCCCTGCAGGGAGTCTGATGAGGAACTCAATCCCAGGACCCCGGGATCACACCCTGAGCTGAAGGCAGACGCTCAACCACTGAGCCACTCAGGTTCCCTGAATTCTATTTTTTTTTTAACAGGAATTAAACATGTTATAAACATGCAGATTCCAGGACCCCACTGCAGATCCACTGAATCCAAATTTCTGGGATAGGAGCAGTTTGCTAGACTAGTGTGATCTGCAGTCTGGAAAAGTGGCAAAGAAGACAAAACCCCTAGGAAGCAGCAGTGACCTCTGGGGACATGGCTGCAGCTGGCATCACAGAGTCCTGATAAATGAGTATCTTCCACTAGTGTAATCAAAGTCCTCATCATCAGTTAGTTTATCAAACAGGCATGTTACCCCATTTTGCAGGTGAGAAAACCAAGGCTTAGGAACCAAAGTCACTCTGCATGCAAGTGGTGAAGCCAGGCTTTGAACCCACCCAACTTTTTTTTCTTTTTTAAAGATTTATTTATTTATTTATGATAGACAGAGAGAGAGAGAGGCAAAGACACAGGAGGAGGGAAAAGCAGGCTCCACGCTGGGAGCCCGACGTGGGACTCGATCCCCGGGACTCCAGGATCGCGCCCTGGGCCAAAGGCAGGTGCCAAACCACTGAGCCACCCAGGGATCCCCCCCACCCAACTTTTTAAAAAAATTTCCCATTCTGGAACACATGGGTGGCTCAGCAGTTGAGCATCTGCTTTGGCTCAGGATGTGATCCCGGAGTCCTGGGATCAAGTCCCATGTCAGGCTCCCTGCATGGAGCCTGCTTCTCCCTCTGCCTGTGTCTCTGCCTCTCTCTTTCTGTGTCTCTCATGAATGAATGAATGAATGAATGAATGGATGGATGAACAAATATAAATAAAAATAAAAAATTTCCCATTCCCCACTCATAATTATTATACCAACCTATATCTGCTATGCCATCCCAGTCCCAAAATGCAGAGTCCAATAACCCTATCTTAAAAATCTGGAGAACAGGGGATCCCTGGGCGGCTCAGCGGTTTAGCGCCTGCCTTTGGCCCAGGGCGCGATCCTGGAGTCCCGGGATCGAGTCCCACATCGGGCTATCAGAGGGTCAGAGGATGAGAGGGAAGGAGGTGGGAGGTTGCTGTAAGAATGGATCCATATGCATTACTGGAAAAGAGGGCATGGAGACCGGCAAGCAGTAATGTTAAGAGATTGTGGGATGGGTTTCATGTGGGAATCTGCAAATCCCCCCAAAATCTGTTTATAATGCTGTGTATAGGGTCGCCTGGGTGGCTCAGCAGTTGAGCGTCTGATTTGGCTCAGGATGTGATCCCGGGATCTGGGATGGAGTCCTGCATCAGGCTTCTCACAGGGAGCCTGCTTCTCCCTCTGCTTGTCTCTACCTCTCTCATGAATATATAAATAAAATAGTTTAAAAAATAAAAAATAAAATGCTGTGTACATTAAAGATGGGAAATACAGGGAGATATGTGCTGTGTTCCTGGACAGAAAGGGACAGAAAGACTGAATACAGTAGAAATGTCAGATGTCCCCAAACTGATCTATACATTTGGTGTAATCACAGTTGAAATTCCAATGGGATTTTTCAAGGAACCCAGTAAGCTGATTCTGAAATTTGTAAGGAAGAGCAACGCCAAGATGCTCCTTTTTTTTTTTTTTTAAAGATTTTATTTATTTCTTTATTTGAGAGAGAGAGAGAGAGAGAGCACAGGTAGGGGAGAAGGAGAAGCAGACTCTCTCACTGAGCAGGGAGCCTGATGCAGGGCTCAATCCCAGGACCCTGGCACCATGACCTGAGCCGAAGGCAGGCACTTCACCCACTAAGCCACCCAAGCATCCCGTCAAGACATTCCTGAAGAAAAAGAGCTGGAGAAACTTGCCCTATCAGATAGAAAAACACATTATAAAGGAACGCTGTTTGTTTTCCCAGCTTTATTGAGGTATAATAGACAAATAAAATTGTATACATTTAAAGTATACAATGTGTTTATTTGATATACATATACATCATGATGTGGTTACCATAATTAGATTAATTAACATTTCCATCACCTCACATAGTCACCTTTTTGTGTATGTATAGGGAGAGCAAGTTAGATCTACTCTCTTAGCAAATTTCAAATACATAATATGCTGTTGCTACTATAGTCACCATGCTGCACTTGAGATCCCCAGAACTTATTCATCCTATAACTGAAAGTCAGTACCTAGAAAGTAATGTTAGTTAAGCCATTGAAAGGCAGTATGAAGGGAAAAATTGTCAAATTTTAAATTGTAATTAAGGAAAATATCAGGTAGGGAAGGATTTCTTCAACGAAACACAAATACATAAACCAAAAGAAAAGTTAAAGTAAGGGGATATTAAATCACATTAAAATTAATAACCTTTATTCATCAACATCACCATATAGAGAAAAAAGACATAATACAACCAAGAAAAGATGTTTGCAATGTACCTAACAAATATTCATGCTCAGAATATTAAGAACTTCTGTGCATCAAGAAGAAAAGACAGACAAATCAATAGAAAATTATACAAACAAAAAATTGCACAAGCGACGTGCTACCATTTTAATAGGAGAAAAAGAAACACAACTGGCCAATACGCATGTAAAAAGATGTTCCACATCATTAGACATGCACGTTAAAGTCACATTTAAAAGAGTAGTAAAAATTTAAATAACACCAAGGGTTGGGGAAGATGTGAAGAAAATGGAAGTGAAGAAATAACTCTGCTAGGGAGTTTTCATTGGTACAACCATCTTAGAAAGTAGTTTGACATTCCTTGAAAAAGCTGAACAAACTAGCAATTTGCAAAGGATAGAAACTCTAGAAACTCTTCTATACGTGCATAGGAGTTGTCTGTACAAAAGTTTATAGGCAGAGTTGTTCAAATGTAAAATAACTGGAAATAATCCAAATGTCATTACACATACATTATTACACATACAATAGAAGGAACATAGGCAGCCATGAAAATGAGCAAACTCAGAGCGCCTGGGTGGTTTGAGCATCTGCCTTTGGCTCAGGTCATGATTCCCGGGGCCCCGGGACGGAGTCCTGCATCTGCCTATGTCTCTGCTTCTTTCTGTGTCTCTCATGAATAAATAAATTAATTAAATCTTAAAAAAAAAAGAAAGAAAATGAGTGAACTCCACCATCATGGGTGTGTCTCAAAAATATTACAGTCAAAGAAGTTATAAAAATATCTGTAGTGTGATTCCTTTTATATAAAGTTCAAAGAAGGACAAAATTTAATCATGTATTGTTAGGGAAATATTTGCAGGTGGTAAAGGAAGACAAAGAAATGACTAGCTGCTGAACACAGTGCGGTGGTGAGCAGTGGTGGGGAGCAGTGAAGGGGTACGCTGGGGGAGGGGTACACAGGGCTGGGAGGGTCCTGGGACTGGAAATGCTCGGTTTCTTTTTTTTAAGTATGTATGTATGTATGTATTTATGGAGAGGCAGAGACATAGGCAGAGAGAGAAGCAGGCTCCCTGCAGAGAGCCTGATGCGGGACTGGATCCCGGGATCCTGGGATCACACCTTGAGCCAAAGGCTGACCCTGAACCACTGAGCCACCCAGGCGTCCCGAAATGCTCTATTTCTTATCTCATGGATAGGGGTTCTTATATGTTCATGTCATTAATATTATTTACACTGTAAAACTGTTCATACTTGCTTTATATACTTCTCCTGAAGTGTGATACAGTTCAACTAAATTAGAAGTGCTGTCGTGTATGTGCATATTTCTGGGAGATTCCACGTTTCATCAGATTATCTAAGGAGAGACTAGTCTTCTAACAGAGGGCAGCTGGGCATGAAGGTTTCTGGGGCTCCCTCCTGCTCTGATATTCCCCGGAAGGGCAGAGTGCATGTGCCAACCTGACAATGGCTCATCCTGGTCAGCCAATCGCAAGTCCCCTCTGGCCTGGAGATAAACGCAGACTAAGTGTGACCATAACTCACCTGTCACCGTAACTCATGTGACCACTGTAAGGCCAAAGGATGTGTTAGGGGGCTCCTGCAGAGGAGAAAGGGCCATTCTTTCCTCCCCAGAGGCTGAATCCCTTTGCCTTGGACCTCTCCTTCCCTGTCTCCCTCCCCAGCTCCTCTCCTGACCTGCCCTCTGTCTTCTCCCTGCAGTCCCCATGTTGTCATTGGACTTGCCCATGATCCCAACACCTGAAACCAGCAGAGCAAGAGTCAGGACCTGGGTGCTGACTCCCCAGCCCAGTGAGCAGTCTTTCTGCTACACCACCTGATGATCCTGTTCTCTTTTGGCCCAGCCCCTCTGTCCTTGTCTGATTCCCATGCGTCCCCACCCCCGGGGGCCATGGGGTTTGGCTTGGGTTTGCACTGGCAAGTCCACAAAAGGATGCGTTTACTCATTTGTCCATATCACCCATGGAAGTACTTTGGTTTTATTCTGAATGAGACAGGAACATGAGAGAGATAGAGAGGGACAGGATCTGAAGTGGTTTCCAGAAGGTCTGGCAGCTGCGTAGAGCTTAACCTTCAGAGGCAACGGGAGTATAGGGGAGGCCACTCAGAGGCTGTGGAGTAATCCGGGCTCCGATGGGGGCAGACCATTCCCCGTGGAGGCTGAGCAGAGGTAAGGCAGCTTGGACCCACAGAGCTTGTAGTCTCATTGGATGTGGAAGTATGAAAAAGAGGAGTCAAGGCCAACTCCAAGGTTTTTTGGGTTGAGAAGCTAGAAGAAAGAAGATGCCATCACCTGGAATGAGGGAGAAGCTTGTTTGTGGGGATCAGGAAGGGGAGCATAAGAATTCTCTCATGGACACAGTAGTTCCAGATGCCTTTTATCACCCGTGTAGAGACATGCAACCTGTAGTTAGAACCAGGCAGAGGATGTAAACACATACGTCAATGACAGATGGATGTGCTTTAATGTCAGTGCCTGGATGTGGCCCATTGGTGTAGGAGCTCAGCAGAGAAGAATCTAAGGCCTGAGCCCCTCTGGGTAATTTGGAAGCTCAAGGACCAAGGTGGCTCCTGTGGGACAGGTTCTGGAGGAGACAGATTTCAGCCTATGGGAGTCTTTTATTGATATTATTTGTAAATGCAGTCAGTATAAGTTGTATCAGGGACCGAAGGCCCGAAGGCAGTTCAGCTGCAAGGATGTAGGTCTAACGCTGTGGTTCAAAAAAGAAGAAAAAAAAAAGAGAGAGAGAGAGAGGAAAGAAGGAAGGAAGGGAAGGAGGGAGGGAGGGAAGAAGGGAGAAAAGGAAGGAGGGAAGGAAGGCAATCTATAGGCAAACCTCTCCTCTTCTCTGGCCTTAGTCCCTCCATCACTGCAGTGAAGGTACGTATCCTCAAGACACCCCCAGGACCCAGCCCCTTGGATTCCAAATGTCCTCCAGCCTATCCTTTGTGTGTCAGGGTCTTGGCGTCTGCCGGGAGATGTCCCCAGAGCTGGACTGACAGCACTAGCCATCACCTTGTGCCCATGGCCTGTGTCACCAAGTGCCATGGTAAGTGGAAGTGACGCCTCCCCAGAGATCAGGTTAGCTTTGATAATGCTCCAGCCGTCTGCCCACCCGCTTGCCCTCAGGCCACCTGGAAGGGCAGTATGCAGGGTACAGAGAGAAGCCACATGGCCCCATGGCTCTTGGAGTGATGGGCAGGGAGTCTGGGCCAGAAATGGAGAGAAATGCCTTCCCCTTCAGCCCAGCCTCAGCCTGGCGTTCCCACTGCTGTTCCCCAGAAGTCTCAGAAACACCAGGCGAACTCTCAGGGCCTGCTGATTGGCCCTCTGAGGGCATGCATGAATGGGGGGATGCCTCCCTCTGTCCCTGTAGCAGACACTCCTGTGCCCCTCCCACCCTGTTCCTGCCAATGCACCCCACCACCAGCTCCCTACTGCCAGTACCTAGGACTCTGCTAGAAGAAGCCTTTTCCTGGCGACTAGAGCATGCTCAGCCCACACACCAGGCAGGCTGGAAATGCTGGCAAGTTAACACCCTGGGCACAGACTAAATGGATAAATATTCCAACTTCCTTGCCCAGGAGTGGGACAACAGAGGCATGCTCTGCGCGGTCTCCCAGAGGTCCCCGGCAGGACTGAACACCAGCTGCCCACAGCTGCAACTGCTCCTTCATGTCGGCTCTGTGGGTTCCCTTTCTTGTCTGCCCTCCCGGCTCTCTACAAGCGCTTCCAGGAACTGTCTCCTAAATAAAGTGCTCAAATTCAAATCTTTGTTTCAGATTCTGCTTCTGGAGGAATCCAACGTAAACAACCGGAACCAAAGATACCAAGCCCAACCAGTGGTGGAGATCTCTTCTAGTTCTGTTTTGTACACACTTCTACAGCATGAGCTATGTGGCAGGATATATTGGGCACCGTCCTTGTCCCTAGTAGGGAAATCACACAGATAACTGTACTAGACAAATATATAAAGCAGGATAAAGAAAGTGGTGGGGAGGTGGTTATCAGGGAGGGCCTTACAGTGGAGATGACATCTGAGGTTTTGAAGGATGAATAGGAGTTCTCCAGGTAGACAAGAGGAAGATGGGAATAGCATAGTTAACAATCCAGAGGTGTAAAAAGGCACAAGGTATAAGAGATTTGATCAAACAGAGAATCTTGTCTGTACTGCTAAAGGTATTTAGATATTATCTTGAAAAGATAGGAGGATTTTAAGAAATTGTGGGTTATCTTTTTCTGATTGCATAAGCATCAAATGCTCATTGTAGACAAGTTGGAAGATAAATAGAAGTATAAAGAAGAAAATAAAATTACCTTAAATCCAGGGTTAATTAAATCACACTGGTGTGTTGTCTCTCGGGGGAGGAGAGGAGGAGGCAGAAGAGTGAGGTGATCAGACTCAAGTTTTAGAAAGAGCTCTGGTGGCTGGTGAACATCATGCGGCTGGAAAGATACTGGACGTGAGGTGGCCGGCTGGGAGGATCCTCCACGGGGATGCTGGGTGGGGGGAGGGGGGAGGCTGGGCTTCCCAGGGTGCTCAGAGGTGGGAGTCTCTGGACCAGCTGGGTGGGGCATGGGGTAAAACAGAGGAGGGAAACATGATCACTAGAGAGACTCCGAGGGTCTCTACCCGTCAATGGGTGGGGGTGACAGGGGCTGGGAGCCAGGAGACCTGGGTTCTCATTGCAACTTTGTCATTTCCACTCTGTGGGACTTCAGGCAGGTCCCTTGAATCCTCAGAGCCACACTTCCCTGACCTGAAAATGGAAAGACTATTTCATTCCTACTTTCCTCACGGGCTTGTCAAGATAGTCCATGGGTCAAAGGGGACTGCCAACCTTGATGGATGAGAACCTGTGGCTCCAGGCTCTCCTGAAACTTTGGCTCAATCCTTTCCCTGACCTTCTCTGCCTCTACTCACCAGCCCCTAGGAGGCCAGGGCAGACTCACCATCCACTAATTTTCCCTCCCTCTCTACATCCTTCACAGAGGATATGTCTACTCTTCCCTCTGGCAAAAAGGCTCTTGACACCCCCATGCACCACCATGAATGCATTCAGTTTCCATACTAATTGGTGCCCTAGTATGTTCCAGGTGTTAGGAATACAGTGGTGTACAGGACAGTCAAGATCCCTGCCCTCCTGGCGCTCATATGCTACCCAAGGGGAAACATATCATAAACAGATAAATTTGTATACTGATGTAGTGAAGGGGGTAAAATAGGATGGTGTGATACAGAGAGTGGGGTGTATTTTAGACTTGAGTGGTCCAGAAGGGACCACTGAACTAAGATCTAAACAATTCAGGCAGAGGAAGTGCAAGTGTAAAGGTCCTGGGGTGGATTTGGGCTTGGACTGTTTAAAGAACAGGAAGGTCAGCACTCCTGGGTTTGTCAAAATTCCTGCCCACCTCCCTTAAGTGTTGTCACCTCCGTGATGCCTTCTTGGATTATCCCCTCACCCCCAGTCACACACACACACACACACACACACACACACACACACACACACATCCTTTACTTGCTGATTCAGCTCCAGCCAGTGTCCATACCCCTGCAGTTACAACCAATCCTCACCACACTGGGTTGTGAAGGACTCTCCGCACACTAGACTGGCAGCTCTTTGAGGCAGGCACTATCTCCAGGGCTCCGCTAGCCAGCACTGTTCGGGCACGTAGCGGGTGATCATTTGACAAATGAAGAAACTGGCCAGTAGAGAAGTGAATACCAGGTAAAAGAGCTCACTCCTTTACTTGTTTAAATGCTGCCTTCTCCAGCTCCCTGAAGAGCTGCCTCGTCCCTCCCGCTACCCCACTCCTCATGCCCTTACCATGCTCCACTTTCCCCTTTGCACACATCACCGTCCCACATACCACAGGCCGTGTTTATTTATCATGCTACCTGTCCCACCCACCTCCTCACACGCACAGAATGTAAACCCCACCCATCAGAGTTTGGGGTTAAGTTGTGCAGGAATGTACCCCAAGAGTCTAGACCAGTGCCTGGCACATAGCAGGCATATGTAGGCACAGATGCGCACGAGGTAAGCGAAGGCGTGGATCACGGATGGGTTTCTCGGCCTCGGCCTCGCGGAACAGGAGGCACCCCTGCAGATGCGCGCTAGCCTGCCTCTAACAGAGGAGGTCAGGACTGGGGGGCGACCCCTCCGCCCCGCGCCCGCCGCCCGCCCGCGCGCGGTCTGCGCACCCGTAGGCTCTGGACAGAACATTCCCACTTTGTGGCTGGAGAAACTCCAGCGGGGCAGTCTAAGTGGCCCGAGGCGGATGGCAGAGCGGGTGCTGGCTCGGGTCATCTGCTCTCCCTGCTCTCTCCCGGGTCCCTCGCCGACGCCGCTCTGACCCCGGTTCCGCGGTGGGAAGTCGGAGCCGGGTGCCCCCCGGGAGCTGCGCCTGGCGCGCCGCTGCGGGCTGGAAAGGGAGCGGGCGCCGGGTCCCCGCGTCGCCCCGAGCCCGCGCGCGCCCCCGCCCCTGCCCAGCCGCGGCCGCGCTGTCAGTCCCCATTAGCGCTAACAGGCTCCAGACGGAGCGGGCCCGGCGCGGGCTTAATGCAATCGGCGCGTTACCTGGGGCGCAGGCTACATTACCAGCCCGGCCCCCGCCCGGCGCGGCCAGAAGCAGCCAGCCCGCGCCCCGCCGGCCGCCCCGCGCCTCCCGCGTCCTCGGGCCGCGCCCGAGCCCCACGCGGCGGAGCCCAGCCCCGGCCCGCGCCCCGCGCCCCGCGCCCCGCCGCCCGCCGCCCGCCGCGGCCAGGCGGGCACCGGGATCGCGGCGAGGCCCGACACGTGAGTGCGCCCTGCGCGCCGCGGCCCAGGTGCGCCGGGGAGGCCCCGGCCGAGGGCGCCGAGCCAGAGCCGCCGCGAGTTTGAAGTGCAGAGGGGTGAGTGTCCGGGAGGCTCCCGGGGCCGCTGCACGCGGCGCAGATCGGAGCTGGGGGCGGGGGACAGGGAGCGGCGACCGGCACCGTCTTGGTCACCGCCCTGGGCAGCGTCTCAGCCTCCGCGCGTCCCGGCCCCGCCATCTGGGGGCGAGAGGGAGCGGGCGCAGGAGCGACGCGCGGCGGGTCCCGGGCCAGACCCACGGGGCGCGGCGCGGCCGTCTCCGCCTCTCGGTTCAGTCTCCGCTCCGCGCGCCGCTACGACTGTTCCCAAATTCTTCCGACAGACGCGCTCGGGTTTGGCGATCCCCGCGCCCGCCCGTGCGCCCGGCCGCTGTGTCTCCGCGCTCCGGGGGTGTCGGGAGGCGCAGGCAGGGCGGGATGGCCCAGTGACCGCGGCTCTTCCCTCCACCCGAGCAGGACCTCGGCGTGCTCCCAGGACCGCTGCCGTTCCCCTCGCCGACCGCACCCATGCTTCTGGCGCGGATGAAGCCGCAGGTGCAGCCCGAGAACAGCGGGGCGGCCCCGGGGCCGGAGCCGCCCGGGCAAGGGCGCAAAGCCGTGGAGCTGTTGGTGGTGAAAGAGCGCAACGGCGTCCAGTGTCTCCTGGCGTCCGGAGCCGGCGACGAGCAGCCCCGGGAGACCTGGGGCAAGAAGATCGACTTCCTGCTGTCGGTGATCGGCTTCGCGGTGGACCTGGCCAACGTGTGGCGCTTCCCCTACCTCTGCTACAAGAACGGCGGCGGTGAGCCCCCCCGATGCGCCGGGGTTGGACTGGGGAGGCCACCTGCCCGCAGCGGCGGCCCGGCCGGGACAGGGGCTGGGATGGAGGAGCCGGGAGGGACGCGCCGCGGGAGAAGGGAAGCACGTGAGCGAGTCTGGAGCGCAGCAAGGGTCTGGACAGGGCTCAGGGCAGAAAGGGATTGGAATTCCCGATGGAAAGGGGGAAATGGAGGCTGGTCCCCGGGCAGTGATAGGCGCACGGGTAGAAGGACAGAATCTGAGACCCTGAAATGGGCGAGAAACCCTCATCTTTTGATGGTTTGCAGGAAGAGGTGGAGATCTGGAGAGCTCTGGAAGGGGCGCCAGAAGTGCTCAGGATGTGACAGCCAGACACAAAAGTGACCCTAACTCCAGCACCCTGAGCCTTGGGGCAGGGACCTCTGGGCCAAAAGGGGAGAGAGGATGTGGGTTCCCTGACGGACTTGGGAGGCCCTGCACTCTTGGGGACAAAGACTCTGGAACAGACACACACCAAGAGTGGCTAGTGCCAGAGGGAACTCCACTCTCGGCTTGGTGGAGGCACCAGAGTGCCCAGCCTAGGTAGGATGTCGTCATTAGGTACCAGAAGCTGGCCCGATCCTTGAAGCAGGAGGCCTGGGGGTTTGGGATGAAGGCTTTGCCTCCTGGGGTCGTGGCCACGTGGGAGAGGGGCCTGGAGGAAACTCCAGGGGAAGTAGCCAGGCTCTCTCCCCTTTCCTGAGCAGGGTGACAGATGACCTACCTGCCTGGGGTGTGAGTCTAGAGACCAACCACAGCACAGTGAAAGGGTCAGAGCCCTGGAAAAAGTGGCTTGAGGGCGGAATACAAGGTGCTAAGCCCCTAGCTCCTTCTTGAGGTCCCATAGACTCTGGGACCCAGCTGTTTGCTTCAGAATTTTCCCTGGACACTTGCTTTGGTTGAGAAATGGGAAGCATGATCCCAAGGTGACACTCTTCCGTGTGTGGTTGGCCCCGGGGAGGGAGGAAAGGCAGATTCCATGTATTTTTAGCAGATGGGGAAATGATGAATGAAAGACACACTGAGGCCCTAAGTTGCGCCACCCAGCATGTCCCCAGTTACTATCCGAGACAGTGTGTCCCTAGATAGCAGGAGGCCGTATCATTAATCAGCAGTAGTTATCAGGTTCCTCCCAGGGTGAGGCACAGTGCTAGGCTCTGCAGAGGCCACCTAGATATATTCATCACCAGGTCTGCCTGCAAGGAGCTTTAGTCACCCAAAGTGTCCCACCACCACACGCCATTTTCACGGTTTTAAGTATTCGTTGAAACTAAAAGCATCCCAGGTAGCCAATTGGACACATCGGCTAGCTGGATGTTTTGCAGCTAACCCTGGGTGCTCCCTCGGCCATTGCCACCAACTGTGAGCGCCTGCTGCATGCGTGCAAGGTGATACTCCAGGTGCTGGGGACACAGACACAGCCGATTTGTCACAGGCTCCAGTTTGTAGGCAGACTTGGCGGGAAGCTTCTCTCCTCGGAACCTGGCACATCACCCCACCCAAGTTGTTCGGTCACTTATCTCTTTGTGTATTGGTCACCCAAATAGACCGGGGCACATAGATGTGGCTTGCTCCTCCCTCTATTTCGAACACCCCAAATAAGGTCTAGGTCCTAGGAATGTGGTAGCAGGTACCCAACAGACTTCCACTGAATGTGTAAATGAATGAAATGATCCAAGCCCTCAAAGCCTTATGCCCACCCAGAGACATCGGGCACCCCAGCAGTAACTGACCAAGAGAGGGTGCTGCTGCTGGGCGGGGGGTAGTCTAGGGGTTCGAGGCCTTGGCTGTGCAGTCCCTGGTTCCAGCTCCTGCCAGTGGGACTTGGGGCGGCCTCATATGCCCCAGTGTCCTCATCCATCAAGTGGAAAGAATGGTTTTCATCTCTGAGGGTGAGGATGGGATGTCACACGAGGCTCGTGGAGAGCTGGGCATGGAGCAGGGCTCCTAGTAAAGGTAGCGGCTACTCTTTCTGAGCAACATTTTGATGATGTGGGAAATAGATGTGAGAGGTGACCGGTGCTCTAAAGGCCTGAGGAGGGGCTGTGTGAGCAAGATGGGGAGGGGGACTGTGCTTGGAGCTCAGCCCCTTGGGGTGGGAGGGGCATGGACAAGCCTCGAGAAGGTGGGAGGCATTCTTGTCGTTGGAGAATGCACACGGGATCATCTCAGAGACGAGGGGTGTGGGCTGGCCGGAGGGCAAGCCAAGTGGAGATAAGGGTGGAGAGGCAAGTCGGGGCCCAGCCCAGGAGACCTTGAATGCCAGGCTAAGGGGTGGGGAAGTTGTACCAGTGAATTTCCATTTCTGGCTCCGCTGTCCATGGTTGACACAACCTCCCCCTCCATCTCCTACTCGAAGAAGGTGGCTCCTTCTGTAAACTACTCCTCGGCCCCCTGGGGGAGCTCAGCTGGCCGCTTCAGAGCTTTATCTCTGCTAAGCCCTCTGGGCTGCTCCTTCGGAGATCAATTCTTAACCTTGATTCTAAAGTCAGTCCCTGACATGGGCCAGCAGGTTGCACAGGTGGGTATCCTATAATCATGGAAGCAGCCAGAAGACCCCAGTTTGAATCCCAGCTCCATTTCTCTGGGCATGGCCCAGCCTCTCTGTAAGCCCAAGCTTCCTGCTACAGCTAAAGATGAGCTTAGACGACCCCCAAGAGCTGTCCTTCTCTGATGGCCTAGCTCGGCACCGCACCCAGGCCGGGCCTTACCCGCCCTGTTACTTACTAGCCTGTGTACTCCTCTGGTTCCAGTTTGAACATAGTAACCTCCCAGCCTGGCTGTGCACACTGGCTCAGACTGGAGGATGTTTGGAGATGTTAGAGGTGCCAATAGTCTAGGCCCCCGGCTAATACTTTCTGAATAAATTCCTGGGAACCATCAGCCTGTCTGAACATCTTCCCATAGGCCAGCTGCTGGGACGACGCACAAGTGCAGGAGGCTGCCGACAGGGAAGGCCAGTCTTGGAAATTCCAGGGCTTTGTTCAGAACCTTCTCCAACAGAGAGACACTGCCAGGCCGTGGGGCTATTTTCAGAGTGCTAGAATCTCCCTTGCACCTGTGATCTTGGGCCTGGCCTGTGCTGGTCCCCAGGGAGGCGTGGGCAGCTCTGCTGGGTCCCCATGTCTGCCTCCCTGACAGGGAAGGGGTCTTGGCAACGGCTACTTCTGAGATGAGTCCTGTGCTGTCAGGCACGTGGTCCCTGGGTTCAGACAGACCCAGGTTGAATCTAAACCTGACACTTCCTGGAAATGTAGCCTTGGACTCATCCTCTCTGGGCCTCAGTTTTCTTGTGCAGAGAAGGAGAAAGAGTATACCTTCTGGCAGGGTGATGACATAGATGACATAAACGAAGGCCTCAAAATAGTGTCTGGTGTGTAGAAAGGGCTCAGTAAACGGACCTGTTCCTATTGTTGTTATCGTTTGATGATTTTTAACTACAGGCTAGAACCAGGAGGTCCTGAGTCTGGAGGGAACAGAACTGATTCTAGGAGGAAATTGAGGAAGGAGGGTAAGAATGGACAGCAGGCACACCGGGGAGGCCCAGAGAATCAAGAATCAAGAGCTGAGCTTTGCTCCGTGTTCTGACGGTCTAAGCTCGTCCCACTGTGCTTTGCTCACCTGGAAAATGGGAACTAACATTCCCTGCACAGGGTCCTATGAGATGGGGCTCTGGTCCCGAATAGGGCTCTTCTCCTTTCCCTAGTAAGCTGAGGGGTTTGGTACCCACAGCCCACAGGGGTGGGAGCCCTCTTGGCCAAAATATCTGGGCCTCTGGAGGCTGGATGTGAAATGGTGGCTGGTACAGAGGTCAGAGGCTTGTGAACTCAGTGCCCTCACACCCAGCTGGGCCATGGGAGGCCGTCTACAACCCTGAGTGTGCCAAGCCTGGCTCCTATTGTTCAGCTCAGTTGCAGGGGAGCCAGCCAGCTGGCGTGGCCCTCCACTGATGAGTTTGCAGGAATGAGGTGCTCGTCAGGGGCTAGAGCTGAGACTTTAATCTGGGGTCATCAGCGTGATGTGGCTCATTGCTCTAAGCTGGCCAGGAAGATCTAAAGAAGCTGGTTTCCAGCAAGATGGGTTGCCATGGGGATAAATGTTCCACCCTTTCCTGTGGTCCCAGACCCAACTGCCTAAGTCAGGATTAGGTCACAGTGCAAGTGAAGGAAGGCCCTGGGGCTTTCCTTAGCTGCATCCTCCATGTGAGTCACTGCTGGGAGCCACTGATTTCATGAGAAAGCATTTGCAACATGCCCACCATATGCCAGGAACACAGAGATGAGCAAAAGGCAATCCCCCTCCCTCAGGGAGCTCATGGTCCATGGTAGATATCCTAAAAATCAATGTCATCTTCAATTCTGTTATTGGAAGTGTTGTATCCCGAATGAGGGAGACAAGGTTCTTTTGGTTTTTGGTGGGTAGTACTTCCCTCCACAGTGTAGTTCTGAGCATCCGGAACACCCTCTTAGTTCATTTTAATGAGGCCGGGACCGAGATGGGAAACCAGAACCTTCGAGGAGCTATAGGGAGAGCCCCAGCTTCATTCATAAAAATCAGGTCAGATGCTATGAGGTTGACAGCAGAGGGAGAGTGGTTAGATGAGGAGGAGTAGCCTCAACGCTAGTTTCCCTGAATTTCACCCCCATTGCCCTCCTTAAAGGAGCCAGGGGGGTTGATCAGGAAGGGGGCATGTTCTCCGGTCTCAGAGACAAAGTCAGCTCCCAGGTCAGCTGGAAGTTCCTAACCTGAATGTGTAGATCACTTGGTGTGAAACTTCCTCCTGGAGCAGCAGGAGCTTCTGCAAAGGCGTGTGTCCATGCTCCTGGCTAATCTCAGGGAGAGGCAGGAGTCAAGGGCTGCAAGACTCCACCTGGGCTGAGGTTAGGGGGATCCTGAGGCCAGGGAACAGGAGCCCATGGGGGTCCTTGAGGCCCCCAAGGAGAAGACAAGTCTTGGGGAGGGGAAAACACAAGTTGTCACTACATGGTTCCAATACCCTACCCTAGAGAGAGTCTGGGTTGACAAACTTGAATGATCTGGGCTTGGTTTATTACAAGAACTGGAGTGTTTGCCTGAAGAAATGGCCGCGTGAAGCCAGCTGTTTAGCTGGCAAAGGCTCAGAAGGGGATGCTATGCCTGACCCCCGGGGTGCAAAGCATTGCTTTGGACAAGACTGATCAGTTTTGTTCTACAGGGCTCTAAGGCCAGAAGGAAGGCAGAAAGTGGAGGCTGCGGGCAAGGGATTGAGGGAAGGGGAGAAGGGGGAAAAGCAGTGTTGGCTAGATGGAGAGGTTGGCTGCCAAGTTCAGCAGGGCCTCAGCTGACCATGGGGACCTCTGAAACTGGGATGGCCCCACACACTTGTCCCAGGTTGAGGTGAGGAGGCTGAGACTATGTCCCGTAGTCAACAGATCAGTGGATACCAGCTGCCTGGGGAAGGGGCTGTGGCCTTGGGTGAGGTGGCTCTCTTCACCTGAGGCACTTGCCAAGGGCCTGTGACAGCTGAGGACAGAGCAGTGCCAGCTGCGGGGAAGCAGGTCCGTCATTCCTGAGGGGCTCTGGACAGCACTGTGGGACCCCTTTCTAGTCATGGGCTGCCCAGAAGCCCCTCAGTTATCACAGCACACCAGGATGCAGAGGCTGTCACCCGTACTTCCCCACACTGACCAACTCTCCAGGCCCCAGCCAGGTGTCCTACAATTCAGTCCTGACACCTGTGACCTGGATTTGGCAGGCCCCACAGGTTAAGGGCTCAGTTTCCGAAGATTGCCCCCCACCTCAGATGCTCGTCACAGGTCTCCAGCTGTCACCTGTGTTTCTGACCAACTGGCTATAAACCAGGGGTTTCCATGATCCCCTCGTCAGGTTCAGAAATTGGCTATAGCAGCTCCAAGAACTCAGGGAAGTGCTTACTTACATTTTCCAGTCTGTCATGAAGGGTACGATGAAGGATACTGATGGGCAGCCAGATGAGGAGGTCATGGGGCGAGGTCTGGAGGAGTCCCATGTGGGGGGTCTCTGCCCTTGTGGGCTCTGCCATCCTCCTGGAACATGGGTGTGTTCACCAACCTAGAAGTGTTCCAAATTCTGTAGTTCAGAGATCTTTCTGGAAGCTTCGTCACGTGGGTGTACTCGATATTAGCTTCATCTCTAGCCCCTCTTTCTTTCCCAGAGGTGGGAGGCTGGGCCTGAAACTTCCAAGCTTCTAATCAAGGCCTGACCTTTCTGGTGACCAGCCCCCACCCAGGAGCTCGCTAAGAATTGCCTCATTAGAACAAAAGACACTCCTAGCACCTAGAAAATCCCAGGAGCTCTGTGTAGGACACTCCTATCACTCTCACTTGGAAAATTATAAGGATTTTTAAGGGCTCTGGGGCAGGAACCCAGAGCAGAGACCAGATATCTATATATCATATTAATGTCACTGGGTGGGTCTGCTCTGGGTCGTGCTTTATTTTTATTTTTTTTATTTTTTAGTTCTTTTTTTTTTTAAGATTGATTTGATTGATTGATTGATTGATTTATTCAGAGAGAGTGAAAGAGAGGCAGAGACACAGGCAGAGAGAGAAGCAGGCTCCATGCAGGGAGCCTGACATGGGACTCGATCCCGGGTCTCCAGGATCACACCCTGGGCTGCAGGTGGCGCTAAACCGCTGTGCCACCGGGTCTGCCCTGGGTTGTGCTTTAGGGGGCCCGTTTCTGCCCTCCTGCCCTTCTCACCAAGGCCAGGGCCAAGAGGGCCTGGCCACCCAGAACACTGCCTCCCCACACCACCCCAGGCACCGGGGCCCTGGAATTCCCTGTGCGAACACCACAGCCCCCTTCTGGGTCTTCGGGCCGCTCACCTAATTTCTTCTGCCATATGGATTGTGCTGCAAGTATGCAGGCCCTGGATCCAGGGGAGGCCAGGGGCTCGTTGTCTGCAGGGGTGTGGAGACATGCGGGTGCGAGACTCCACACGTGTGTGCAAAAGGCCTTGCATGCCGCTGGACAGCCCTGTGGTGGGGAGGAAGTACACAGGGCAAGTGGGGCTCCCCCTATGCTACCACATTGTGGTGCAAAGCTATAGGAGAGGAGGGTTCCAGAATTGAAGCTTGTAACAGAACCGTCATGAAGGTTTAGTTGTCGAGGTAAGAAGATAAGGCACATGTGATTTAAAAGGTATGGCTGATTTATTGAAAAAGGTGGCCACGTATGGCGTACTCTTGCCCCGTACTCTTGTCCCGGCCCCAGCCTTGCACCTGCTGGGAGCAGTGCTGTCTCCAAAGGAAGCTCACCCTCTCTGGCACCCTTACATCTGCTCTGCCTTTGGAGTGTTCGGAGAAGGGGCACAAATCTGGCTACCCTTGGCACTGGCCAAGATTTTCATGGAAATCTGGTGCAAGCTGTAGGCAGTGACCATCCATAGCTGAGCTACAGGCACCAAGGAAACAGCTCTGTGGGTTTTCCCTTGTTGGTATATCAGGGTGTGGCCACAAGGCACAGTTTGAGGAATCTGAGCATTAGCAGACTGGGAAGTGGGTTCCACTAAGCCTCAGGGGACTCTCTTTGCCTTCTTGCAGCCTGTTCCTGATCATACTCTCTCCACCTCACCCCAAATCCCCAGCAGGCCCAGGGCCCCACCGCCACTAGCCAAGTCCCCTCTAGGCATTCACTCCCCTTTCCTGAGCTCCACATCTGCCCTGGTGCATCCCACTCAGAACTTAGTGAGCACTGGGCTTCCTTTCCTGAGGACTTGGCTTTTGCACAGAAGACTCCAGAACCCCTCGGTGACCAGTAGGGTCACTCCGTATAGTAACGGGATTGTCAGAGTGCACCAGGCTAGAGGAGATGGGACAGATGCTTTCCTTACAAAATTCATCCAAAGGCCATTTATCAGAGCCCCTTTCACAGCTGGTAGTTCTTTTCCTCGTGTGTTTGTGTGTGTCAGGGTGCAGAAGGACCATGAGTGTGCACAAGTGTGCATCTGTGTACATGCATATGTGCTGAAGGCTCAGCAGGTATGCCCTGGAGGCATTTCTCCAGGTCTGCACACCAGCACCTGCACAACCAGAGCATTCTAGAATCAAGACGGGATCCCAGGCTGTGGCCTCTGAGGTTCTCAGCTCTCAGACCCGTGCAAGGCTGTCATGCATGAAGATACAGCTGGGCCATGGGAATGTGGTGGCTATAGGCCTTGCAGGGCATTAGCTTCCAGAAAGTTTGCAATCAGGCCTCAGTTTCTAGGACCTGCTGCCGGCCTGTTTCTAAGAGAGGCCTCCTCAGCTGACCTCAGTTGGCTGCCCCCGACATCCCTTACCGGCCCTTCAGCTCTACCCCAGCTTCCTCCAGATCATTCTGCAAGGGCACTTGGGCCAACTGTCTGCCTCAATCCCTCTTTGGCTCCATCTCCTGGGGGCCATAGCAAGTGCCACAGAGAGGGACTCAAAGAGATCCAGGTGTGACCCCCAGCTGCATACTTCCCAGTCTGGACAAGCTACTTGACCAAATCGGTGGTAATCATCTCTCAGGGACGGTTTTAGATGCATAGTTAGCATGTGGCTTGGCACATAACAGGTGCTTACTGATATCACCATCACCGGTGACCTCCATCAGCATCACCAGCCTCAGCGCCGTCCCCCCCGGGATGCTGTCCTACCGTGGACAGACGTGGGTTCAGGTGCCAGATCAGCCCTCTCTGTGTGTGAGAGGGACAGGGCTGGAGTTTGAAAGCAGATGAGGAGGGGAAGAGCGAGGTGGGTGCATGGGCATTGCCAAGTAGTCCAGTGTGGAGCAGCGGATGGAGTATCGGACCACTGTAGGACCAACAGACTAGATGGCTAAGCTGGCTCCAGATCCCCAGTTTCCGAATATCCTCCCCTCTAAGACCCCGTTCAACTCATGTCCTTCATTTAGCCAGAATGTTCTGGAATCTGCAAAATATGTTGGGAATGGCTCTGGAGCTCTGGAGGCAGGCAGACCTAGGCCCGAACCCCAGTCCATTACTGGCTAGCAAGTGCTACCTCAGATGTTTCTGGATAAGGTAGCTGAGATCATAGATGTCCAGTGCCCAGTGCCTACTTGATACATAGTAGGGACTCACTTTCTGGGACTTTCCTGTGCCCACCATCTGTTGCTACAGAAGGGGAAGGGTTTCTGAGCACTGGGGCCAACCCTTCATGCTTTGTCCTTAAGAGCCCTCGGCTTCCTGAGGAGAAGCCCTGGGAGGGAAGACTGGAACTGACAGTCTGAGTAGCCGGGTGCCATGTGACTCTGCCGTAATTCTCTATAAAATCGAGATGGTCATCATCTCTGCATCTTAGAGCTGGTGTGAAGATGGAATGCGACCTTGCCTGGAAAGTGCCTGGAACAAAGCACAGGATGCTGCACTCCTCATGCTACCATTATGAAATATTTCCCAGTTTTCTGCACTTTGCTGGTGTGGGCGGGCCAGAGAGTGTTTGGTTTCCAAGGTTACGGCATCTCAGCCAAAGGCCAGAGGCGGGACGAGTGTGGATCTGGCCTGGCCACCTCCAGCTGCGTCAGGAAAAGGAGCTGGCATTTTGCTTGGGTCACGCTTGTAGCCGGGGCTGACATGGCACGTATCCCGGTGAGTCACCTTGCGGCTTCAGAGCCCGGTAAGCTCACCCGGGCTGCCGGGCAGAAGGAGACTCATCTCTGAGACTCACCCATGTCTCATCCCACCAGGAACTCTCTCGGGGATGAGTCGCTGCCCGTTGCCAGGGGCCTCCTCTAGGGCCCCCTGACTTCCCTGGTCAGAGACTTGTTCCCGGGTTTACCTACCTTCGGCTGCCTGTAGCAGGGCAGGGAGCCTGACATGTTGGAAGACCTGAATGCGAATCTTGATTCTGTCACTTAACAGCAGCACAAGAGTTCAACTCTATTCTCTGCCCTCATTTTCCTCCAGGTGGCGTGGGGCGGGGGGGGGGGGGCACATAGTGACCCAGTCTGGTTATGTCTCTTAGTGAAACTAAGAATCCAGTGAGATCGTGTTTAGGAAAGCCCCGCGTGACATTAAAATGAGACAAATACAAGCAAAGTTAGAAATTCAATCATACATAACTTTGGGCTCTGTCTCTCCTGCTCTCATCTCAATTTTCTGACCTATACTTGGGGTGACTGGCATTCCCCAGAGTGACAGTTCATGAAAGAAAAGGTTCTGCAGTTACATGAATTTGGTGACGACTGTACCTGTAAGCGTCCTCGTGGTGCTTCACAGTGTGTGCTCAGGTATCGAAGGCCAGAAGAATCCTGCAAGGAATAAGCCCATTCAGCTTTGATGAGCCAGATTTTACTGAACCTCATTTTATAGAACCTCATTAGCATGGGTGGTGGTTATTCTTGGTGCCACAGCAAAGATTACTACTGTGACAATTATTTGTAATCATTGTGCTGCATAATTCTATTTATTTACCACAGAGCACCCCATGGGAAGTGGCTGGGGAACAGGTGAAGAGAACCCAGAGACACTCTACGGGGGGTGTGGGGCTGGGCACAAGGCTGGGCAGGGCCCCAGGGAGTCACACTCTACCTCTGTGCCTTCCAGGTGCCTTTCTGATTCCATACACCCTGTTCCTTATCATTGCTGGGATGCCCCTGTTCTACATGGAGCTGGCTCTGGGCCAATACAACCGAGAAGGGGCAGCCACGGTGTGGAAGATCTGTCCATTCTTCAAAGGTAAAGAATGGGTCCTGGGTGGGGGTGGGGTGGGAGGGTTGGGTGTCAAAGGTTGTCCAAAAGATTTCCTTGGAGAAACTGTTCCAAAGGTGGGATCTCAGGTAGACCAGCTCTCTTGTGGGATTCACAGCTATTGGCACAGTGAAGAGCATCCACCGTTCAGAGTGACATGGAGAGCATTTGGTGTGTCAGGAGCGGCTTAGCCTAGAAAGTCTAGAAATCTGGGTACCAGTCCAGCCTCTACCACTGAATGACTGGAGGGTGTCTGTTTTCCGTATAGGAAATACTTACAGAAATGTCAGAAGTACCCAGCACACATACAACTACTCTCCCCTCACACTCCCATGGCAGACGTGGTAAACTGATCATGGGCCTTTCTGGGCTCAGCTAGAAACCTGTCCCACAATCCTTAATATAACAGCCATGACTGATTGACCACATCTGGGATAGGTGATGAGGCCTGCTTGCATTTGACTAGGAGCACAACTGTAGAAACTAGCCATAGCAGCTGCCATTTCTTGGCCCCTGTACATCTGTAAGGGCATGGAGGCTGATTTAGTGCCCCCCAAGCATTGGTTAGCAAACCGGGCCCAGATGGTACAGAGGGCCGTGATTCCTCTGCACCTCTTCTCAGCTGGCACATGTCTCCCGACTCTACCTTCTATGTACTCAGTCCCGTAGTAGACATGGGCTGGCACAAGAGGCTTATTAGAAGTGCATTGGTTAGGAGTTTTTAGTTTAATTTCCAGAAAGCCCACTCAAAGTGGCTTCAATGTAAAAGAGAATCGATTGGCTTATGATACAGTAAAGTCCAAGAGTTTCTGGTCAGCTTCTGGTGCAGCTTGATCCAGGTCCTTGAATAGTATCTGGACTCTCCACCTCTCTCCATCTGAAGTCAGCGTTAGCATCATCTCCAGCATATTCTACTCAGGCGCTAGCAGAACTGGCCATTAGCAAAGACAAGATGAACTCCTACCAACTTTAACAGTGACAAAATAAATCAATGATACCTTCTGTCCTCATTAAAGTTTCCAGAGAAGAGTCATTGGTTTTTACTTGAGTCATATGCCCATCTATCAACTGATCCTTGTGGCTGTGGGGAAGCAGAACTCTGACTGGCCAGGCCTGAGGCATGTGCTTACAGCTAAATCAAGGAGATAAGGGATTAACCTCACAAGCTAAGAATGCTTAAGGCTACTCCCTTAAAGCAATGCTACACAGGGGAAAAAAAAAAAAAAAGTCTACTACGGGTAAAAGCCTAGAACGAGCTAGCCCAAGAGGAGCTTCCAGTATATTTAGGAAGATGAGATTGGCACATGCACGAAACAGATGGTTGAAAGTAGGGCCCAGAGAGCACACAGGGCTGAAGTACTAATCAGGGAGTTTGTTTGGGGTTCCCTGGAGGCAGGTTCTGAGACAAGGGTTTGTGTAGGGAATTATTTTGGGAGGTGATTCTAGGAAGCACTGTTAGAGGACAGAGAAGGGGAGTCAGCCAGTAAAAGGTATGTCACCGAGCCAGTTCCACCAGGGCCCAGGGGCTCATCCCACTGGGAGAGAGTATTAATGTGCCTCACTGTTATTCTGCCCAAGGGGTCAGGGACCTGGGATACTTACACCCTAGTGTCTCCATATACTCTAGTGCTTACACTCTGGTTGCTCCCTGGGAGCATTAAGGTCCTGGCACTTCTGGCCTGCCTGATAGGTGGGCCAAGGGGCTCCAGTGGCAAGAGAGAGCACTCAGGCAAAGGGATGGTGGGTTCTCAGGACACAGAGGTGGGCTCTGACAATCTGACACAGGGTGCCTAGGGGTCTGGTCGTGCAGTGCCAGTTGGAACTGGCTCCCCGGGAGACATGGCTCTGGGACTAGGCCTGGGGAAGCCCCTGCCTGACCCCTCTCTGCCCCCACACAGGAGTTGGCTATGCTGTGATACTCATTGCCATCTATGTTGGCTTCTACTACAACGTCATCATCGCCTGGTCGCTCTACTACCTCTTCTCCTCCTTCACCCTCAAACTGCCCTGGACTGACTGTGGCCATTCCTGGAACAGCCCCAACTGCACGGATCCCAAACTCCTCAATAGCTCCGTGCTGGGCAACCACACCAAGTACTCCAAGTACAAGTTCACGCCAGCAGCAGAGTTCTATGAGTAAGTCATCAGCTCCTCGTCCTATTCACACGGGCACACCAAAACCTGTACTGGGTAGGACGTGGGCCAAAGACTAATGAAAACCACAAGAGAGGAGGGGACACCCCAGCCAGCATTTGTAGGGTGCACTGAGCAGCCACTGCAGGCCTGACCCTGGGCTAGGAGCTGAAGATACGGCCATGGACAGGGCAGTGGAGGACCTCGTGTCTGGCACAGAAGTACCACGGTGGAGAGAAATATAGGTAGGGGAGGTAAGCAGGTAGGGGAGGAAGATCACTTTAGAGAGCCAGTGGACCCTTCAGGAAATGAAACACATTTTAGGAAGCGCAAGTGCTCCTAAGGAACTGAGACCAGATAGGTATGTGGTAGAAAGGGATGATGGGGGAGAAAGGAACATTGGCTTGGGTGGTCAGGGAGGGCTTCTCTGAGGAGGTGCATGAGAACTGATGAAGCCAGCCAGGGGAGCATGTAGGGAGCTATAGCTTGAACCCAAGTGGGAACTGATCCTGATGCTGTCGCCTGACCCACCCCATGCTGCCTTCTTTCTCTGGGGCTTCCGACGGGGCAAGCAGCTGGAGCTTGTGAATGAAATTCAGGAAGCGGGAGGCAGGCCAGCTCTGTGCAGCTCGGGGGAAGTATTTGGACCACGTGTGCATGAGAGTCACTGACTGGTGGTAGAAGACAGGACATCTTTTTTGAAAAGACACTTTTTCATGATTTCAATATTGAAATCATTTCAGACACAGAAAATTCATAAAAATAACACCTAGAGCTCTTCTTGTATACCCTCCATCCACCTGGCACCTTATGTAACCATAGCACAATGATTGAAATCAGAGAATTGATGTTCATATACCGTTAAAGACCTTTTGTTGAATTCATCAATTTCCCACTCATGTTCTTTTCTGGCCCAGGATCCAGTCCAGAGTGTCGCTTGCCCTTCATCTCCAACCTGTGAGAATCCTTTGCGCTTTCCTTGGGTTTCATGACCTTGACACTTCTGAAGAGCACTGGTCAATTATTCTGTAGAATAGCCCTCAGTGTGGATGGGTTGGCTGTTTTCACCTAGATAAAATGAAGTTAGGCATTTTTGACAAGAATACTGTCCTCGGGCACCAGATCGGGGGTATGTGACGTCAGTCTCTTATTACCAAGGGTGTGAACTGTGATCACTTGGCAAAGACGGTAGCTGCCAGCTTCCTTCCGTGTGGAGAGAGCATTATTCCTTTTGTCCAAGTGTCTTCCAGGGAACCACCTGATGTTATGTAAATATCTTGTTTCTCATCATACTTTTACCCACAATTCCTGAGCATCCATCAATGACACATGCGAGGAAAGATTATTGTTATAGCATATATCTAATTGTGATTTCCTATTTCCATCATTCCTTCCAGATTAATTGATTGGAATTCTCCTGTAAGGAAGAGTTGTCCCTTTCTCCCAATTTATTTATTCATCTGATCACTCATTAACTTATTTTTTTGAGATATAATTGGCATATAACATTGTTAGTTTCAGGTGTACAGAGACTTGATACAATGATATATTGCAAAATGGTGACTACAAGAAGTTTAGTTAACATCCATCACCACACATAATGACACATTTTTTCCCCTTGTGATAACTTTTAAGATCTAGTCTCTTGGCAACCTTCAAATCTACGGTATAGTATTGGTAACTGGAGTCACTGTGCTGTACCTGGCATCCCCGGGACTTATTTATTTTATAGTTGGATCTATAGTTTGTATCTTTTGACCCCTTTACCCTGTTTGCCAACCCCCAACCCCTGACTCTGGCAACCAGCAATTTATTTTCTGTCTATGAATTTGGTTTTTTTTTTTTTAAATTAACATTCCCATTAAATGGGATTATATAGTATTTATCTTTCTCTGTCTGACTTATTTCACTTAGCATAATACCCTCAGGATCTGTGCATGTTGTCACACATGGCAGGATTTTCTTCTTTTTTTTTTTTTTTAATTTTTATTTATTTATGATAGTCACACAGAGAGAGAGAGGGAGGCAGAGACACAGGCAGAGGGAGAAGCAGGCTCCATGCACCGGGAGCCTGATGTGGGATTCGATCCCGGGTCTCCAGGATCGCGCCCTGGGCCAAAGGCAGGCGCCAAACCGCTGCGCCACCCAGGGATCCCGATTTTCTTCTTTTTTATGGCTGAATAGTGTGTGTATTTATGCCATGGTACGTGTGTGTGTATGTGTGTGCATGTCACACTTTCTCCCCCCAGAAACACACACACACCATCATTTTTTATACATTCATGCATCCACAGATGTCTTGTTTCCGTGTCTTGGCTCTTATAAATAAGGCTGCAGTGAACATAGGGGTGCAGATATCTTTTCAAGTTAATGTTTTCACTTCCTTCAGATAAACACCCAGCAGTGGAATTGCTGGATCATAGGGTAGTTCTATTTTTAACTTTTTAAAAAAGATTTTATTTATTTATTTGACAGAGAGAGAGCGCGTGAGCGAGCATGAGTGGGGGGAGAGAGAGGGAGAAGCAGACCCATCACTGAGCAGGGAGCCCGACATGAGCTCTATCCTAGGACCCCAGGATCATGACTTGAGCATCCCCACCCACAGTGCAGGAGGGGTCCCTTTTTCCATCCTCACCAGCTCTTGTCTTATTTTTTGATGGTGGTCATCCTAACAGGTATGAGGTTATGATACCTCATACTGGTTGCGATCTACATTTCCTCATTCATTCATTTATGGCTGAACAGGCTTGTGCATGGTTATTTAATTCTGTGGTTTTAATCCAGAACCATCTACATTGATCTTGTGGTTCCCCTGGATCCTGTCATCCTCTAGTCCATCCTTTTATGTCTTCAGGTGGGTGATGGTCAGCTTGTCTTCAGCCACCTAACGAAGAATGTTTGCTCGTTGGGCTCTTGAGAATGTAGCACATACTGTCTCTATACCTCGGGTGGGAGGTGAGCCCCCCCCACCTTTAGCAATCTCGGCACAAGTGTTAGCAGATAGGCAGGAAGTCCTGTTACAAGCTGTGGGATGGGACAGGGAAATCCCATGGGGACCTCACTTTCACAGTGTCCATGGTCTGCAGGAGGGTCTGGCAAAACTGTTCTTTGAAAGACCAGATGACAAATATTTTAGGGCTTTGAGGGCCTTATGTCTCTTTCATATTCTGCTTTATTTCATTTTATCCTTTCAAAAGATAGAAGCCATTCTTAGCTCACAGGCCACAGCCTGGACTTGGCATGAGGGCCATAGTTTGCTGCCTCCTGTTCTAGAGCAAGGCTGCGCTGCAGTGATAGAAAACTTCTCCATCTGTGCGGTTTAGTGAAGGAGCCACATGTGGCCAGTGGAGCTGTTGAAACATGGCCAGTGTGAGTGAAGAGTTAAATTTTTAAATTTTATTTCTTTTTAATCAGTTTACCTTTAAAGAGCTGCATGTGGCCTGTGGTTACCACATTGGACAGTTGAGGTCCAGAGGATGAGAAAAGACAGATTCATAAAAGACGAAATGCTAGGACCATCAATCCTATGGATTCTCTGCTCCAAGGACCTGGAGTGAGTCCTGATTATCTGGAGATTGGGGTCACTTAAGGACAGTTTCCACCCTTGCCATCTCAGGGCAGTGGGGTCAAGGAGATATGGTTTGGCTAAAAGTGGCCTCTGGAAAATTTGCTGCTTCCTGAGGCTTGGGGGACTAAGGGGCTTAGGGCCCAGGATCACCCTCAATGAGCCCTCGCAGCAAATTTGCTAAGGGTCCCGGCCGTTCCTGTCTACCTCCCTCTATATGTGCTCCTTGAGACCTCCAGCAGCCATGTGCAAAACCATATAGGTTTCAGGATTTGAGGGGAGAGGGGCCATAGTTGTCATAAAATTCGAAGCACATCTGCAGCCCCCTGAGGGTGATGCACTGCTGTTCCTTGCAGTGGACATCTCTTTGCCCAGCAGCGTCATTCCTGTCCCCCTCACTATCCCATGAACAGCTTATCACTTAACCATGCGTGTCCAGCTTTCTGCTGACTTCCTGGTATGTATTACTTCAATTGAAGTCTCACCACCAGCCCCACAAGGGTTCCGTCACTCTTCGCCCAGTACCCACACAAAGGGGCTGTGAATTTTAGCTTCATTTGCAGATGAGACCATGGATTTCTGGCCCACGGCACCATGGCCAGTGCTGTGCAGAGCCCAGATTCGGGCCCAGGCAGCCCAAGGTTGCAGGACTCTCTTGCACCTGCTTCCTCTTTGCCCCTCTAAGCACCCTCTCTCCCCACCCCAGCCCCTGCCTCACCAGGCAGTGAAATCCAGAGCCTGCCGTCCTGACCTCTGGCTTGTATTGCCTTTCCGCCTTTCTAAATGGCTATTATTTACAAACATTGTCATCATCACAATTCACATTTGTCCAGCTTTGATTATATCCCAGGCATTGTGCACAGTGCCTTTGCATTCTGACCACTGTGGTCTAGAATTATTCTTATTCTATGAATGAGGAAACAGGCACAAGCAGGAAATGACTTGTCCAGGGTCACACAGTTTAGAAGTGGCATCTGAAGTGGGTTTGAACCCAGGTGGTCTGGGTGGAAGGGCCAAGCTCCCAGCTCAGTGGAGCGATTCAGAACCACCCAGAGAGCTTTAAAACACACGGATGCCTGGACCCTACCATCCAGAGGCCCTGATTACACAGGTCTGTGTGCAGCCAGGGCACGGGGACTCCACAGCTCCCGTGGAGACCCTGGTCTCTTAGCCACTGTGCTTTCCTGTCTCGGAGCAAGATTCTCCCTGGTTCAGGCTGACATCCCAACGGTGTCCTGTAGTGGGAAATCCAGGCCCTCCTTCCCCCTTCTGACGAGCGCGGCCTCAGAAAATCCCCATGCCTTGGGAAGCTCGCAGGGCAGGAGTGAGCTTTTAGGCCTCCCTGGTTTATGAGTGTGGTTGGGACCAGGAGACAGCAAAGGAGCAAGGGCAGAGGCTGCTTCTGATACATGTTGTAGGCTCCACACTCGCCCCTTCACCATCTCGTGCTAAAGGAGAAGACATGACTCTTCTTTTTGCTCTTGGCAACCCTTGTCCTTGTAAATTAAAATGGAAAATGATAGTGCCTGTTGTCTCTGGTCTAGTCATTATTTGGTTCCTCCGCTGGCGCCTAACTGGCCAGCAGGTCTGCCCCAGCGGGGACGCCCAGCAGGAGAGAGTGGCCAGTTGGGTGTGGAGACCCAGCCCCACAGTCCCCCAGGCCCAGCCGTGAGCAGAATGTGGTGGAGGAAGATGACTTTCTCCTTGCGGGCCAGGGCTTGGGGCATGCGGTGGGGAGCAGCCCCCCTCCCCCGGGGGGGGGGATTACTCCTATCTCACAGATAAGAAGGTGGCAGGTCAGGTTTTAGGGAAGTGGCGGAGCAGGGATCCCAGCCCCGGTGGTCTGGGCCAAGGCTCCCACCTCCACACCCCAGGCTTTCCTGTCTTCCTCCCCCACCCACTCGGGATGGGACGAGTGTGCGGGAGTCTCTGCAGGTGGATAGAAGCCCTTCTTATGCCCCTCTTTCTCACCTTAAGCTGGCTTTTGTGTGCTTCTGTGTCACTAAGTCAGGAGCTGCCACTGGATTTTTTTTTAATGGCACTTTTTTTTTTTAATGGCACCCTTTTATCTAAACGTTTCTGCTTTAAAAGAGTCACCCCAGCTCAGTCTGGGGAGCCAGCAAGTAGGACTCTCAGTGCCAACCCGGAGGAGTCTAGGTCCTTTTTTCTCCTTCCCCAGAGCCTGCTGGCCAATTTTGTTGCCATCTTGTACTCATTTAGGCTGATAGATTGGAAACCTCATCCAAGGGAACAAAACCAGTCTCCCCAGGCCCCAGGCCTGAAGCCAAGGAGCCGGCAGCTGAAAAGAAAGCATGATGCTCTGTAACTTTATCTGTAAAAGGGCCCCATTGGTGAACATGTTCGGGAGACGGAAAACCTCTCCCCCCTGCCTGTCCCTGATGGGGCAGAGAGGTCCCCCTCCAGCCCAGCACTAACCCTCTGGGTTCAAATGTGAAGCAACAAATAGCCCGCTTGGCCCACAGACTTCAGAAAGCCTGGACCGTATACTTACAATGATTCATTTTCGCTAAACGGCTGGAAAAGTATAACAAATCCAAGTTACTGGTACTAGCCCTGAAGCTTGGCCTGCTGGGGAGAGGCTGGGTTCACATTTCTTTTCCCAGGAATCAGCTCAGGAGTCTGACCTTTTCACTGGCAAGAAGTATCTAGACCAGCCCTGAAAGCCTGAATGTGGACATCACATGAACCGTGGGGGCCTTTCAACTGTCCGGCTGGACACTGGTGTCATTTTAGCATGTTTCAGGCCAAGTACAGTTGGTCCAGTGCCTTTCTTCATCATTTTAATAGTCAAGTTGGCCAAATGGTTAGCAACACCACTCAACACTCAGCCCATGATACAATGAAGAAGCCAGAATTAAGAGGCAGATGGGTTCAGCACCTGATTCTGGTTCTCTATCTTTTTGAATTTGCCTACCCTCTCTTCTTCTTTGTTTTCTCTTCCCTTCAGCTGTTTCTCCCCTTCCCCCTCCATCTCCCCCACTTCCCCCAACCATCTTCCGGCCTCCCTCCATCTCTTTGTCTCTCTCAAGGCATAAGAGAGGAGCCTAAGTGAGGGCATCATTTTGAGTTGAGACTAAACCAGGCAGACAAATTGGGCCAGGAAGTGCATTCTAGATGGAAAGGAACAGAAAGTTCCAAGGCCTAGCGCAATAGGTGCTTCATATGACGGAGAAACGACAGTGGTTGGCCATGGCCAGGAGCCCAAGGCAGGATGTGGTGAGACGGGGGATGCCTCGGGCAGGGGACAGCTAGGAAGGGCCTCAGGTTCTGGAAGGCTTATGTTTTTGTCCTTTAGATTGGGATTTCGTAACCTCCACCCCTTTAGTGCCGCAGGTTGGGAAATTCTCTGCTGGGGGCAGGGCAGTCCTGTGCACTGGGGATGTTTAGTAACATCTCTGGCCTCTGCCCACGAGATACAAGCAGTATCTCCCTCACTCCAGATGTCACAGCCCAGACATTGCCAAACATCCCTGGGGAGGCAGGGGGCAAAACTTCCCCCATCAAGAAACACTGAGGTGATGAGGAGCCTTTGAGGACCCAGGGGTGGGAGAGCGACATATTAGAAGGGCACGACAGACAGATGGATGGCTCTACAGCAGCGCAGCCTGGAGTGCAGCGGGGGAGTGGGGAGAGGGGGAGACTTCTCTACCAGCCCTGGGGGGGAGGGGGGCGGGGGGGGGAGGAGAGTGTGGGTCTGGCCTGGGACAGGCTGAAAGGGCGGGGGCCTCGGTAGGTAGAGATCAGGAAGCAGGGTTAGGAGGGGCCAGGCACGGAAACTGATTGCATGGGGAAGCTGATGCAGGGTGAGTAGTTAAAGCCACATCTGGCCTGGGGGCCGCAGGGCTGGGAGCCGTCCGGGGAGGGGTACGTGGGCCTTTGTGGGCCGCACAGCTCTGCCCATTCACTCACACTTGCTCACCTGCTGACACACGTGTCCGTCCACACCCCCTCCTGTCCGTCTCCCTCCCCCCTCCTCCTGCCACACCTGTGCACTTCCTCTTAGCTCACCTGCTCTCGGGCACCCAGCAGAGATGGCACCCACCACCCCTCAGGGGAGCCTGCCAGCTGACTCCCTGGGGCTAACTCCCTCGGACATTTTGGGGGCACTCCTTAGTTCCTTTGCTGCTCCTTGAAGGCTAGGACGAGATTGTGATAGTTACGATGACCATTTGTGGAGCATTTCTTGAGTTCTAGGCATGGTCTTGCGTTCTGTGATTTCATCCTCATGAAAGCATCATATTGAGAAGGGAGAGGGCCCAAGATGGAGAATATTTGCACCAGCTTCTGTGCACCCCCCCCCAAACCCTGCAGGAGATCCTTGTGGCCGGAGCCAGCACCTGCTTGTCCACAGCCTGGCCCCCAACACTGCCTGGCTCACCGCAGATGCACAGAACGAGTTTGCACAATCAGTGAAAGGATGCAGGCCGCCCGTCGCTGGTGGCAGGGCCAGGGCGGGAGCCCAGGTCTGTCCGACCCCAGTTAGGGCCCGTGGTCTTCTATTTGCCTTCATGTTCTTGCAAATAATAGACATGACAATCTGAAAGGGTGAATACCTGAATGCGTGAGTTCGTGCGCAAGGTCAGTGGTGGCCTCCACAAGTGCAATCACCTGCCCAAGGATAAGATAACCAGGTTTCCAGACTCAGGGTACAGTTTTCCCCACAAGTGCAGCATCTCCCACTGTCATATGCCATCTGCCTCTGATTCTGTGGGCTCCTCTGACACCCAGGCATACAAAATTTTCCAAGCCCACATTTTATGAGCCTCTCTGAGCCTTTTTTCTTTCCCCTTAGGCACAGAAAGCCAATATTATTTTGCCGGGAAAGCAAAGACAATTTCTGGAAGACTCAAGCTTGCTCTAAAGAAAACCTGTAATTTAGGCAGAACCTCTTGTTCGAAGGGTCTCAGCCTTGGCTGCCCAGTAGAATCGCCTGGGGAATTGAAAAGACGCTGGCGCTCTGCATGGGTTCTGAGTTCATTGGTTGAGAGTAGGGCCCAGACATCCGTAATTGTTAAAAAGATCTCCGCGTAATTCAAATGTGCAGGTTCAGAAGCTGATAGGGCTCCAAGTTACATTCTCCATACCTCGTATTTCTCTTTTGGGGGGAGTGGGTAAGTGAGGAAGAGGAGGGAAGGGAGGAGGGTTGGTAGGGGGAGAGACTGATACAGATAGGCAGGGAGACGACTGACTACCCCCCAGTTTATCCACTGTAGGTGTGCAAACTTTTGCCATTAGTGATGTCCATCTTTTGAGTTAAAGCCCTCCTCTAGGAAAGGACAATATATATTAAACTACTTTAGCCTTTAACAGTAGTGTACATTTATCAATCAGCTGCTCTCTGAACAGACCTCTGGCTGAGAGCAAAGTGCTATAGGATGAGACACAGGGAAGTTAAGTTTCTTCGTTGGGGGGAGTGGATGGTCGCCCTGGACAGTGTGAGGAACGTGAACGGAAGGCTGAGGACCTCTCCAGGTTGGGGAAGAAGCTGCTGAGAGAAGTGAGGGCATGAGAAGCTGAACCTCTGTGTTCCCTGGTTCCTCATGAGCGGGCCCTGGGGTCTCATTTTTTAGAAAATGGATTATTGAATTTAGCAAGAAAGGGTGTGAACAGGTGTTTCTGATCCAACACTCTGCTCTGAGCTAACAGGCCTGGATGTCAGGCCTGGGCTTATAACTGCGACCCAGAAATGGCTCATTCACCTCCTCACCCTGAGAGAGCCTCACATGCAGTCAGCCCTCACGTGGTAGGAGCAGGGATGGGTTGGGAAATGAGACAAGAGCCACAGGAACTGGAAGGATTGAAAGATCCATGCCAAGAGTAATCATGGAGGCCTCCCATAGGAGGTGACATTGGAGCAGGGCCTTGAATGGTGTTGGTAGTTTTCTGGCATCTGAGTGTAGGGTGCAGTGGAGGATGGGCAGGGACCAGTTCTGGGTGCCCTTGAAGTTCTCTCAGTTCCCAACACTATCCTTTTAATGCTGTGTCTGGTGCTAGAGTATAAGCCCGCCATGCAAGGCACTGTGTACAAGAGTCCCCAGTGTATAGCTGAGGCCCTGGATGAGCCTGCTCCCAGTGGGCCCTCCCTGACAGATGAATGACCTGGGTGCGGGGGGGGGGGGGCACCTTACCAAGCTGTCCTCTCTTCTGCGGAAACAGTTCGGCTTTCTTTGTCTTGCAAGGATGCTGAATTGTGAGAGGGTCCTCCCGCCCCTGGGATCTGGTCTACTATCTTAGCAGTTGGTCTTAATCGACCTTTGGTTAAATTCTAAGGTCTTTGATTAGATTAGTAGCAGCTGGTCATTTTGTGTGCAATTCTATTTACTCCTTCTTCACTGTAGATTGTAGGAGAGACCCCAGTAGTCTTAAACCTCATTTTATTCTTTTTGTCTTCCTTACTTTAAAATACCCCACTTTTTTTTTTAAGATTTTATTTATTTATTCATGAGAGACACAGAGAGAGAGGCAGAGACACAGGCAGAGGAAGAAACAGGCTCCCTGCAGGGAGCCTGATGTGGGACTCCATCTCAGGACCCCAGGATCATGACCTGAGCCAAAGGCAGATGCTCAGCAGCTGAGCCGCCCAGGTGCCCCTAAAATACCCCACTTTTTATTGAAGGATACCATATTAGAAAGAAGTGCATATCCCTAAGGGAAATGTCAGGAATGTCACAAACTGAATGCAGCCATGTTACCAGCACCCAGATCAAGAAACATAACCAGTATCCCAGAAGTCCCTATGGTATCCCCTCCTATTCAGCAACCCCGTCCCCACCTAGGATGTACCTGCACTTCCTGACTTCCAACTCCTTAGATTAGTTTTGCCTTTTGTAGTTTAAATGAGTGTAATTAGACAGAATTAGACTTTGGCTTTGGTTTTGACTTCTTTCTCAAAGTATTTTGTGTGAGATGTCTATTCATAGAGAACTAGTTGCTTTATGATATTCCATTTTATGAATATATCATAATTTATCCATTCTACTGTTAATGGATATTGGAGTAACTTTCAGTTTGAGGCTATTGTTATTAATGCTACTTTGAACATTCTAGAACATGTGTCTTGATGAACATATGTACACATTTCTATTGAGTAAATACCCAGGAATGGAATTGCTAGGACACAGGGTATGCATACCTTTAGCTTTAGTGGATATTACCAAATAGAAGAAACATTTATTCTCATCTTAGTCCCTAGACAGGGATCTATAAACTCAGCAACATGAAAGTTTGGGATTAGATAATTCCTTTTTGTTGTTAAAGATTTTATTTATTTGGAGCATGTGGGTGGCTCAGTCAGTTAAGCATCTGCCTTCGGCCCAGGTCATGATGCCAGGTTCCTGGGATGGAGCCCTGCATTGGGCTCCCTGCTCAGCAGGGAGTCTGCTTCTCCCTCTCCCTCGATGCTCCTCCCTGCTCTCACTCTCACTCTCACTCTCAACTTGAGATTGAGAGAGAGAGAGCATGGGAGAGAGCACAAGCAGGGGGAGGACCAGGAGCTGGGGGAGGGGAAGAAGCAGACTCATCACTGAGCAGAGAGTCAGAAGGGGGGGCTGACCCTGGGACCATGACCTGAACCAAAGGCAGACACAAAGGCAGAGACAGAGAGGCAGGCTCCTCATACAGAGCCTGATGTGGCCTCTGATCCCAGGACCCCAGGATCATGACCTGAGCTGGAGGCAGATGCTCAACCACTGAGCCACCCAGGTTCCCCAGGACTGGATAATTCTTTATTGCTAGAGGCAGTCCTGTGCACTGCAGGATGTTAAGGCCATCCTGTACATTGTAGGATGTCCCCAGTCACGATCTTCTAGCACGGCCTCCTCCCTAACTCATGACCATCAAAGGTGTCTCCACACCTTGCTAAATGTCCCAGTGTCCCCCTGGGGGCGGGGACGTCAAAACTGCCCCATCACTCCTATTGAGAACCGCTGCGCTGCCGTGAGTGCTCTCAGGGCCAGGACTTTTCCTGTTATTTTACCACCATCTCCCCAGGACCAGGCATGCAGGTAGCACTCAAGAGATTTTTGTTACATTGAAAATTTTTGTTAAAAAACAGATGTGAGCGGGAAGACTTGCCAGACAGATGATTTGCAGGCCCAGGCCAGGCCAGTCCCCGGCACAGGCTATGACTATGCGGAACAGGCCCAAACAATGCAGGGCACTGGCCGGGGCAGCCCAAAGCTGGTTTCCAGCAGTTTGCGCCTTCGGGGACTGGCCTGTGGGCCAAGGCCTTGGTCATCCTGTCTGACGACATTGTCTCCCTGGTCCCCTCTCCTCTCCTCCGGGCAGGCGTGGCGTCCTGCACCTTCACGAGAGCAGCGGGATCCATGACATCGGCCTGCCCCAGTGGCAGCTCCTGCTCTGTCTGATGGTCGTCGTGGTCATCCTGTTTTTTAGCCTCTGGAAAGGAGTGAAGACATCAGGAAAGGTAATCTTTGTTTCTATTTAAGTTGGGAAGTTGGCCTAAAAAAAAGATTTTTTTTTTTCTAGCTGTAACTAGGTAGTTGGCAAAAAGCAAATGTGGAAGTGGAAGTAGAGAGCTGGGGTTTGCACACTCCCCAGCTCTGCCACTGGCTAAGTGGGAGACCTTCCCTAAGCCCAAGTCTCCCAGCAGTAGGGTGGAGGTGTGCATCAGGGCTCCATGCTTTTCCACCAAAGCTCCCAGGGATTGGGACACCCCAAGTGTCTCAGGCAAAAACCTAAAGCAACCTATTCTTGTGTATTGGATAAATCATGAATTCTGGCCTAGAACTTGATGCAAATTTGCATCCTTCTCTGGAATATAACCATCTCCTTCACTATGAAACCAGTGTACTTCATCCAGCAGAGTGGTGAGTGCCTGCAAAGAAAGGTCTAGGTTTCCTGGGAAGAGGGCTATGGGGAGGGGGCCGGGGACATAAGAGGGCCACCAGAGTCTGCATTCTAACCTGTGTGACGCTTCCCCACCCCTGTATGGAGCCCCTCATCTCATGGCCCATGTTGATTCTGAGCCTGGGGAACATCATGAGAACAACCGCATTTGGACCCTATGGGGTCCATGTGGAGCTTGACTGGTCCTAAAGAAGCTATCATTGAGAAATGCTCCTTGTATTGTGATCAGCTACTGCTGCATAACAAAACACCCCAATGACTACCCCAAAGATGTAGTCATTTAAAATAACCATTTTGTTCTCGTGATGGTGTGGGTTGACTGGGACCAGATAGGTGGGTCCTCTGCTCCTTGTGCTGTTGCCAGGCTCCATATCTGGGGGCATGGCTGAGCTGGAATGTCCAAGATGGCACACACTCATGGATGGTGGTGAGTACTGGCTGGGAGCCCAGCTGGAGCTGTCAAGCGGAGCGTCTTGGGTAGTTTCCACAAAACCTCTCCAAGTGGTTTGGGCTTCTCACAGCATGGCGGCTGAGTTCCAAGAGCAAGTTCCAAGCAGACAAGCCCCAGTGTGCAAGTAGCTCTTCCAGTCTCTGCTTGCATCATGCTTGCTGTTGGCCCAGTGGCCAAGATAAATCTTATGGCGAAGCCCAGAATCAGTGTGGGAGGAGACTCACACAGCTGTGGGTTCACTGGGGGTCATGAGGCCAACAGTCTACCATAATCAAGTAAGTGTGAATTTGTAAGGAGCTTCATTAGACAAGTGATTTGGCAAGTGGCATGCGTCAGGGGAATGTCTGGTATTCCTAGAGTCCGTGGGTATGCCAGTGAGAGCAAAGACAGTGACAGGGAACCAGCAGCCAGTGGGGATGAAATCAGTCAAGAAAGGCTTGAAGTGGAACTTCCTAACAGCATGGTGGAGACACAGAGTGTACCCCAAGGAGGAGCCAAATAAAATGCAGACCAGGGCTGCAAGAAATTCTGTGATAGGGCAAAACCAGGCTAGGACCCCTACCATTCTAGCACCTGGTATAGAGTAGGTCTTAGTAAGTATTTATTGAAGCATTCATGAGGAAAGGAAGGAAGGTAGGAAGAAAGGGAAAAGGGTGGGTGGATAAATAAGTTGGGGAGCCTCACTGAGTGTTCCTTCAAATTCAGTACAACTTATTAAGCATTTATGGACATTTATGGACGCACCTGCGACATGCCAGGCTTGATACTAGTATTAGTGACTAAAGAATAAAGACCAATTCCTTCTCCAATTGCGTATCTTCTTATATGTATTACAGACAGGCATAGGTCAACCCGTGTTGCTAGTTTCTTGAGTCTTCATCCAGAGACATGTGTGTCCTTCTCTAAATAAACAGTAATGGTCACAAACTGTACAACATACTATTCTAGGTCTTGATTTTTTTTTTTTTAATTTTTGACTTTAAGATCCTTTCATATCAGGGAGTCAGGTTACATTTTAACTGAAATACAAACTGTATTTTGCACCAGCCCTTGAATCAATTTAGCGGATCGCGACAATTTTCTAAGAAGGAAATGGACTGGAATGCATTGTGCATGGTAAAGGAGCAGCTGGCTTTCGGAGTTTGGATTTTAGCTATAGCCATCCGCACGTGTGTGTGTGTGTGTGTGTGTGTGTGTATTTTGTGTCGATCTACAAGTTGTTTGTTAACATGAGTTGTCATGGTGAAAAAAAGTGAGAGATCCTGCATTAGAATTAGCTCTTTAAACCAAAGACCATGGAGAAGGTGGCATTTGGCCTAGGTCTCTAAGGACAGGAACAGATAGGGATGCGGAGAGGGAGGGGGTTTTCAGCGGAAGGTTTTCAGCGTCAGTGAAGCCACTGAGGTGCCGGAGCCCCAGGCCAGCCTCGTCCAGCCCCTCAGCTCCTCTCCTGGGTCTCAGGAGCACGGCTCTCTTGGCCTCTGCAGGCAGCAGAATTGCAGACATCTGAGCTTTACTACTCTCCTGGCGTGGGCGCGAGGCCACCGCAGCTCCTGATGTTGCATTCCAAGATTAAGTGCCCTAGAGCCATTGCCAGGGCGGGTACAACCGGCCCCAGCTAGTGTAGCACTTGGTCCGATGGAGCAGGAGTGGCTGATGGGAGATTGATGGGAAGAAGGAGCAGAGCTGAGCATGCTCAGTTCCTCTGTGCAAAGGCACCTTCAAGGAGTCATGCCCCCCCTTCGGCCCCTAGGGGAACCCCACCCCCCACCAGGTGGAAACTTGTCAAACTGAAGCCACAGCCCACATTTTCCATAAATCCCCCCAAACCAAAGCCACAGCCCACATTTTACGTAAATCCTCCCCCAGCATTCTGCTGGCGGCTGAGCAGGAAAGGGCCCCTGGCTGTCCATGGGGGAGGGAGCTTTCCAGAATAGGGAGCTTCACTCAGGACATTCCTGTGCCCGGTCTTTAATTGTTTTTATAAACTGGCTCAGGAGAAAATCAAGAACACTGCTGATTTCTGGCCAGACTACATCTGGAACAGGACGGAGCTTTTCTTAGCAGGCTTCCACAGCCGCAGAGCAGCCTGAAATGAATTGCGAATGTTCACACTTCCCGGCTTGGCAAATGAGGGCTCTGTGCCCGGGAGGAGATGTGACTCCATTCCACGGTGGCAGCAGGGATGGTGGGGGGCGGGGCACAGTCTGAATCAAGGTAAGGGGTGACCCCACATCACGCACTCTGACCTTGCCCATTGACCATCTCAGGGTAAAGGGCAGAGGTTGGAGTGGGGAGTTAGCCTCCAGGGAGTCAGTTAGGGAGCATGCGTGCTGCTGCTTGCAATTCTAGAGTCCTGCCTGCCTCTCCCATCTCCCGAGTCTTTGGCTGAACTGGCTTTTAGATCATCAGCCTAGTCACCGAGCCCCTAAATGTCAGACAGAAGGCACACAGAGGCCATCTACGCCAACCAGCTCATACACATGGGGAGGCCGAGGCCTGGAGGGGGACAGGGTGTCACCAAAGTCTCTGGCATGGCTAGGACTTGACCTTGACTCCCAAATACACAGGGAAGTGAGTGATTAAGAACATGGCTTTGTGACCAGAGCACCTGGGTTGGAGTCCAGGCACCACTGTTTCCTGCTGGGTGACCTTGGAATTAATGCTGCTCCCTACGGAGGGCAGTTAGTCATCGTGCCAACCTCCAGGGTCATTGGGAAGATGAACAGGAGGTCCTTGGTCCAGGGCTGGCAGATGGAAATTGCTCAATACATGATCCTTGTCCTGCCTTTGTGTCCTTCCTCAGCACCCCTTCCAATGCTCTGTCCCCACCCCAGAGGTTTGCAGACTCTGCTGAGGAGGCTCAGCGCAGCTCTGGGGGGAGTGGCGGGCCCAGGCTCCTACCTGCTCTGCCTGAATTTTCAGAAGCCTTGGGCTCTCCTATGCCTGGAGATAAACCAAGACAACAGAACTGGCTAGAGATGGCCACCACGTTCCGCCACTGCACTGCCAGGCTGCCGGCTGTTTGGGGGACGGTAAAAGACAGAGCACCTCTCAGATTCTGGCAAGAGTGGTAGGGTTGGGGAAAAAGCCGGACCAATTAAAAAAAATGAGTTTTAGAATTTTTAAATAGAAAGGTCATTTTGTTGTTTGTGAGTTTCAACACCTAGTTCTTCTACCCAAGTCTTCCCACTAATGGTTCAATACAAGCTGGTCCTGCCTTGCCTTAGCTACTTAATTGAGCCCATTATTGGAACCATCGGTGGGTCCAGTTAGTGACTTAATTGGACCCATTGCTCAAATGCAAATGATATTTTTATAGTGAAGAACATCATTTGCATGGGAGTGATGAATATGCTAAAATATTTACAGATCAGCATTTTCTTAATGTAACATCAGTACAAGCCCTCACCCCATAAATCTTGTATATTTTCATTATTTGTGCAAATGTCCTTAAAACCCAGTTCAGAAGATGACACATTCTGAATCATTAGAGGCTAAATCAGTGCAGTTTTGTACTGATAAAGCACAGACATTTATCATCCCTGTGTTAGAGTAGACCTTCGTGGTGACCCCGCGCAGTGCTTCTCAACCTTTAATGCAAGTAAGAATCACATGGAGGGAGGGCTTGTCAAAACTCAAGAATGCTGGGTCTCTCCTTGACAGTCTGATTCCACAGCGTGGGAATTTGCAATTTTGACAAGCTCCTTAGGGGTGCTCATGTCTCTGGTCCATGGGCCTCACCTTGCTCTAGGCAATCTTGTGCCTAATGCCTGGATCTCTGGCAATATTTGCACTTTCAATGATGGGGGCCTCACCATCTCCGCATCTCTCCTGGAAGCTCATTCTCTCTTTAGAGAGCTCTGTTCACTGGAAAGTTCTTCCTTTTATAGAGCGAAGATTTTCTTCATTGTGATTATCAGCTGTTGGTTTGAGCGTGGTACCCTAGAGCCAAACAAATCCTAGCCCTGATCCGTAGAAACACAAGGTGGATGAGAAGTTGGATTGAGGTGATAGAAAGCAGTGGCCTCCCTTGGGGACTGAGGACATTTGGCTAAACAACGGGCTGCTCTTCACTCTTTTCACGTCCTGCTCAAAGATGGACTAAGTCTGGCTTTTTGTGGCCAGAGATGCACTGCAAGTTAAAATTTTGAGAGCAGAGAAGCCTAGGGTGGAGATGACAAGAGCCCAAGTGTCCCTTCCCTTTGCCCAGTTTGCATACTGGGCACACGTCAGTAGGAGCTAGTGGTTGTCCAAGGATCCAGGGAGCCTTCCTTTTTGCACAAGATTTTAGGCAGCTGAACTCACTTCCACTAGCAATTCTGAGAACTTTCCATAAGACTCAGATGATTTTCCTTTCAATACATGTGCAAGGACAGGACAAGCTCCTCTTTCTTTTTTTTTTTTTTTTAAGATTTTATTTATTTATTCATGCGAGATACACAGAGAGAGGCAGAGACATAGGCAGAAGGAGAAGCAGGCTCCTCTCAGGGACCCCGATGTGGGACTTGGTCCTAGGACTAGGATCATGCCCTGAGCTAAAGGCAGATGCTCAACCTCTGAGCCACCCAGGAGTCTCCAGGTTCCCCTTTCCCTGGTGCAGTCAGGGTCAGCTCCATCATGCCCTGATGTTCATTGTGTCCTCATATGTTCCAAATTAAATCCACGTTAGAATCTCAGACAGGACCAGTGAGTGCTGCTTGCAGTCCCCCTGGGAGATTCCTTGGAGTCAGAGCTGAGGATGTTTTTTGATGGTGGAGTATGGTCTCACCTGGCCTGCTGGGCCAACCATTGGGCCTGCAGCTGTTGACATGAGTTTTAGGGGAACACAGGTTAGGGCTCAATACAAAGATATGTGAAGGCTCCTCCTGTGCCTGTCACTAAGCACTCGTTTGTCCCAGTTTGGGAGAATAAATCCAGGATTGATGTGAGGTCAACCAGTTGCAATGGCTCCACTTTCCAAGTCATGTTTTCCTTCTTATTTGTTTTTGGCAATTTGTCCTCCTGTTCCTGCACTTCTGAAAGAAAACAGAGAGCTAAAGCCTGTATCCACAAAGACTACCCCTCAAAATAGAATGAAGGAATGATGGAGGAACAACTGGATACCATGAAGCAGAGGAGTCTGATGCCTCTTCTGATTCCCTGAGAAGACATGACCAACTATTGAGACGTTTAATTACTCCCTGACTCATTTGCTCATTCATTCACTTGCTCATTCTTTCATTTGTTCCTGGACTAACTGACCCTCAGAATTAACACTGACTCACTCATCTGTCTACCCATCCATGTGCTCAACAGTGTACTTACCTACCATCCATCTACCATTTAACTATGTATCCAACCATCCAATCATCCATCCATCCAATCATTTATCTATACAACTGTCCAATCACCCATCCAATCATTCCTCCATTTAACTGTCCACTGATCTGTCCATCCATCCATCCATTCATCCATCCATCCATCCGCCCATCCATCCATCCAGTCATTCATCTATACAACTGTCCAAGCATCTATCCATCCAGTCACTTATTTATACAGCTGTTCAATCATCCATCCATCCATCCACGCATCCAATCATTCATCTATGCAACTGTCCAGTCATCCATCCCTCTATCCAACAAATGCTTCTTAAGCACTCATGTATGCCATGTGCTAGAAATACAAGTTTGAAAAATGTAGGGATTTTGTGTCCAAAGAGCCCCTGGTCTAATGGGAAAGACAAAGAGGATAAATCCCAGTCTTCAATGTAAGCATGGAAAACAGAACTTGGTTTTTCATATTTCATTTTTTGTGTTGAGCCCACATCTTTCTATACCAGTAAAGAACTCTACCCCTAGTCATGTTTCAGGCTTCCATATTCCCCCCAGAGATATGTAAAGATTCTAAGGGCTGCATAGTGCCAGGACTTTGGGAAGAAGGACCCTCTGGCCCTTAAATCATGTGCTTTCTTTTGTTTTAGCGGAGTCTTCTTGGGTCTGGCTAACACAGCCCTGAGCAAATTCTTTTGCTGGGGGCACTGTCTTCTTTCTGCAAGGCTCTCCATGGCTGCATCTGCCTATTGCAGTGATTTTTAACCTTGACTGCACATTTACATCACCCGGGCGATGTCGTGGACTGGAGCTTTCAAAACATACTGAAGTGCAGGCCCCACTCCAGACCAATTAAATCAGAAATCCCAAGAATAAGATCTGAACTTTGACATTTTAAACTACAACTTTCTTCAGAGTATTCTAATGTGTAGTCGGGGGTGAGAAGGGACAGCGAGGAAGCCCATACAACCTTCCCCTCTCCCTACTTTTCGTCTCTATTTTTCCAGCTTGGGCAAAGGGGTGAGAGAAATGTCACTTTTTAGTCTAGGGATAATCTCTTTCTATATGGGGTTCTGGATGAGACAGTTTGTCTTTGTCCAAAATCTGACCCAAGATAAAGAACAGCCAGAGATTCTGCTTTCTGCCCAGCCACACCCCTTCTTGGACAATGAACCCCTTCTTGGCTAATGAGTTGGGAGGATGTGTTTGAATGAAGGTAGATGGAGAGAGGCGGGAAGGACAGACTGGAGGGAATGCGGCAGTGGGGAGCATAACGGTGGGTGCTTGCCTGGGGCCACTTGAAGGGGTCAGTAGAGGCAACTCCTAGAGGAGGAGGTGCTGGGTGCTGTGAGAACCTAGTCTTTGTCCTGGCTGCAGGGCCACCTCCACGTGCGGCTCTCCCGCCTGGTTCCGAGCTGCTGGAGGGCATGGCCTCGCCTGGAGATGGAGCTTGTGGCCCATGCACCGTGTGGCCCGTGCACCTTCCCAGGCGGGGGCCGGACCCACAGCAAGCCTGTCCACCGCCAGGTTGTGTGGATCACAGCCACGCTGCCCTACCTTGTGCTGTTTGTGCTCCTGGTCCACGGCATCACGCTGCCCGGCGCCTCCAACGGCATCAACGCCTACCTGCACATCGACTTCTACCGCCTAAAAGAGGCCACGGTCAGTGCCCAGGGATCACCCACGCTCGGGCCGGGGTTGGGGCGGGTTCTCGGGGCAGTGGTAGGAAATCTGGTCCCAGCTCTGATGCAAATTTGCGGCGCCGCCTGGGACGGTGGACGGGGCTACAGCTTCTCCATCTGACCGATGCCCGTTTGATTTGCACCTGACGGTCTCCCAGCTCTGATGGCCCGGGACGCTGTGGCTCCGTGGTGTCCTTGACAGACCCCTCTTTCCAAGGGGAGCAATACCCTGTCCTAGTCCTGACACCTGCCATGGCCTCCTAGTCCCCACTGAGTCACCCCAGCCTAATTCTACGCTCTAGTCCTCGCCCTGCCCTCTGCTGCCATCTCACGGTGTTGGCAGAAGCAGCCGCCTCCACAGAGGGCTCTGGGCCCTGCTGATTCCCTCCAGGCTGCCACAGCCTCCTCCACTCACTGTCCTGCCCAGAGACATGAACTAAATGAAGATGGGATGATGTGGAGTGCAGGGGGATGAGGTTGGGATCAGAGACAGTGTCAGAGGTACCCAGGCCTTGAGCATCTTCCAGCCATGGCCGAGATCATCTCTGCCTCCTCCCTGAAGCCTGTGTCAGTGACAGCACCTCAGCACTTCCCTTCACTATTCCGAAAGGCTTCTTTTTCTTTTTTCAAAGATTTTGTTTATGTGAGAGAGAGAGAGCGAGCGCACACAAGCAGGGAGGGGGCAGAGGGAGAGAGAAGCAGACTCACCACTGAGCAGGGAGCCAGATGTGGGGCTCGATTCCAGGACCCCAGGATCATGACCTGAGCCAAGGGCAGATGCTTAACTGAGTCCCCCAAGTGCCCCCCAAAGGCTTCTTCACACTCTCTGAAACCACAGTAATCCTGGCAGGCGGGAGCAACATAGGAGGGGCACGTCTCAGTACACACCTCCCATAGCTACAATGTCCCAACACACCAGTGTTACAGTCCAATGACCAAGAGGGAAACCCATTTCCTTAGTAACCGTCAGAAAGATAACGGAGCCTAAGACTCGAACCAGTCTTGTAAATCCTGAAACAAGTCAGAGTTCTGTTTGTTTGGCACCTGTTCAAATATCCTGTCTTTCTGATGAGTAGAAACGGAGCCTGCATGCCATCTCCGGGAGCAGACCTATCCTCCTCCATCGGATTGCTTCTCTGGGTCCAGCCTCTGCTTTAGAGTAGGGGAAGCCTAGGATAACATGGTGACAGAAAACTTGCAAGTCCAAGTTGCGTGGGCCTCTCTGTCCCAGTGGGCTGGGTGTAATTACCCCCACTGTGCAGACAGGTGAGATTGGCCAGGGCTAGAAACTGGCGGGAGTAGGGGTGGGAAGGGTACCCAGATCTCCGGGCTTCCAGCCATGTGCTTTCATCACCCAGTAGTTGGAATAAGTAACCCCAGCATCCCACCTTCCCCGAGGAGTCAGCGCTGGCTGTGGGCTGGTTGAAGCTGCTGGGAATCCTTGTCCCTTTCCTGAGGATGCTGTCTGTGCAAACCCTGAGATGGTCAGACCCTTTGCCCTCACTCCATCCACGTTCTAGCCTAGAACTGTGAGTTTAGTCATTTTCTTTGAAAATCTGGGCATCAAATGACCCAGTGAGTTCCTCCAGGTTGAGCTCGTTCATGGCCACCAGAGCCAGGAGCTGCTGGAGAGGCCGTGGTCTTCTCTCCACCGTAGCTTCACGCAGGCTTCTGGGGAGGAGTTGCGTGGCTGCCCATCGCTGGTTCAGACCTCACTTCCTTGGGTCTCAGACACCCCCCGGGGCTCCCCAGCCTTCCTGGAGCAGCCTTCCCCACTCTCTAGGAAGCAGGGGGTGATGGCTCTTGGCCCATTTCAGGTATGGATCGATGCAGCAACCCAGATATTTTTTTCCTTGGGGGCTGGATTTGGAGTCCTGATTGCATTTGCCAGTTACAACAAATTTGACAACAACTGCTACAGGTAAGATCCTGGCCAGGGCTCCGGAAAGCCTTAGATCCTGGGGACTGACCCCTGCAGGGATGGGAGGGAAGATTCTGGTCTGTGGACAAATGAACTCTTCTAGGGACCTTCCATGAACTCCAGAGGGGGTGTTCTGTGCACTCTGGCGTGGCCTGTGGAGGTCCTAAGGAGGGCCTCCCAGTCCAGGACACCTCTTAGACACTCAAGGTGAGAGGCTGGGAAGGTTGAGGCTACTAATGCTGGGAGGTCATGGGGACAGGGAGTTGACACAGAGGAGCACTGTGTGGCTCTCAAGAGCAGACAGCATTGTCTGTCTGTCCATCTGATGCCCAGACAGGCAAGGGCTGGTCACGCGAGAGGTGAGGGCCTGGCAGGAGCAGAAGTAAAACCGCAGGGCAGACTGGGAAGTCCACCCGGGCGGCAGAGTCAGAAGACCACATCCCGGCCCGGGTCTAGCTCAGCCTCTGACTCTGCCTCCCGAGGGCTCCGCGCTGCGAGGGCTCCGCACAGGAGCATGTGTTGGATCCGCTCCCGTCACTCTGTCGAGGGCTTGAGACGGAATCACACCACCCTCTGGCATGGGACAGAGTGAGTGGGATGAGCGCATGCCCGGGGGTCAGGCTGGAGGCCGGCCCGGGAAGTGGGGGATCAGCCTCTGCAGGAGATCGGCAAGAGCAGGGAGGGGAGGTGGAGGGGAACCTTGGAGGACAGTTGGGATTGTGATGGGTGGCCACAGAGCAGACGGCGTGCACGGTGGGGACAAGCCCGAGAGGAGCCAGCGAGGTGGGATGTCTGTGGGCCAGTGAGTTACTGGTCTGGGTTGTTCCAAGACTGCGTGCTGGGGAGTCATGCACGGGAAGGAAGCCCGGAAGGAAGGTTGGGTCGTCTCGACAAAGCTCTTGAAGGCCTGGGTGAGAAGCTGAGAAGCAGCAGGGAGCTGCGGACAGTTTTGCTGAAGGAGGAGGCTGGTCATGTGGTTCCCCAACAAGAGTTTGATACCGGCCTCTGGTCTCAGAGTGACCCCTGGGAGCTGTCAGTCTGTTCCCTGCACCTGCAGGTCCTGAGCCAGTGGGGCGCTGGGGTCCCCGTGGCGGCAGGGAAACTGATGAAATGGTGGCATTGGAAGCAGCGGTCCCATAGACAGTGCGGGGCTGGGGGAGCCGGGTGGGGGTGTCGGGGGACTTAAGCAAATGGTGCCTTCTCTCCCCCAGGGACGCCCTGCTCACCAGCACCATCAACTGTGTCACCAGCTTCATCTCCGGGTTCGCGATCTTCTCCATCCTCGGCTACATGGCCCATGAGCACAAGGTCAACATCGAGGATGTGGCCACTGAAGGTGGGTGGGCAGAGCCACCCGCCGACGGGAGAGGGGCCAAGAGAGCCGGGAAGGGGCTTTCCCGAGGCCGTGGGAGCACGAGGGCTGGACCTGGAGGCTTCCACGCTGTCTGCTTTCTCTGAGGCCGTCGGTGGCCGTTCCAGGCCGGCCTGGCTCCTGCATGTGCCACAGAACCTTCCCCCCGTCAGGCTAGCGGGCCGGACTATGGAGCCCCTGTGCTGAGCCCCTGGCATGCCTGCTTGCGTTCTCACGGTGCTGTGAGGCACGTGTGAGTCAACTCACTTTAAAGGTGAGAAAGCTGAGACTCAGGCCCCGTGAGTTGTCCCAGGTCACCCAGCCAGTGAGCCATGGTGCTAGCATTCAGGCCCTGAGCCATCCGACTCTGGACTCTGCCCTTCCCTCCTGTTGCTCCTATTCTTATGGCCACGGAGAAGCTGAGGCCTGGGAGGAACTCATATGGAGATCTGAGGACCACAGGCTTTTGAGAGTTAGAGGCTCCCCGAGGGTGTACGGGGTGCAGGGCTTGCAGCCCATAGCCTACAGCTGTCTGAGTGAAGCCCAGCTCTCAGGCCTGGCTGCTGGAGGTGAGCCTCCTTGGGACCTAAGAAACTAGGAGCTGGAGCAGCCGGTGGCACCTGTCATCCACAAACCCTTGGTCTGCCCCAGGTGACTGACCAAATATTGTGGAGTCGGCTGGGCTGATTGGGCCTCGGCTACTCTTCTGCCACCCGCATCTCAGACCCGAGGAGCCCGTCACTGACAGGTCCTCGGTGCTTCTTACAGGAGCTGGTCTGGTTTTCATCTTGTACCCAGAAGCCATTTCCACCCTGTCAGGATCCACGTTCTGGGCGGTCGTGTTCTTCATCATGCTCCTGGCTCTGGGGATTGACAGCTCAGTGAGTGACCCTGCTCAGGAGACCACGCCACACACACTGAGGGAGGGAGGCAGGGTGGGGGTGAGGTGGGCACACACTGGGCCTGACCCTCTTCACCCCACCCCACTGACTACTCGGCCTGAAGTTCCCACCTGATTCCTAGTTTCCAAGAAGCCCTAATTAAATACAAGATAGTGAGTCCTCATTCACAAAAGCAAGACTTAGATCAAGGCCGAGAACCCATAAAATCTCCAATGGCATCAAGAAATCCATACCAGAAGCTTCCATCAGATGAGCCAGCCCAGTGCCCTCCTCTCACACCTAGGGAAACTGAGTGCAGAGAGGGCGTGGGTGGAACTTTTCTCGCACCAAGCACTGTTTCCATTAGAGTTCATCACCAGCCACCAACGAAAACACTTGGCGTCTCATTGGTTTCTTAGAACCTTTTATTGTACCCACACGCAAGAGTAGATTTCCTGGCCTCTCTGTGTCTGTGCCCATCTTTGGTAAGTTTGCAAGAAGTCTTGGGGTAGCGCTGGCGAATGAGGGTCCTCTTACGCCTCTTCCTTTCGTCGGCCCATCTGCCAGGAGCAGTGTGTTGAGTAGGATTGTGAGGCCTCTTCCAGGCTCATAGGAAGGAACACTGAATGTGGGTAACATGGTGTGCGGAGGGTAGAGGAGACGCGTAGAGGTGGCATGCGTGCTTCCTGTCTGCCATCCCAGGCGTGCGGTGTCACTTAAGTAAGCACATGACTGTTACTCACCGGTGACCCTTTCAGACTGGCCTTTGAGATGCCCTTGCTTGACAGTTGGAAAGGCAGCCAGAAATCCTTGTCAGACACTGCTGCCTAAAGTTCCAGGAAGCCTTTTACTTATATGCAAATAGATTACAGGGGTGAGTGGTTTGGCATTTTAGCCTCCCCCCGCCCCACACACCCTCCTGGGCTCATCAGTCCCCCTCTCAGGTCAGGCAGGGCCTGGGGCAGGAGACAGGGACCTGCTGATCAGAGGGAGACAAGGGTTGCCTCTCCAGCCTCCTTCACATAGTTTCTGAGTTCCAAGTTGGGTTGAGAGCAAGGCAGAGTGGGGTGAAGAGGGGGAGGAGGGCGAGGCTGCCACCAGGGTGCCTGAGTCCCCCTGCCCCCCAAGGCTTCGGGAGGTCGGAAGGAGCCTGGGACCTGAGACTCAGGTGTGGGCAGCCCCTCATACCTGCTCCTCACTCTGCCTGGCTCCGTCCAGATGGGAGGCATGGAGGCCGTCATCACCGGCCTGGCGGACGATTTCCAGGTCCTGAAGAGACACCGGAAGCTCTTCACATTTGGTGTCACCTTTGGGACCTTCCTCCTGGCCCTGTTCTGCATAACCAAGGTGAGGGGGCCTGGGCTCTGGGTCACCTGGAGCTCCTGGGGCTGCAGTTCAATCCAATGCAGCCAGGAATTCCCAGTCTTGGGGCTAGGGAGGGGGTCAGGGTGAGTTCAGGGGAGACCACGACGTGATGGTGGGACCTGGCAACCTCAGCCCTGCAGCCTGACCACCCCCCTAACCCCCGGCTACACCCAGGCGTCCTCAGTCTCCCAGCTCTGAGCCTGAAGAATTCCAGGCAACTCTTCCCAACTGCTGATCTGTTTGAGGGGCAGCAGAAGCCCCTGTGAAAGCCAGCTCACTTGTTACTGGCGGAAATACCCAGCCTCAGACCTTTGCTACAATGCAAATATGTAACATCAAGACAATACCCCCACAACCCTGTCACCCGCCTTCTCGGACAGGGTTCTGAGCCAGTGGGACAGCGGACAGGTGAGTCGGGATGGATGTGACAGTCGGTGGCCATTTCTGGCCCGCACGGCCTCAGGCTCTGTGTCCCCATGCCCAGGGTGGGATGTACGTGCTGACCCTGCTGGACACCTTTGCGGCGGGGACCTCCATTCTGTTTGCTGTGCTCATGGAAGCCATCGGAGTCTCCTGGTTCTATGGTACGTGGGGGGCCCGGAGCGCGTGGAAGAGCCTCAGTCACCACCTGGAGATGCGAAGGGGCTGTCCATTTCCAGGGGTGCCACTGCTGATTCCAGAGCAGAGCAAGTGGCTTCTTGGATTCAGCTCTCCCACCCCCCAGCTCATCTTTGCATTTTAACAGGAAGCTGCAGAAACCTCCAGGGGCACCCAGTGCCAGCTTTTAGGGAGCAACGCCCAGGAAGCTGCTGCTCCCCAAGCCGTGCAATCCCTTCTAGAATAGGGTTGCCACACTTAGCAAATAGAAGACAAGACACCCAGTTAACCTTGAATTTCAGATAAACAAAGAGTAATTGTTTTAGGGTGAGCGCGTCCCAACTATGGGATGCACAACTAAAATTGTTTTCGTTGTCTCTCTGAAATTCAGCCGTAACCGGGTGTCTCGAATTTTCTCTGGCAGCCTTATTCTGGAGGTGAATGGGGAGCACGTGTCACAAATTGTCACATGCGTCCCAACTGTTCCTTTCTTTCCCCCACGGGTCACACCAAAGAGTTAATCAGTGTGAGGCTGGACTCTTCTGTCAGAGAAAGGGCAGGCCAAGAGCCGTGCACGCTGCGGTCACTGTTCTAAGCGACCCGGAGCCAGGCTGCCCGGCTCTGTTACCTGGGCATGTCCTCCCGCTCCCGGGGCACTGCTCTCCCTCTGGAAAAATAAATCGGAGTGGCACATAAAAGGTGATACGGTGTATTTTTTAAAATCTTTAATTGAAGTATAGCTGACCCAGAGGGTCGCGTTAGTTTCAGGTGTGCGACGCAGTGATTGGACACCCCGTACGTCCCTCGGCGCTCGCCACGCCGGTGGTGTTACCATCTGTCACTCAACGGCTTTCCTGCAGTGTCAGTCTTCTCTTCCCAGGCCCCACGACTGACTTATTTAGAAGCTGGAAGCGTGTGCCCCCTCATCTCCTTTATCTGTCGCTGGTGCCCCCCCACCCAGCTCCCCTCTGGCCACCACCAGTTCATTCCATGCAGTGAAGCCTCTGGTTTTTTGTTTGTCTCTTTTTTGCTTTGTTCCCTCGTTTTGTGGTTTAGATTCCACCTGTGAGTGAGGTCACGCGGCGTCCCCTGTCTGTGACTGACCCACTCCACGTAGGGGCGTCCTCCACCTAGGCCCGGCTGTGTCCTCCGCGCCTGCCGGGTGGCCGGGCCCGGGTCTCCTAAGTGCCGGGGAGCCGGGGTCTTGCCCCACACCCCACCCCCTCCAGGGGCCTGGCCCTCACGGAGGGCAGCACAGGCGGCCCCTGGGGCTCTTCGGGGCAGGGGGTGGGCCGTGTGACCGGCCTGCCCCGTGTCCCCTGTGTGCCCAGGTGTGGACAGGTTCAGCAACGACATCCAGCAGATGATGGGCTTCAAGCCGGGCCTCTACTGGAGACTGTGCTGGAAGTTTGTCAGCCCCGCCTTCCTCCTGGTGTGTACCGGTGGCCGTGGGGGCTGGGTCCGGGCTGGGGACACGGGCATCTCTGCTTCTTAGGGAGGAGGTTCCGGGACGCAGAGCCCCCAACCCCGGTCACGCCCGCGGGTGCTCCCAGCCGGGAGGCTTCCACGTGGCCGGGTCTCAGGGGGCCGGGTCCCCAGGGGGCTGTGCGCGCCACCCCTCGGCCGGCTCCACGGTCGCCTTCTCATTGCTCTTGTGTCCTTGTTGTCATCATTTGCTTCTTGCTCTCTTCCTCCTTCTCCACCTCCTTTTCTCTGTTCCCGCCTCCCTTCTTTGCTGCCTTTTCTGTGCTCCCTGCGCCCACGGCCTCGCCTCCCGGGCTCCCGCCGCTTCCCGTCGCCTCTCCCCATCCCGGTCTCTCCTCCCTCCGTCCTTCCTCTGTCCCCGCAGTTTGTGGTGGTGGTGAGTGTCATCAACTTCAAGCCGCTCAACTACGACGACTACGTCTTCCCGCTCTGGGCCAACTGGGTCGGGTGGGGCATCGCGCTCTCCTCCATGGTGCTGGTCCCCGCCTACGGCATCTACAAGTTCTTCAGCATTCGGGGCTCCCTTCGGGAGGTGAGCTCGGGGCAGGGACTGGGAGAGCGGCCATCGCCAGTCCCCCGGTGACATGAGAGAGGGTGGACACCCCGACGCGGACCCCAGAGCCCCCCCCCCCCCCGTGTTCTCACGCGTAGCAGTACGGACCTGGGGAAGAAGAAGGGAGCGCTTGGCAAGGTGCCCGCCGAAGACGGGGTTCACTGCCTGCCCCCTGCTGTCAGGTTCTGTGTCACAGGAGCATATGGCCTCCTGCGTCCCTGCCATTGTATTTACATGAGGAGGGGCCACTCACCCCTTGAGCCCCCTTCTGAGGTTTGTCGGGTCCCGCATGTCCCCATCTCCCAGTCTGAGCTGAGCTGGCGGTGGCCTGGCCATCTCGGCTTCTTGCCCGCCTCCTTCCTGAACCTGACGCCTTCCAGCCTGGACCAGAGATTTCCAAAATACATCTTCTTCTTTTACTTGTGTGCACGTACACGGAGAAGGGTTTAGGAAAGAGTGCCTTTGCTCTGAAACCATGTCTGTCCTATTTGGTTTTCTAAAAATGCCCTTTCTTTTATAAATATTCGTGCCAGTCTTCGCCTCGCGTCCTTACTTTGCAAGGTGAAGCGTCCACTCCCCCACCGCCATGCCCTCACCTCCCAGCTCCTTGCTGCCAGGCTGCTGGGCACTAGATGGAGCCCCCAGAGCTCACATTCTAACCAGGGGACGGGCAGACAAATGAGGACGTCAGGAAGCCAGCCGGCCAGGGCCAGGGACTGAGGGAAGAGGGTCCGGGCGGGCTGTGTCTGCCCCTCCCCCAGTGCCTTGTGACCTGTTCCTGCCCTTGAGCCTCTGGGCCACCAGGGGGACCTGTGTTCTGTGAGCGCATCCTGGAGGTGGGAACCAGCATCTGCCTTGAGCTTTTCCTTTTTCACACTCCGGCAGGGCTTCCCAC